>NC_057392.1:59352604-59698804 GCF_019320065.1 Cervus canadensis | reverse complement strand
TCAGCGTTTCTCAATCTTTTTTTCATTACTCCCCCCTAAAAAAAAATATAAATCCTAAGGAAAAAGATTTTGTAGGAGGGGTTGAGCTTTGCAGAGCCACTAACAATAGTAATTAACATTGAAGATTTTTTCACTCTCTCAAGAAACAATTTTTATATAAATAAGAAATGGAAAAGCAGGGAGCCTAATGATTTGTGTTAACCAGGGAGAAGTTCATTAATGTCTAAAACAACTTTAAGTTCTAGGATACCTATTGATACAGTAACTTAACATTGAAACTAACCAAGAACTGATAGAAAGCAGGCCAGATTGATACAATGCCTATTAGGTGTCAGTTAAAAAGAATACACTGAGAAACCAACAAACCGCAGAAGTAATTCTACTTTCGTCCTTTCTGTCCATATCTGGAAGATCTGGCAAAACTATGGTTATAAAGAACTACCCATTTTATTTATTTACTCTTTTGGCCACACCACAAAGCACAGGGGATCTTCCCCAATCAGGAACAGAGCTCATGCTCCCTGAAGCAGAAGCAGTCTTGTGACCACTGGACCACAAGGGAATATTTATTTATGTGTTTGGCTGTGCTGGGTCCTTTTTGCAGCATGAAGGATCTAGTTTCCCAACCAGGGATCCAAACTAGGACCCCTGCATTGGGAGTACAGATTCTTAACCACTGGGCCACCAAGGAAGTCCCAAAAACTAAACATTTTAGATCCTTTACAAAGCAGGCCATAAAAAAGCACAACATATATCAGATACCAAAGAATGTTCAAACTACTGCACAATTGCACTCATCTCACACGATACCAAAGTAATGCTCAAAATTCACCAAGCCAGGCTTCAACAGTATGTGAACTGAGAACTTCCAAATGTTCAAGCTGGATTTAGAAAAGGCAGGGAAACCAGAGATCAAATTGCCAACTCTGCTGGATCACTGAAAAAGCAAGAGAGTTCCAGAAAAACATCTACTTTTGCTTTACTGACATTGCCAATGCCTTTGAACGTGTTCAGTTCAGTCACTCAGTCGTGTCCAGCTCTTTGCGACCCCACGGACTGAAGCACGCCAGGCCTCCCTGTCCATCACCAACTCCCAGAGTTTACTCAGACTCATGTCCAGTGAGTTGGTGATGCCATCCAAACATCTCATCCTCTGTCGTCCCCTGATCCTCCTGCCTTTAATCTTTCCTAGCATCAGGGTCTTTTCAAATGAGTCAGCTCTTTGCATCAGGTATTGGAGTTTCAGCTTCAACATCAGTCCTTCCAATGAACATACAGGACTGATTTCTTTAGGATGGACTGGTTGGATCTCCTTGCAGTCCAAGGGACTCTCAAGAGTCTTCTCCAACACCACATTTCAAAAGAATCAATTCTTCGGTGCTCAGCTTTCTTTATAGTACAACTCTCACATCCATACATGACTATTGGAAAAACCATAGCCTTGACTAGACAGACCTTTGTTGGTAGAGTAATGTCTTTGCTTTTTAATATGCTGTCTAGGTTGGTCATAACTTTCCTTCCAAGGAGTAAGCGTCTTTTAATTTCATGGCTGCAATCACCATCTGCAGTGATTTTGGAGCCCCCAAAAATAAAGTCTGCCACTGTTTCCACTGTTTCTCCATCTATTTGCCATGAAGTGATAGGACCGGATGCCATGATCTTAGTTTTCGGAATGTTGAGCTTTAAGCCAACTTTTTCACTCTCCTCTTTCACTTTCATCAAGAGGCTCTTTAGTTTTTCTTCGCTTTCTGCCATAAGGGTAGTGTCATCTACATATCTGAGATTACTGATATTTCTCCCAGCAATCTTGTTCCAGCTTGTGCTTCATCCAGCCCAGCGTTTCTCATGATGTACTCTGCATATAAGTTAAATAAGTAGGGTGACAATATACAGCCTTGACGTACTCCTTTTCCTATTTGGAACCAGTCTGTTGTTCCATGTCCAGTTCTAACTGTTGCTTCCTGACCTGCATACAGATTTCTCAGGAGGCAGGTCAGGTGGTCTGGTATTCCCATCTCTTTCAGAATTTTCCACAGTTTGTTGTGATCCACACAGTCAAAGGCTTTGATGTAGTCAATAAAGCAGATGTTTTTCTGGAACTCTCTTGCTTTTTTGATGATCCAGTGAATATTGGCAATTTGATCTCTGGTTCCTCTGCCTTTTCTAAAACCAGCTTGAACATCTGGAAGTTCACAGTTCACGTACTGTTGAAGCCTGTCTTGGTGAATTTCGAGCATTACTTTGCTAGCCTGTGAGATGAGTGCCAATTGTGCAGTAGTTTGAGCATTCTTTGGCATTGCCTTTCTTTGGGATTAGAATGAAAACTGACCTTTTCCAGTCCTGTGGCCACTGCTGAGTTTTCCAAATTTGCTGGCATATTGAGGGCAGCCCTTTCACAGCATCATCTTTCAGGATTTGAAATAGCTCAACTGGAATTCCATCACCTCCACTAGCTTTGTTCATAGTGATGCTTCCTAAGGCCCACCTGACTTCGCATTCCAGGATGTCTGGCTCTAGGTGAGTGATCACACCATCATGATTATCTGGGTCATGAAGATCTTTTTTGTACGGTTCTTCTGTGTATTCTTGCCACCTCTTCTTAATATTTTCTGCTTCTGTTAGGTCCATACCATTTCTGTCCTTTATTGAGCCCATCTTTGCATGCAATGTTTTCTTGGTAGCTCTAACTTTCTTGAAGAGATCTGTAGTCTTTCCCATTCTATTTTTTCCCTCTATTTCTTTGCACTGATCACTGAGCAAGGCTTTCTTATCTCTCCTTGCTATTCTTTGGAACTTTGAATTCAAATGGGTATATCTTTCCTTTTCTCCTTTGCTTTTCACTTCTCTTCTTTTCACATATGTTTGTTAGGCCTCCTCAGACAGCCATTTGGCCTTTTTGCGTTTCTTTTCCTTGGGCATGGTCTTGCTTCCTGTCTCCTATACAATGTCACAAACCTCCGTTCATAGTTCATCAGGCACTCTGTCTATCAGATCTAGTCCTTAAATCTAGAGAGTTGGACTATAAAGAAGGCTGAGCACTGAAGAATTGATGCTTTTGAACTGTGGTGTTGGAGAAGACTCTCAAGAGTCCCTTGGACTGCAAGGAGATCAAACTAGTCAATCCTAAAGGAAATCAGTCCTGAATATTCATTAGAAGGACTGATGCTGATGATGAAACTCCAATACTTAGGCCACCTGATGCAAAGCACCAACTCGTTGGAAAGATCCTGATGCTGGGAAAGATTGAAGGCAGGAGAAGGGGATGACAGAGGATGAGATGGTTGGATGACATCACCAACTCAATGGACATGAGTTTGAGTAGGTTCTAGAAGTTGGTGATGGACAACGAAGCCTGGCGTGCTATACAGTCCATGGGGTCACAGACAGGACTGAGTGACTGAACTGAACTGATATTAGATACTGTGTAACTCATATGTGTAGCATATACGTATATCAATAGTATGTATAGAAATGTAATTGAATAGGACTAGCCTTTCACTGGGGCAGAGATGCAGGAGGCTAGATTGTTAGAGTGGACAACCAGAATTCATTGCCCTCTGATGAGCACTCGGTCAGAAGCTGACATCCACGAAGGGAAGGGTTCCTGGGAAGACCCATAGCTTTGGCACTTGAGTTCCACAAGACAGTTTTCTCAGGATGTTACTGCTTTCCCACATCTTCCCAATCACCTGACAGCTTTCTTCAGCTTCAATGGTGAGGCCAGGATCAAAGCCTCTTCCTATCGCAGTCTTCAGATAGGTTTACTGATAAGATTCAAGGCCTGTTCTGAACAAGTGTCTATAAAATTGCAATTTTTTAGTAAATCCAGCTAAAACTCTGAATCTGTTTTAAGGACATTGCTGAACTAAAGTTTTATTCTGCCATTTTCCAGGATAGACATTTTCCAGTATAGACCCCACACACATCACTTAACTATAATCTTCTATCCCAACAATATTCTGACTGGTCTACTCCACCATTTTTCACCATTTACAATTTAAAATGGCTTAAAAAAGTTAAGAAGTTGCTTCATGTGATTATTGTACCCTGATTCAAGAATTTCTACACTAGTTTATCCTCATTTAAAAAATATTACCACTAGACTAGATTTCTCTTCTGAGTTACTACAAAATCATGACATAAAAAGATATGTAAATGCAAACTCATGACTGATTCATGTGAATGTATGGCAAAAACCACCGCAATATTGTAAAGTAATTAGCCTCCAGTTAAAAAAAAAAAGATATGTAAAGAAGGACTTCCTTGGTGGTCCAGTGGCTAAGACTTGGTGCTCTCAATACAGGCCTGGGTTCGATCCCTGGTCAGGGAACTAGATTCTGCATGCTCCAACTAAAAGATTCTGCATGTTGCAACTAAGACCTGGCACAGCCAAGTAAATATTTTTTAAAAACGGAAATAAAATCTTTAAAAAAATAACAAATAAATAAATCAGATCATGGCACTCCCTGCTCAACTCCTCCTCCAATTGTTTCCCAGTGTCACCTAGAAGGAAATTCCAATTCTTAAAAAAGAAAGAAAGAAAGAAAAGACATGTAAACACCCTATATACTGCTAAGATTTTAGTTCTGCATGCCATTAACAACTCTAACATTTTCCAGGGTGACAACTATTTGAGAATAGTTCTATACCTAATAGGTAAGGAATTCTGTTTGCTAAATTTGAGAGGGAGAGGGAAGTGAGAGAAAATGAGTCTGTGTAATATCCTGAAGAGTCCCGGAAACTTAAGAAAAAATCAGGAGAAAGAGAAGAGCACTAACACTGCTTTCACCATCATATTTTACTTTGGGGCTAGTCCTACACAATTAAATAACTGAAAATCTACATATATACAATAACTTTGGGACAATAAGAGAAAACAAAAAACTTGGGACTTAAATCATTGAGTCTGCAAAGGCTACATCTATGGATGGATTTATATGCATCAGATTCTATTTAAGAATAAACAAACAGTTCTTATTCTATTTAAGCCTCTTTACATTAATGTTAATTCATTTAATAAGCATAGTCCAAGATACTAGTATTGTTTCTTCTAGGGATAGTATCATCAGCTCCTCCTAGATAAAGAAATTGATGCACTGAAGTAGGTAACTTGCCCAAGATTACACACACCCAGTGGAGAGCAAAGCTCAGTCCTCTGCACTCTGACTGCATAGAGTCTGTCCCCTTAAGCAATACTATCTTTCCAGAATGATAAACGAGGAGAAAGCGGAGGAGGTGGGAAGAGAAGGCAAAGGAAGTTAAAGTCTGCTACCTGGAAACCTGGGGGTATCTTCACTGCCAAAGTTATTGTCGTGTGTGCGTGCTAAGTCGCTTCAGTCGCATCCGACTCTGTGAGACCCTATGGCCTGTAGCCTGCCAGCCTCCTCTGTCCATGGGATTCTCCAGGCAGGAATACTGGAGTGGGTTTCCAGTGCCCTCCTCCAGGGGATTCCGCCCCCCCACCCTCCACGCCCCACAAGGATCATGCACTGGCAGGCGGGTTCTTTACCATAAGCGCCAAAGCTTAAACTTTGAAACTCATCAGCAGTCTGGTTTGCTAGAGTGAGTCGTATCTGATATGTACAAAGCTGTTGACAAAATCTCTCAGCCCCCGGACGATAAATTTGCTGTTTTTAACTTGATTTATCTCAGCGAAGGGCAAGAACTCCAAGAGCCCTTAGCATCTTGGCGCCATTTCTTATTAAGAGTCGGACACGACTGACCAACTAACATACACAGCTGCAGCGCAATCTAGGGCAAGTCGTTGGCTCCTTCGGTCTTCACCAGAAGCGGGATTATAACAAAGCTCGCCGCAGACTGAAAGCAGTGAAAGCACAGTGTGAATGGTTAGCAGCCGTACAAGCGTTCTTCTCGCCCCTGTGGCGAGGGGAGCATGGAGATGGCAAGCCCAGCTCCACCCCCTACAAAATGGACAGAAGGCTGAAGGGTGGATGTGTGGAAGAGACACAGAAGGGAATCCCCCTGGGATGGGCTAGAATTTTTCTTCCTTCCTTCCTCCCCCTCGACCCCTTGGTTCCTCTGCGCCTCTCACAGCGCGCACGAGTCCATTCACTTCCGGCCGCGACAATGATCCACAGCCCCTCCGCCCCTCCGGCCGCCGTTACCTCGGCGGCAGCAGCAAGCGCGGGACTCGCTGCCACCGGTGCCTCTCCGCCGCCACGAGCAGCACCGACACCGCAGAGGCCGCTGCCATGTCCGGGCAGCGGCGTCGCTCTCTGACGCCTTAAGCTACGAGCTGCGGCCCCTTCACTACAAAAACTTGTCTCGGCTGCGCAGCTCTGTTGTCCTCCGCCGGCCACCGTACAAGTCAACGCCAAGCAATAGGCCGACCGAAGTGTGGTGGGGGCGTCTCCACCAAAACCAATCAAACAACAGAGCAGGGCTTGGGGGCGGTGATTGGCCAGTCGGGTCTCCCGCCGCGGGGGTGTGGGAGGGTGGTTCTCCGCCCTTTGCACCAGTTCGTGGAGGGATCGCTGCGTCCTCAGTTTGTCTGGAATCAGGGTTGCTGTCCCTTCCCTTGGCCCTCGGCGTTCCTTGGTTCTGGAAGCCTCCTCCAGACCTTTATTATTAAAACCGCGAGGAAGCTGGTGAGGCAGAGTCATGGGAAAAAAATCAAATGGAGTGGAGAGCAAGATAAAATTCTCTAGTAGTCTCGAGAACGGTTAAAATAAATAAGATAATTAGCTAAAATTTAAAACAACCCGAGCTTTTTCAAAAGTGTTTTAATTATTGAAAAGAGGAAGTCAGAATAGAAATGAAGAATAGCTAGAAAATAAAAGTACTGAAAAGACTACATATAGATGCTTATTTGAGACAGCTAAAATCCGCGATTACAGGAAGATTATAGTGAAAGCAAGCCATCCTATTCAAGGGTTAGGGAAAAAATACATCAGCAGGGCAGAATAAAGTCATTAGTAAAGATTAAAAGAGAAATAAATGAATTTAAAAACTACTATCCAGGCCTCTATGCAGGTCAGGAAGTAACAATTAGAAATGGACATGGAACAAGACTGGTTCCAAATAGGAAAAGGAGTACATCAAGGCTGTATATTGTCACCCTGCTTATTTAACTTATATGCAGAGTACATGGTGAGAAACACTGGGCTGGAGGAGGCACAAGCTGGAATCAAGATTGCCAGGAGAAATAGCAATCGCCTCAGATATGCAGATGACACCACCCTTATGGCAGAAAGTGAAGAAGAACTAAAGAGTCTCTTGATGAAAGTGAAAGAGGAGAGTGAAAAGGTTGGCTTATGCTCAACATTCCAAAAACTAAGATCATGGCATCGGGTACCATCACTTCATGGAAAATAGAAGGGGAAACAGTGGAAACAATGGCTGACTATTTTTTGGGCTCCAAAATCACTGCAGATGGTGTTTGCAGCCATGAAATTAAAAGACGCTTACTCCTTGGAAGAAAAGTTATGGCCAACCTAGACAGCGTATTAAAAAGCAGAGATGTTACTTTGTCAACAAAGATCTGTCTAGTCAAGGCTATGGTTTTTCCAGTAGTCAAGTATGGATGTGAGAGTTGGACTATAAAGAAAGCTGAGCGCAAAAGAATTGATGCTTTTGAACTGTGGTGTTGGAGAAGACTCTTGAGAGTCCCTTGGACTGCAAGGAGGTCCAACCAGTCCATCCTAAAGGAGATCAGTCCTGGGTGTTCACTGGAAGGACAGATATTGAAGCTGATTGGTCACCTGATGTGAAGAGCTGACTCACTTGAAAAGACCCTGATGCTGAGAACCATTGAGGACAGGGGGAGAAGGGGATGACAGAGGATGAGATGGTTGTATGGCATCACCAACTCAGTGGACATGGGTTTGGGTAGACTCTGGGAGTTGGTGATGGACAGGGAGGCCTGGCGTGCTGTGGTTCATGGGGTCGCAAAGGGTCGGACACGACTGAGCAATTGAACTGAACTGAACTATCGAGGTACTAAGTCCAGAAGTTCAAATAAATCAATAAAAATTGTTAACCAATTAGAAGTAAAGGGGGAAACTGCACATGTGCTATGATTTTTTTTTTAAGTGAGGGAAAGGTGCATGTATAGAAAAAAAATTGTGAGACTATTTTGCTCAATTTTTATCAAAGTTTGAAAACCTGGATGAACTGGATGATATTTAAGACAAGAAAATAAAATGTACCCAAACAGGTTCGGAGATCAAAAATCTATGTACAAGCAATACCAGAGAAGAACAAGAGAATATTATCAAAGGCTTAATGTTCCTACTACCTTCATTTCCACTTCCAAAGCATGAGACTCACCTTATCTTACAAGGAAAGGCCACCAAAATAGTGAATATTAGTTGACCTCAATGCTATTGAGTCTGACTCATCAGTTCAGTTCAGTTCAGTTGCTCAGTTGTGTCTGACTCTTTGCGACCCCATGGCCTGAAGCACCGCAGGCCTCCGTATCCATCACCAACTCCCAGAGTTAGCTCAAGCTCATGTCCATCGAGTCAGTGATGCCATCCAACCATCTCATCCTCTGTTGTCCCCTTCTCATCGCCCCCCCGCCCCCTTTCCCAGCATCAGGGTCTTTTCAAATGAGTCAGCTCTTTGCATCAGTTGGCCAAAGTATTGGAGTTTCAGCTTCAGCATCAGTCTTTCCAGTGAACACCTAAGGACTGATCTCCTTTAGATTGGATTGGTTGGATCTCCTTGCAGTCCAAGGGACTCTCAAGAGTCTTCTCCATCACCACACTTCAAAAGCATCAATTTTTCAGTGCTCAGCTTTCCTCACAGTCCAATTCTCACATCCATACATGACTATTGGAAAAACCATAGCCTTGACCAGATGGACCTTTGTTGGCAAAGTAATGTCTCTGCTTTTTTGAACATCTGGAAGTTCACGGTTCACGTACTGTTGAAGCCTGGCTTGGATAATTTTGAGCATTACTTTACCAGTATGTGAGATGAATGCAATTGAGCAGTAGTTTGAGCATTCTTTGACCTTGCCTTTCTGTGGGATTGGAATGAAAACTGACCTTTTCCAGTCCTGTGGCCACTGCTGAGTTTTCCAAATTTGCTGGCATTTTGAGGGCAGCCCTTTCACGGCATCATCTTTTAGGATTTGAAATAGTTCAGCTGGAATTCCATCGCCTCTGCTAGCTCTGTTTGTAGTGATGCTTCCTAAGGCCCACTTGACTTCGCATTCCAGGATATCTGGCTCTAGGTGAGTGATCACACCACCGTGATTATCTGGATCATGAGGAATTTTTTGGATAGGTCTTCTGTGTATTCTTGCCACCTCTTGTTAACATCTTCTGCTTCTGTTAGGTCCATACCATTTCTGTCCTTTATTTTGCCCATCTTTGCATGAAATATTCCCTTGGTATCTCTAATTTTTTGACGAGATCTTGTGTTTCCCATTCTGTTGTTTCCCTCTATTTCTTTGCACTGATCACTGAGGAAGGCTCTCTTATCTCTCCTTGCTATTCTTTGGAACTCTGCTTTCAGATGGATAAATCTTTCCTTTCTCCTTTGCTTTTCACCTCTCTTCTTTTCACAGCTATTTGTAAGGCCTCCTCAAACAGCCATTTTGCTTTTTTGCATTTCTTTTTCTTGGGGATGGTCTTGATCCCTGTCTCCTGTACAATGTCATGAACCTCCATCCATAGTTCTTCAGGCACTCTGTCTATCAGATCTAATCCCTTGACTCTACTTGTCACTTCCACTGTATAATTGTAAGGGATTTGATTTAGGTCATATCTGAATGATCTCATGGTTTTCCTTACTTTCTTCAATTTAAGTCTTAATTTGGCAATAAGGAGTTCATGATCTGAGCCACATCAGCTCCTGGTCTTGTTTTTGCTGAGTGTATAGGGCTTCTCCATCTTTGGATGCAAAGAATATAATCAGTCTGATTTCGATATTGACCATCTAGTGATGTTCACATGTAGAGTCTTCTCTTGTGTTGTTGGAAAAGGGTGTTTGCTGTGACCAGTGCATTCTCTTGGCAAAACTCTATTAGCCTTTGCCCTGCCTCATTCTGTACTCCAAGGCCAAATTTGCCTGTTACTCCAGGTATTTCTTGACTTCCTACTTTTGCATTCCAGTTGCCTATAATGAAAAGGACTTCTTTTTTGGGTGTTAGTTCTAGAAGGTCTTGTCGGTGTTCATAGGACCGTTCAACTTCAGCTTCTTCAGCATTACTGCTCGGGACATACACTTGGATTACCATGATATTGAGTGGTTTGCCTTGGAAACAAGCAGAGATCATTCTGTCATTTTTGAGATTGCATCCAAGTACTTACCCATAACAAAGAAAAAATTGGAAGTCTTCCAAACTCTAGTTGTTATGTAGGAAGCTTAGACATGAGCAACTGTGGGGAGGCCTGGCTGAAAGTGATTTAAGCTGATCTCTAAACTCTATCCCAGACACACTCAGGAGAGCTCATAGATATGCTACAAAATACCAGAGAACAGAAACTTCTCAACTCCACACAAGCACCCTGGGCACACAATGGATACAAAATAACCACAGGGGCTTTACCAAGTAACCTTAGGCAGTTAGACAGTTAGGAGTCCATTAAGGGCTCATGAATATTGCACATCTAATTATAACAGGCTGAATTAAGTGAAGACATAAACAGCACAGCATGCTGTTATATCACTTGTAATTGTCAATCGGCCTTAAAAAAAAAAAAAATTGTCAATCGGCCTTGAGCACGTGCTGTTTGCAGTCCCTTTCATTGATTGGTGGTGGATATAAGCCCTACTTTGCACTGGCGTAATCAAAAGGAGAAGACTGAAAGTATTAAAGGGGGACACCAAGCAGCTTGATCATCAAGAAGGACAAGGAGTGCCCCCTTGGGCAGATAGTATAATATCTGTTTGGTTGAACTGAACTGAATTGTAGCTTGTCTGTTGTTTTAAACTGTTTAGTCCATCACTCTAAATATTTGTTGTGATAAGACAAGAACCAAGGGAGAGGAATAAATCAACCTGATATTTTTATGAAGTGAGCATAACATTGTTACCAAAAACTAACAAAGATAGCACATACAACTATAGTTCAATTTCCTCACTTATGAATATTAATAGAAAAATCCCAAGTATATTATCAACTGAAGTATCTGGTAAGTATCTAGCAAGGTAATGCTCACAATCCTTCAAGCTAAGCTTCAAGAGTATATGAGAACTTCCAGGTGTACAAGCTGAATTTAGAAAAGGCAAAAAAACCAGAGATCAAATTGCCAACATCCACTGGATCATAGAAAAAGCAAGGGAATTCCAGAAAAATATCTACTTCTGCTTCATTGACTACGCTAAAGCCTTTGTGCCTATGTGCGTGCTAAACTACTTCAGTCATGTCCGACTCTTTGAGTCCCTATGGACTGTAGCTTACCACACTCCTCTGTCCATGGGATTCTCCAGGCAAGAATATTGGAGTGGGTTGTCAAGCCCTCCTCAAGGGGATCTTCCCAACCCAGGGATCAAACCCACATCTCTTATGTCTCCTGCATTGGCAGGCAGATTCTTTACCACTCACAACAAACTGTGGAAATTCTTAAAGAGATGGGAACACCAGACCACTTTACCTGCCTCCTGAGAAGTCTGTATGCAGGTGAAGAAGCAACAGTTAGAACCGGACATGGACCAACGGACTGACTCAAAATTGGAAAAGAAATGCGACAAGGCTGCATATTGTCACCCTACTTACTTAACTTCTATGCAGAGTACATCATGAGAAACGCTGGGCTGGATGAAGCTCAAGCTGGAATCAAGATTAATGTGAGAAATTTCAATAACCTCAGATAAGCAGATGACACCACCCTAATGGCAGAAAGCGAAGAGGAACTAAAGAACGTCTTGATGAAAGTGAAAGAGGATAGTGAAAAAGCTGAGTTAAAACTCAACATTCCGAAAACTAAGATCATGGCATCTGGTCCCACCATTTCATGGCAAATAGCTGGGGAAACAGTGGAAATGGTGACAGACTTTATTTTCTTGGACTCCAAAATTACTGTGGATGGTGACTGCAGCCATAAAATTGAAAGACACTTGCTCCTTGGAAGAAAAGCTGTGACAAACCTAGACAGCATATTAAAAAGCAGAGACATTACTTTGCCAACAAAGATCCATATAGTCAAAGCTATGGTTTTTCTAGTAGTCATGTATGGATGTGACAGTTGGACCATAAAGAAGGCTAAGCACCAAAAAATTGATGTTTTTGAGCTGTGGTGCTGGAGAAGACTCCTGAGAGTCCCCTGGACAGCAGGGAGATCAAACAAGTCAATCCTAAAAGAAATCAACCCTGAATATTCATTGGAAGGACAATACTAAAGCTGAAGTTCAAATACTTTGACCACCTGATACAAAGAGCCAACTCATTGGAAAAGATCTTGATACTGAGAAATATTGAGGGCAGGAGAAGAAGGGGGAGACAGAGGATGAGATGGTTGGATGGCATCATCAACTCAATGGACATGAGTTTGAGCAAATAGTGAAGGACAGTGAAGCCTGACCTGCCACAGTCCATGGGGTTGCAAAGAGTCGGACATGACTGAGCAACTGAACAGCACCAAAAAAGTATCTGGTAGCATATGGAAAGAGTAATATGCCATGATTAGTAAGGTTTATTTCAGAAATGTAGAAAGATTCAGTATTAATATAAGTAATTAATCTTAATAGCTTAAAAGAGAAACAATCATATCATGTTCATAGTTGCTTAATAGGTCTTTGATAAAATGCAATGTTCATTCTAGATTTTAAGACTCAATAATTCAAGAGTGGTATTAGGACAAGTGGCAAACCCTCTAGGAGGAAAAAAAAGTTGAATCTCTACTCACTCCTCACATCTAACATCAAAATAAGTTACAAATGGATAAAAGATTTAACACAAAAGATGAAAGGATAAAAGTGTTAGAAGATATCAAGGGATATCTTAAAGAAGGAAAGGTTTTTCTAAGTGTAACACAATACTCAGAAACTATAACAGAGAAAGAATTGATAAATTCAACTATTTAATACATAATTTTTTTGAAAATCTGCACAGCAAAGCATACATACCAAAAAAAATAAACGGGAAACAATTATATAACTTATCACAGATGGAGGTGTACTTTCCTTAATATGCAAATAACTCCTACAAATCAATAAGGAAAAAAGATCTATAATGCAAGAGAAAAACTTCAA
The DNA here is from genome assembly GCF_019320065.1 of Cervus canadensis. Lineage (NCBI taxonomy): Eukaryota > Metazoa > Chordata > Mammalia > Artiodactyla > Cervidae > Cervus > Cervus canadensis. The sequence goes on along the minus strand of NC_057392.1, from coordinate 59,685,640 downwards.
AGAATATGAAGAGACCAAGGGGACAGAATAGAGAGCCCATAGTATATGATCAACTAAGCTTTGACAAGGGCACCAATTACATCCAGTGGGGAAAAGACAGTCCCTTCAATAAACACTATTGGGAAACCTGGATGTCTATATACAAAAGAATGAAACTGGACCTGCCTTACACTTCTAGAAGAAAACATAGGGAGAATGCTTCTTGACATTGGTCTTGGCAATGATTTTTTAGATATGAAACCAAAATCAATGGCAACAAAGGCAAAAATGAAGTTGGGAAAACATCAAGCTAAAAGCTTCATCAGCAAAAGAAACAATCAACAAATAAAAAGGCATCCTGCTGAACAGGAAAAAGTATTTGCAAACCATATGTCTGACAGGGGTTAATATCTAAAATATATAATGAACTTATACAGTTCAATAGCAAAAAACAAATAATCCATTTAAAAATTGTGAAAAGACCCAAACAGATATTTTCCCCAAAGAAGACATACAAATACCTAACACCTACATGAAATGCTGCTCAGCATCACGAATCATGAGTGAAATGCAAGTTAGAACCACAATGAGTTATCACCTATTAGGATGGCTATTACAAAAGAGACAAAAGATAACAAGTGTTAGTGAAAATGTGGAGAAAATGGAACATTTGTACACTGTTGATGGGAAAGTAAATTGGACAGTCATTGTGGAAACTGTACTCAGATTCCCCAGAAATTTAAAAATAGAACCACCATATTATTCGGCAATCTCACTTCTGGAAATATATATAAAGGAAACAAAATCACTACCACCATTATTGCAGCTTCATTCACCATAGTCAAGATATGGAACCTAAGTATTTTATCAACTGGATGAATGAATAAAGATTATACACTCACACACATAACTCACACATGGCAATGAAATATAATGCAACCACGAGAAAGAAATTCTGCCATTTGCAACAGCATGGATGAACCGGGAGGACATTATGTTAAGTGATATGAGCCAGATAAAGATAAATACTGCATAATCTCACTTACATTAGGAATTTGAAAAAAAAAGTCAAACATAGAAACAGAGAGTAGAATGGTGGTTACCAGAAGCTGAGGAACTGGGAAAAAAGGAGAGATGCTGGTCAAAGGACTTTCAGTTAAAAGATGAACAGTGAAACAAAAAAAGATGAATAAACTCTGTGGATCTAATGTACAGCCTGCTGACTATAATCATGATATATTGTATATTTGAAATTTATTAGAGAGTATTAAGTATTAAGTATTCTCTTCACCTGAATGTGGTGATAATTTCACAAGGTATACATATACCAAATCATCACATTGTACATGTTAAATATACACAATTTTATTTGTCAGTTATACTTCAGTAAAGCTAAGGGGGGGACCTACAAGTATAAAAGGAGAAAGAGAAGAATGTGAGGAGTTCATAGAATGTGCATGTGTTAGTCGCTCAGTCGTTTCCTACTCTTTATGACTGCATGGACTGTAGCCCGCCAGGCTCCTCTGTCCTTAGGATTCTCCAGGCAAGAATACTGGAGTGGGTTGCCATTCCCTTCTCCATGGGGATCTTCTCAACCCAGGGATAGAAACTGGGTCTCCTGCATTGCAGGCAGATTCTTTACCATCTGAGTCACTGGGGAAATCCATACACAGAATAGGAAATATAAGTATGAAATCAATATAAAAGACATTTGACTTTATTCCAAATCAAAGAAATACAAATTAAAACTATAATGATATACATATCACATCAGCAAATATAAAAAAGTTTAATTATACATTCTAATTAGTGAGGGGCATGAGAATATTATCATTGAGTGAAAATTGGCACAACCATTATACAGAGTATTTTGGTAGTAGTTATCAAAACTGCAAATTCACAAACCTAGCAAAGCTATTTCTTAGAAATCACCTGAGATATAGACATTTGAAATAATGTCTGATTAAGGAAACTTACTGTTACTTTGTTGGAAATAATGAACTGCTTAAAAGAGACTGGTTAAATAAATGTACAGGTGTACATTTAATGGATTATTATGCAATCACTAAAAAAAGAATGAGACAGCCATATATACTCATATATTAAGATTGATTGATGAGTGAAAAAAGCAATGTGCAGAATCGTGGCTATTATTCTATCACTTGTGTAAAAATAGGAGAAAATATACATGCTATGTATGCAGCAATTTGTTGTTTTTGTTGTTGTTTTAGTTGCTATGTCATGTCTGACTCTTGTGACCCTGTGGACTGAAGCCCACCAGGCTCCTCTATCCATGGGACTCCCCAGGCAAGAACACTGGAGTGGGTTGCCATTTTCTTCTCTAGGGGATCTTCCTGAGCCAGAGATCAAACCTGCATCTCCTGCATTGGCAGGTGAATTCTTTACCACTGAGCCACCTGGGAAGCCAGTATGTAGCAATAGCCTCTGGGAAGGAAAAGTTATTCACTCCAGGACAGCAGTAGGATAGTGACACCTTTTTACTATGTACCCTTTTGCATATTCTGAATTTGGTACCTAAGCACATAATGTTTTAAACATTTTTTTTTCATTTATTTTTATTAGTTGGATGGGGAATACCTGTAAACATTTTGTTTTGATGTAACTTCAAACTTACAGAAAAGTTGCAAGAATAGCACCCTTCTCCTCTATATCCCAAGTGTTCATGTTTTACAACTTGCTTGCTGTATCTTTTTCTCTCCATGTACCTAAACACACACACACACACTCATATACTCACATTTAAAAAACCCATCTGCAAGTAAGTTGCAGACATGATGCTCTTTTTTACTCCTAATTACTTTAATATGTATTCTGTAAAACACACACTCATATACTCACATTTTAAAAACCCATCTGCAAGTAAGTTGCAGACATGATGCTCTTTTTTACTCCTAATTACTTTAATATGTATTCTGTAAAACAAAGAGATTCTCTTACCTAACTATGCTCTCTAAACCGACTTGGGCTTGATCCTGGATGTCCATTTCTATCCCGCAGTTGATTACTACTAGGCCCATCCAGCTTATTGCTCGGTGAATTTGCCAGAATCCAGCTAAAAAATGATCACTTGTGGATATATGTTTGCTTCGTGTCCCAAGGTCAAGCGTTCCAGGACCCAGTAACATGCCAAGAGCTGCTTTTCAAAGCGGATATATTTTTCTGCTGCAAATGGCATGGTCTTGGCCTTGCTTCAGTTGCCCAGGGACTGTGTCATGATTCTCCCACTAGGGTTTGCCAAAAATTTTGTACTGTACCCTTGCCCACTACAGAAACCTCCACAGCACCATGAGGTCTTTCTAATTGTAAGGCTCAAGCAGCAGAGCTGATTGCACTGTGGCCTGGAGTTGTTGTGCTTGTTCCTGCCCTGGCCCCAAGCAAAACCAATCACTTTCTGTGTCACTTGGTAAATGGACCAGAGGAGTTTTCCTAGCTGTGGAATGTTGCCACCAGAGCCGAAAGAGGCCTAGCTGGCTCTGTGCTTCCTTCTTTGTGGAAAAGGTGCAAGATGAAAAATACCTGTATTTTATCTTGGAGGGGATATTCTGGTACGTCCTTGATCCTCTGGGTCTTTAAATTCTTCAGTGAGGTAGTCAGTCCCTGAATCTTCATACTTCCTGGAACACATGTGTTTAACCAAGGCCTCCAGCATAATAATTGCTTCGAGCTTGTCCTGTCTAATTAGCATGACATCATCAATGTAGGGTTCAGTGTGATATTCCGTGGCATATCTGTGTGGTCCAGATCATTTTGGATTATATTATAACAGAGCATAGGGGAGTTGACAAATTCCTGAAGCAAAGCTACAAATGAATTTTATAGAGCATGGACCAACAGCCTACCTTTGTAGAAAGGCAAATCAACCTGAGCAGCGGCTGGTTCAGACTACCAGCGCCAGGGCTTGACAGGTTGTTCTCCTGGGGGTGTGCTCCATCTGGGGCAGAGCTGGAAGCAGACTGGAAACAGCCCTACTACTGCTACCCTTTGTATAGGTTACTATTAAACAACTTTTCTTGGTATATGTACTGAAATTTCTATACCTGAGTTTCCCCCCCCAAATGTAAATCAGTAATTCTGCCTTGACAGTGGGCATGGGGTAGATAGCATCCAAGAAAAGCTCCCTTGATTTCTGCCTCTCCTGGTCTTCACTCCTACATTGTATTAATATCAGGGATAGAGTTGGTGTGACAACAGAATATAGCAGAAGCGATGGCATGTCACTTCTGTGACTAGGTGGTCAGTCTCTCTCTCTTGTATCATTGCTCTGGGGAAAGCCAGCTGCTATGTTGTCAGCATGCCTATGGCTGTGCTACACGGTGTGAACTTTGAAGTGATCCTTCAGCCCCATTTGAACTTTCAGGTGACTGCAGCTCTGGCCAACAGGTGAACTGCCACCTGGAGAGAGACAGTGAGCCAGAACCAGCCACCTAAGCCACTCCAAGACTTCTGACCCTCAGAGACTGTGTGAGATAGTAAAAATTTGCTGATTTAATCTGCTAAGTTTCAGGGCAATTTGTTACATAGCTGTCGATAACTAATACAAGACCTCTTCTTACTTATCTCAGCCTCTGCCAGACTGTCTGTCATTTTGGAAGTCCTTAATCAATGTTGGTTGGACGAATGAATGAATGGTAAATTGTGGCAGCACTTAAATAAACCAGTAAATCAGTCAGGTAGTCTGGACAGAGAGTTGAGAAATTTAATTTGTATCTTCAATGTAGTTTATCTTCTCAGAAATTCAGTTTCTCTCAAATGGGTCTTCATGTCTAGTAATAATGTGGCAATGGAGAATAGAACAAAATAAATTATTGCTAGGAAGATGATTTAGCTTATTGATTGAAGCAACAACCTCCACTAAGGTTGTAAACAAAATTTTTAATAGCACAAAAACCGAATTATAAGAAATGAATGACATGTTAATCTCAAAAATAAGTTTTTATTACCAAAACTTTTAATACAATTCAATATTCTATTAAGACTAAAGTTAGGACTTTGCCAACAGTATTGAGACATAAGAGAGCAAATCAGGAAAGTGACTGTGTCCTCCAGGGTGACTTGAATTATTCATTTACTAATGAATGCTAGGGGTGTGTGGTCTTTTCTGTTAGTATTCTGACTTAGTTCCTTTCTTTGGTAGTAAGAACAAAGAGGAATAAAATTCTTGGTTGCTCTACAGAATAAAATGAACTAGAGTAGAAAATGTGGCCATAAAACTGCAGAAGAAGCAAGTTACCACAAGAGGGGGATCTATGTTCAAGAAAGAAAAGATGGTTAGCTGTTAGATTTCTCATTCAAAGAAATAAAAATACCTTGAAAAGCTTACTCCATTTCTTCATCTTTAGACTCACAGCTTAACAATCCCATAAAAATGGGAAACAAACATTTTACAGAGCCTCTCAATTTTCTTTGAGGGAGTAGAGAACTTCATCGAAGATACTCATTTCATTTTCTATTAAGTCCTCCTTTCATGTATTCTAATTGCTTGTCATTCTGGATAAAATCATTTCCTCTGTAAAAAGGAGCATATACCTGCATGAGTCTTCAGACAGCACTTAGTGTCATCATTCTTGTATGCAATTTGGGGTAGTGGAAAAACTGAGACCTTGGTACCAGACCAGAAGGAAGTCAAATCAAGCTTTCCTACTTGTTAGCTACGTGACACTTACATGGCTCTGCCACCTGTTAGCTGGGAAATTCCTCAAGTCTGAGTTTACTCATATTTAAGTTGTGAAATCAAATAAGATGTATATAAACTGCTTAACCTAGCGTCTGGCATATATGTGTTCAATAGCAAAGGGCCATTACTAATGTTTCTTGCTTCTTATTTAATTCTTTTGTCTGTAGCCACCTAATTCTTAGTCTTCAGTGATTCTGAAGCAGGAGTCAAGACAAAAATATAAGCTGATCTATTCCTCTTGGTGTCACATCAAAAGTCTAGACCACTATGATATGTTGCTCTTTTTGAGGATTTTTAGGAAACATTTAAAGTGGAAAAGGAAGTAAGTCAATTGCCAGGCAGATGTACATCACACAAAACATAGTAAAAGTACTGAAAGTATATTTTTTATGCAAAGCAGAAGCAGCTTTAAAAGTGGAAAAGATCAAGGGTAAAGTAAATTTCCCATGTGAACACAGGTAAGATTAATTACAATTGATTCTTTGGTTTATAATATGGAGTATTTACCACCTTACATACATTATTAATTTAATGTATCTCAAGTGTTCAGTTTCTCTCAAGTAGGTTTTCTTACCTAGTAATAATGTGGCAATAGAGAATAGAACAAAATAAATTATTTCTAGCAAGATGATTTAACTTATTGATTCAATCAACAATAATAATTGACTTTGGTTAAAATATTTTCAATGAAACTAGAAATATTCTTAACTCCTCAGATCTTTCGTAAAACAAACAAAAATACTTTTAAATTGACATGCTGCTTGAACTTACATCAGAAATGATTTTTTGTTTTTTGTGAAAGATGATGGTTTACATGGTTGGGAGGATCCACACTCCAAGGGAAGTCCACAACATCCTGGAAACAATGAAAGAGTTCTCTAAACTCCATGCTTTTCTTTTCTCCTGGGCACCAATTAGATTCTCTGGTATCCAGAATATTCATGCTTTAAACGGATTGCATAGACAATACAACCCACAGCGAGGAGACCAACCACGATGGCCGCAATCACAGGAAGCACAACTGTGTAGTCAGATGAACATTCATCCACTAAGAGGAAAAACAAACACAATACAGCCAGTAAGGTTTAGTGAGGATAGACCAGAAAGCAGGCTATAGAGTGAGGAGAATATGAGCTTTAGAGTCAGACCTACGTTTGACTTTTACTTCCTGGGCAGGTTATTTAAACTTGCAATTTACTCATTTATAAAGGAAGCAAATAATATATAAAGTTGTTAAGAGATGAAATAAGATAACCTTCTATTCTCAGCAATTAATGAATGTTTAATAATTGTTAGTCCTGTTTTCCGGAGAAGGCAATGGCAACCCACTCCAGTACTCTTGCCTGGAGAATCCCATGGACGGAGGAGCCTGGTGGGCTGCAGTCCATGGGGTCGCAAAGAGTCGGACACGACTGAGTGACTTTACTTCCACTTTTCACTTTCATGCATTGGAGAAGGAAATGGCAACCCACTCCAATATTCTTGCCTGGAGAATCCCAGGGACGGGGAGCCTGGTGGGCTGCCATCTATGGGGTCACACAGAGTCGGACACGACTGAAGCGACTTAGCAGCAGCAGCAATCCTATTTCTTTCAGGAATTGTTCTCTGCAAAGTGGGTGTGCTTAGTTAAATAGACTGTCACCATAAGCATGATCTGTGGAAAATATGTGTTGTTTCTCCACTTTATTAAACATGTTTGTCACACTTACAGTTCTCTTTCATTGCTTTTAGTGAGAAAAAGCATTAGAAAATAGACCTATTTATGAGAGCTTAAAAGTGAAAGTTTGCAAATTTGTCAAAACTCTTTTCTTTCTTTATTACATCAGAGGGCACTTATTCAGTTCATTTAAAATGTTATCGGTCTTGACTGGAGAAGGATGGAAGGTCCTGGGAATAAAAGGGAACTGAATTGAATACAAAAAAGTGAAAAAGTCTATCTATATCTTATTCAAGGATAGATGAGAGGATATACCCTTGAGACCTTCCATGAGCCAGTACTGAAATTGTGTTCTGCACGAATAATCACCATTAACCCAGTTCTCACCTGAGGTCCAAGAAAAAAGAATCAGGAGGACAGGGAAGAGGGAATAGTAATTAGAGACTCTGGGAAAAAAAACAAAATCCATACAAGATGGGAAATGTGCTTGTAGTATGCTATTTGATTTGACGGTGAAAAATATTTATACTATAATGATGCATACCTTATTGATTTAACAAAAAACAGTAATATAATCATAAAAAGGATGGCTTAAGAGTATGAAATCCTTATCTTCCATAGCAAGAGGTTTAAAGTTGATAAATTAAGAAATAGGATAAGCTTTTAATTATTTTTTTAGAGAATTAAGGCAATAGTTACCCTAAGACTGTTAAAGCTAGTTAAAGTACTTTATCTCTTAGAGGAGGGACAAGAAAATGTTGCTTTTCATGAATCCTTTTGGGTATATGATAAGTTTGTTAGTTACATACTTGTTAAAATTATATATAATTTTGTCATATATAATATTGTACACATAAATATCTATAGATTTCTTATATAAGAAAGAACATAATGTAAGAAGTTAAAATAATTTGGAAAAAAAATACAAAATTGTCAGATGTTGAGCTTCAAGTCAGCTTTTTTACTCTCCTCTTTCACCCTTATCAAGAGGCTCTTCAGTTCCTCTTCACTTTCTGTCATTAGAGTGGTATCATCTCATATCTACTTTCCATATAGTTTTATACTATTTAATAGGACACTGTTTAAACATCTTCAAAATACAGAAAAGTTAACAAAATAGTTTTCTAATCACCTTGTTTCTTCCTCTTGAATTAATCACTATAAATCTTTGAGGCATTTGTTTTCTCTGCACATATGTGTGTATGCATGTGTGTGCTCATGTGTATGCTTAAAGAAAAAGTACCATATTTTTAAAAAATGATATATGCTCATTAAAAATAATTAAAATGATTTAGAAAGCAGAGAAAAAGAACAATCTCCCCAAAACCACCTACCCAGAAATTATCATTGCTAAAACACGGACAACATTATTGCAGGCATCTTTCTTTACAACTATAAGAATAAATGGGTAGAAAAATAAATAGAAATAAATAAAATAAATTTAAAAATAAATAAAAATAAAATGGGATCATATGAAATCTATTTTAACCAAAATTGTTCATTGTAATGTTACTTGCATTTCAGAGAAGAAAAAAAATAAAACTAGAGGAATTACTGTGCCTGAAATAAATTTTTCTTTGTCATGGGAAATATTGTTACATAAAAGATGTCTTTAAAGTTCAAAAAAGATATAAAAATACACAATTAAATAAATAAAATATTATGAAAGGCATTAGGAGGTTATAAAATAGAGATGTGTTTTCTAAGTTCTGTGTTTCCAATGTAGATATTATCTATTGATTCTGTTTTGAAAGATTAACACTAACAGATTCTGTTCCATCTCTGTTCTTCCCAACTCAAATTCTGAAGAGCCAGCTATAAACATTTTTAAAAACATTGTTCAGATTTACAACATTTCAATTTTATTTGATGACTATGATTTCTTTGGTTCCTAAAAATTTGTTTCAAATATAGAACATATTCATTTTTTAAAGTCAAAACAATACAAAATGCTGTACCTTGAGAAGTATCACTTCTACCCTTCTGCCATCTTACTGGTTCCCCCGTCAATATTAGATAACTACTTAGTTTCTTATGTATTTCTAATGTTTCAGATAGAAGCAAAAGTGGAAATATACTTTATTTCCCACTTTTCTCACTATTATGCATCATACATTTTTTATTTAATGATATATATTGGATAATTTTCCTTATACATACATACATACATATGTATGTCATCTTTCTTTTTTTTTTTTTTTTAGTAACTGTATAGTATTCTGTCGTGGGATGCATCTGTCCCAGATTGATGGACCTTTGGTTGTTTTTAATCTTTTGATATTATAAGTAATGCTGTGATGAAGACCATGTACATATATGATTTCATATATGAGAAGGAATGATAAAATCTCAGATCCATAACTGTTTAATGCTTTTTAAACTTAACTCTTCAAATAGATAAAACACATTAAAAAAACAAAACAAAACTGTGCTTTCTCTGTTCCCGAGAGATGTTTGCTGATATCCTTGTTTGTAATGTGGCTTCTCTCTGACCAAATTTCATTGTCAAGCTATATCTTTAAAGTGAGCTCGTTGGTGCTGTTTCCTTTGAATTACTTCATGTTTGAGGAACTCTGCCTATTAACTTTTTACTCAAATAATATCTTGGGGCCACACTTTCCCTTAGGATTTTTTACACATTGGTCTGTTGTTTGCTGGCTTTAAATGTTATTGCAAAGAAATCTAAAGCCAGTTTCAAATTTCCCCCTTTATAGATTATTTGCTTTTTTCAGAGGAAGGGGGAGTTTGTATGTCTAAAGAATTCTTTAGCTTTAAAGTTCTATGGCTTACTTTGGATATAATATTAATCATTCTGTATCAGACATTTTTTTTCCCCCCTGGGATACATTGTGCACTTTCAATCTCCAACTTCAATTATTTCTTTTAAGGAAACCTATTACATCTTAAAAGATATCATCTTTTTATTTTTGAACTCTGTACCTCAGAGGCAGCAGTTATCCCTACTTTAGATGATCTAAATACCTAGCAGCTTTCCTATAATGTAAGCTTAATTTTTATCTGCATTAACTGATTATCTCAGTCTTTTTCTCTATGAAGATAATTCAATTTTCAGCTCTACCTATTCTGCCTTTTACCTGTTTCCATTTAGTATGTAAGTGTGTTAATTTGATGCTCAATTTGTTTTCTTAGGCATGTAATGTCCTAGTCACCTCACTCTTTCATTACAACTTCTCCTTTACAAGTCCTAGGGCTTCCCAGTTGTCACTAGTGGTAAAGAATCCACCAGCCAATGCAGGAGACACAAGAGGCACCAAAATTCAGGGACACCTTGATACACATTTGTTAATCAATGTTTCGTATGTAATTCATACGTTATTCTTTATTCACATTATCATTGTGAAAACCTAGAAACAGTAAAAATTCCCAGTAATAACAGAATAGTTATGTAAATTATCATATAACGTTGATAGCATATTCAGGATAGCAGCCACAGTAATGACATGTTGTACCTTTAGCAGCACAGAGAAATGCTTATGGAACCAGGTAAAAGGGATACCAAACCATGTCCTCTGTGTGTTTCCAGTTTGTAAAGCAGTGTTCTTGAGAAGGAAATACAGTTGACCCTTGAAGGATACCAATTTGAACTGCACAGGTCTACTTATAGACAGATTATTTTCAATATTAAATATTCCAAATAGGAAAAGGAATACATCAAGGCTGTATATTGTCACCCTGCTTGTTTAACTTATATACAGAGTACGTCATGAGAAACGCTGGGATGGAGGAAGCACAAGCTGGAATCAAGATTGCCAGGAGAAAAAATCAATAACCTCAGATATGCAGATGACACCCTTATGGCAGAAAGTGAAGAAGAGCTAAAGAGCCTCTTGATGAAAGTGAAAGAAGAGAGTGGAAAAGTTGGCTTAAAGCTCAACATTCAGAAAACTAATATCATGGCATCTGGTCACATCACTTCATGGTATATAGAAGGGGAAACAGTGGAAACAGTGGCTGACTTTATTTTGGGGGGCTAAAATCACTACAGATGGTGATTGCAGTCATGAAATTAAAAGACGCTTACTCCTTGGAAGGAAAGTTATGACCATCCTAGACAGCATATTAAAAAGCAGAGACATTACTTTGCCAACAAAGGTCCATCTAGTCAAAGGTATGGTTTTTTCAGTAGTCATGTATGGATGTGAGAGTTGGACTATAAAGAAAGCTGAGTGCTGAAGAATTGATGCCCTTGAACTGTGGTGTTGGAGAAGACTCTTGAGAGTCCCTTGGACTGCAAGGAGATCCAACCAGTCCATCCTAAAGGAGATCAGTCCTGGGTGTTCATTGGAAGGACTGATGTTGAAGCTGAAACTCCAATACTTTGGTCACCTGATGCGAAGAGCTGACTCATTTGAAAAGACCCTGATACTGGGAAAGATTGAGGGCAGGAGGAGAAGGGGACAACAGAGAATGGACCAACACGATGGACATCACCATCGATGGACATGGGTTTGGGTGGACTCCGGGAGTTGGTGATGGACAGGGAGGCCTGGCATGCTGCAGTTCATGCGGTCGCAAAGAGTCGGACACGACTGAGCAACTGAACTGAACTGAACTGAACCCTGCTGTTCTACTGGGGATTGTTGGAGAATACAGGTACAGAGGAAACCACCTAAAAGGTGGGCCGACTCTGTTTTACACAGAGATTTTCAGTTGTGGGAAGTAGGACTTCTCTAACCCCTGGCATCCTTCAAGGGTCAAGCGTACATCAAAATTAACAACGGATGGATTGTCTCCAGGTGCATGTTAGTGAAGGTTTCTGCTATCTCTAGGTAGGTTGCAGAGAAAGAGGGTAATTTCAGTTCTCCATCAGCTGAAGGGAGAAACCGAGTTGGAACCAGCTGGATGAGCAGGAAGCAGGAGAGCCTAAGGCAAGGGACCAGCGCAGCAAGGGAGGATCAGAGGCCCCCTGTGAGGCTTCCTGGAGCCGGTCACAGCAGCCTACTGTGCTCAGAAGAGGATGAGCAGCCTCTGCAGTAACATGTCAGCTCTAAGAGACTGTGGAGGCAGCAAGAAGTGGAGGCGGGGCAGCCCCAGGGGATGGAGGAGGAGGCCACTTCCAGATGCCCTGTTTACCGCAGTCTCAATCCCAGTACCTTCCCCTGGAAGACCCTCTTGGGACATCACTGCAATAGTGGGCAGAACTGTCAGGCCATCATGCAGCCGGGCATTTATTTGCTAATTATTCAAATAAAACCTGTGTACTTTGTTACTAGAATGTTAATTCAAAGCAGTTTTAAAGATCATAGGTGTGGGGTGGGGGAAGGGATAGATCACAGGAGTCTAAGCAGCAGCCATCACTCTGAGTAACTCATTGAAGGTGGTAGAAAGGGAAATTAAACTCAAGTGAATTGCTTTACCTCTCTCTTTTTTATTTTAATTCAACTTTGTCTTCTATCTGCTGTGGAAGAAATTTCTATGCTAGAACCTTCCTTTAGTCGTTCTACGGGGCGGTTAGCGGCATGTTGAATAAACAACCCGTGCCCTGCAGTACAGAACCTAACAAGTACACTTGAGGTTGAACTGGAAATGGGAGTCTGGCGCAGGTATGCGCTGCTGCCTGCTGGAAGGAGGAGATTGAGACAGATGGCATCTCTCCAAGGCCAAGCCCTTGCTGTTCAGCCCAAGTCACTTTGGGGAACACTGGGTCCTCAAGTCCTAGGTTTGCATCAACACCTCCTATTGTAAGGAGGAGACAGGAACTCCTGACCCTCTCTTGGAGAGCTCTTGAAGCTGCGGTATACCCTCCTTATCCCTGTCATTTCTGAGAAAGTGGAGAGAGCTAAAACACCTCAAAGGAAAGCTGTACATGTCCCAGATAAGTGGTGCTATAAAGTGGTTGCCAACTTTCATAAACTTTCTGTTAAAACTCATGAATGACACCTCTGGAAAATGTAGAAACATGACAACCATTTCTGTTAGTAAAAGTAGTTAAAAATATCCAGAAGTCCATTAATCTCCCCTCTCTCTGAAATAACAACCCAGTTCTGCTATTTAAATAGTCAATGTAATAGAAAACTATGAATAACTTTCCAAGCCACATTTTGATATAACTTTTCCTCTAGACACCAATCACTCCCAATCAGGAATTTTCCGATTTACAGTTTTTCGTTTTTTTGGTAAATGTTTGCTAAAAAAGGAAAGTGGGTAATAATCTTTTTAGGGGAAACACTGATTGGAACTGCCACCTGGCACCATAACAACCATTTGCTTGAGTTACTTTACAACAGGAGGATGTGGTAAGGACACGGAGGAACTAACAATCTACTACCAACTGGCAGAACTCAGTAAAGGTCAAAAGGAGACACCACATGTCCTACCAACCTCCCAGAATCCTTCTCACTGGAATCCATCTTGGCTGAACAATGCGTGTACCACCAGGAAGGACCCTGAGTCAGAACGATTAGCCAGAGAAAACCTGGAAACTAATCCTATCATGATAAAATCCCAACTGCGAGCCACGTGGCAGACTAGTTCTCCTAGGTTCCTTTACCCTCCTGCCCTCCACTAGGTGCCCCTTCTCAGCAAAGTCTCTTGCTTTGTCAGCACATGTGTCTCCTTGAACAATTCATTTCTGAATGTTAGACAAGAGCCCGTTCTCGGGCCCTGAAAGGGGTCCCCTTCCTGCAAAAATGGGTAGATCTCTCTCTTCTAGCCATCTCTGGTTGTTTAGATGCTTTGCTTACTTCCTCCTCCTACAATGGCCCAAGGTAACTAGTAAATCTACAAGGAGAGACTAAAATCAAAGAAAAACAGAGACAAAGCAGAAAGAAGATGTTATGCAGGTAGACAACAAATTAAGGTGAAGGAATTGGAGAACTAACCTTTATTAAGACCCTTGTTTGCCAAGATCTTTGGTATATCCTTTACATTAAAAAAATGAAATGTTGGGATGTTTCTAGTTTTTTTTTTTCTTTTTACTAATAATACATTTTAACAGTGTAGAATATGTCCTTTTAAAAGTGATGGTCTATTAAGACCATTGGTAATTTAAGTAAATCAGGAGGTGGGCAAAATTCAGGAGTTTATTTTTATTTTTTATTTTTTTTAATTCAGGAGTTTAAAATCACTTTAGAATTTACTTAGAACTGGATTGGTTTTTTAAAAGTAAAACAAAACAAAAGCCTAGCATTTGAGACTCTTTGAAGCCTACAAGAAAAATCAGCACAGTTTGAAAATGTCTTTCCCACAATTTTTCCTTTGGTGTTTTGCTTTCTCCGTCTCACAAGACCCTGCTCACATCCGTGCCTCTTGTCCCTAATTCTCCCAGCCAGGTCCGTATTATCAGGTGTGGATAATGGAACTCAAGCCCATATGGCCTGGGAATAAGTGGGGTGGGGGCTACCCGTAGCTAGCTTTGACAGCCTTTGTTGGAAAGCTGGTTTCCCAGTTGGATTGGGAGGGTGGGGCTGGCAACTAGAAAATGTGATCCCATCACTTCAGGCTAAACATGCAGCCAGCATTTCCAAGGCCTTAACCTTGCACATTTTGAAGAAGGTAGGGCTTTACATGCGTTCATATCCTCTACTGGACCTCTTTCTGGTCACCAGGCATGCTGTTAGCAAAACGGCAAGCAGTACTGCGATACTCAAGCCCACGGCCACAGGGATTTCTCTCCTGTTTCTGTCACTGAAGCATTCATCCGCTGCAATTGAAGTCAGAGTAACAGATGTTACAGGCTGGCCACGACGCTGGGAAGTGATACTGCCCCCACCTGCCTCGGCTTCACAGAGAAGAGAGAGAGATGGAGGGACTGGGCTTGTCCCTGATGCCTTAGAGGCACAGGCAGGTGAAGATGAGAAGCGGAGGGGTCACTGCAACCCTCTGGAACTTGCAGGCCTCTGACCACCTAGATCCCTGGGCCTCACACCCAAGTAATTTTGATTCAGTGGGTCAGTCTTGGGACCCAGGTGATTCTGACATGACTGGGAGGCAGATTCAACTTTGAGAAATATTGGTTAGGGCTAGAGGTCAGGATCAGAACTGTGTCTCAGGCCAAGGTAAGCCCAGGAGCCTTGTTTCCCAACGTCAAAATCTGCACCAAATCATGTGCCCAGAGTACTCTACTTAAACTCTGTGGCTCTTAAAAGGGGCTGCCAGACGGCCCGGGCTCCTGACACCAGAGAGAGCTCTTGCAGGCTCCCAGAGTTTAAAGAGAAGGGTTTGAGAAGGGGGGGCAGGAGCCCACTGTTTGAGATGACCATTCTCTTTGACAAGGCTGAGCGTTCACACTTGCGGGATTCCTCTCCAGTTCTCTGAGCCCCTGGTGAAGGGCCAGCCATCGGTCAGGGCTTCTCTGACCTCCTCCCCACAATGCTGTGTCACACTGTCCTCTGCGCTCCCACAGCTCTTTGTACTTATGTCTTTTATAACACCATACTGTATGGTAACTTTCATTTTTTAACTGATTCCTTTCCCCATCTTCTCTTAGTCTTTGGTAGAAAATATTATTTGCAGGATGACATACGACTTCACACTTGAGCATCTTTAGTGAAATCTGAGGCACAAGGCCTGGGAATAAGGAGCTGAGCTGAAGTAGGGATGGTGGAACCAGAGAAATATTCTGGCGGTAGAACTGACAGGGTTTTGTGACAATTTATATGAGAGGGCAAGGGAGGGAGAGGAAAAAATGATGATAGCTTTCTACATCTCCTCGTGAGCACTAATAGCAGGCCAGGTGTGCTGCTGAAAGGTTTTCATTTCTCACCTCTGCCACTAAGCGGTTTCCCAGACCTGCTCACTTCCTTCTATACACAGGTTCTGAGGGGGAGGAAGAGCAAATGTGTGCACTATTTTTAGGACCACATGATTAAACACAGAGGTGTTTCAAGACTTCATAATGAATTTTTGAAAGAACTTTTCAAACTGGGTATTTTGAGGCAAGATGACAATGTAGGGGCAATACCTACTAGCAAATTTTAATATTTAATCTTAGATTTTAATCTGGACTGTGGTAAAGGTCTGGAATGAAGATAGAAATTGTAGGACTCAGATGAAACCTACAGAAATCAGGGGATCCACAGTAAATAACACTTTACTACTTCCTTTGCTAAATACTTTCACCAAGTGTTAATATATCAGGAGTTTTCTGCCCTCACATCTTCAACTTTACAGAAAATTCAGACTCACATTACAGAAATTTAATTTACAGCTAAATATCTAGCCAAATCAATTTTTGATAGTTGAGAGGTGCTCATATGTCATTGACATATTATGAGAGAGATGTTTTAGAAGCTAAAGTTCAATTCCTGCCCATATATAGAAATCCTTGTAACACTGTTTTCCCAGTGGGGAGAAAAGGACTTTTCTGGAAAGTTACCCTGGGCTGTCCCTGGTCTTCTTGCTACGACCTGCTTCCCTCTGTCGTGGTAAAAACCCAAAACAGAAGTTGCATGAAAACTAAGACTAACTTTGAGGAAGCACTAGTTTGGTGGCACAGCTTGGATTTGAGAAGAGGAGATCCAGTTGAGTGTATTTCTGTCTAGAATTATCACTTTCTCAGAAGTGTGTTTGTGACATAACTCACCATTTCCAAAGTGGTCATCTTCAAAATCAAAGGCTTGAAGTTGGACGTTCATTGTTTTCAGCTGAAGGTGGGTTGAGAGCTGGAGGCTCTGTTCACTCACACATTTGAAGGAATGCCCGACCACAGTCTCAAATATCATCATCGCACGTTTCATTCCTTGGTAAACTTTCTCTGAAAACACAACGGTGAAATAGAGACATGCAAGAATCCTGGCAAATAGCTGTTGAGCCCCAGCTGTTGCTTGGCGGCCCATGAAGCGTTACATGGCCTTTCTTACATGTGGTTTTCTGGAGTTCTGCCACCTTCGCATCATGAAACCTCACCCAGGTGCTCTCTGGGGACTTTTTCCTGGTGCTCTGTTTGCAGTATTTGAGCGTCATCCCACTTACACTTGAATATGATAACGCTGAAATCAAAACTTTTGGGAATCTTTTCTTCAGCTATTTTAAATCATTGGGGGCAGAGCTGATGCGGACAATTGTCAATGCTTGGGTGCACACACACACAAAAAAGTGCCCACAAAAATTTCAGAAATAAAAGAAGTAAGATTGTTCTCTGAGTCAAAATCACATGAACTCTTTACTAATAATTAATGAGAGTGGAGACATGCAAAGTTACTGAGTTGAATATTTGCATATCATCACACTGAATGCATTAATAGAGCAAAAGGAAGGACTAGGTCCATCATTGGGAGGGGTTGTTGCATCATTCAGGGACGCATGAAAAGGGAGAGGCTCATCTCCAGCCATCTGAGTGCTGATGGAGAGAGGGACCTACTCAAAGACTGGTGCTGTCTCATGCGGGTTACACCCTTTTCAAGGAGGTGAATGCTTAAGGCACATGGGGTTAAACATTTAAATCATATAATAACTCCACATGTTCTAATTCCACCTCCACAAGGTACCTTTCTGAATATACTTGGTTTCCCAAATGGGAGAAAGTTCATTGACCAAGAGGACCTAACTCTCTGGTCCCCTTGCAGTTACAATAAGAAACAATAGCATGATAAATGAACAGATTAGCATTCTGATTTTATACATCAGTTTATAACCTTGGTTTAACACCAGGTTCCTTGAAGAGACAGCTGCTAAGGGTGTGCTAAGGGCTTCTGGGACTGAGGACCAGACTATGAACCTCAGTGAATTCACCCACAGGCTGTTAGTGAAGCAGCCTGGAAGTTCCCTCCTGTCCTGCCACTGCAGGTGCATTCACCTGTGTCTGAGATCACATCACCCAGTGAGGGTCAGTCAGCTCACTGGGTCTGGCACTGTGCAAGTACCTGATGTGCATTTTCCTGTTTAATTCCCATACTAATTTCCCAAGATAGGTACTACTGTCACCATTTACAGATGAGGAAATAGAGGTGAAAACATTTGACCAAAACCAAAGAGCTAATAAATGGTGTTTGGACTCAAGCTGTCCAATTCTAGAGTTTGTTATCTTAACTACTGTGTTATTGTATCTCTGCCTGTTTCTCAAATGCAGCATCACAGATTAGTGAGATGAAAAATGAACTAACCAAAAACATAGCATCATCGCTGGTGGAACAGGCCTCTCCAACTACTTACCTGGATTTGAGACAGTCAAATAGGCTTCCACCTCACTGATATAGTATGAATTTTCATCCTGTAAAACAGTAACGTGTCAATCTTTGGGTAATCTCTGTTTTTATGTTTAATCCTAGTTTACAGACTGGTTAGGCAGGATTCCAGGTATTAAATCATTGATATGAGAGTTTGGGGGTATGTTGTAATGGAACCATAATTGTGCTTGAAAACTTCCAAAAAAGTAAATGCATCACACAGTAAATAAATAATAAGTAATGGCTTGCCCCAGCTGAAAATTTCTCTACATCATGCTTGTTGCTAGAGCCTGAAATTCAAATTCCACTGGTAAAATCTGAGTCCCTTCAGCTGGGCCAGGTTTTTCCCAGGTAAAATGCAAATATATACGGAAGGTGAGTGGGTTGTGGGGTGAGGAGCAAACATTAAGCTGTTATTAGTAATTAGTATCTTGGGGTAGGGATTTAGACTGAGACCACTCATCCTTAAGGCTACTGTGGGTGGATTTGATGGGGTCCATAAATCCCCTGGCAAAAATAGTGTATGCAAAATAGTGTATGTGTGTGGATTTTCCTGGATAGGTTACCAGTTACTTTAAACAGATTAATGGGTTCATATCTCCAAGTGGTTAGATGGAAACATGAAGGATTCTGGAAAGAAATGGCTAACCTTGAGATTACTGACTACTCCCTAGAAGAGGACCTCAGGCTGTTGTGTTCAGAATTAGAAAGCATTTTATCCAGAGATTGTCTTTTAAGAAAAACAAAACAAACCAAAAAAACCCCTACAGAACAGCCCTATAACTTCCCGAGAGATTCAGAGTATGAAATGTCAAAAGGAATTGAATTGAGATATGAAAAGTTTCATTGGAAAAGGAGTTTTTATTTTTTTAAAGTAGGCTATTTATGCTGTTACCACTTTTAAACATTCATTAGAAAACCATCCACAAGAGTTGCCAAAAATGGTAAAGCAACCAAAATGAGAATCTGAAACAGAATTACTTTTAGTAGCCATCAAAGGAATTTGACAATAATAATCTTGACCACAACTAGTTTATTTGCATATTATTTGTGGATGAAAATGATGATTCCATACACACCAAGGGCTCCAGAGTATAAATTGTCCCAGTAAGGTCACTGCTATTAATGCACTGAACTCTGGTTCACTGAAGCACCTCCACATGCTGGCTTCTCACCTCGTGCCCGGCACTTCGACCTCGTGTGGGAGTCACCTCTGCCTTACACCTTATTTAACCCTCACAACAACTAGGAGAAGAGATGAAGGCTCAGTGACTTGCCCAAGGTCACAACTCTAAAAATAGGTGGCAGGGAAGATATGACCCCAAGCTGCCTGACTAGCCTTTAACTTTTCTTATATCCACCCCAGACCAGGCAGTGCTCTAGGTCCTAGGAGAAGAATAAGACCTAGATGATTCATTCAAGATGCTCAGTCTTGGGTCTCAAAGGGAAGTTGGACCATGTGCTTGGATCATCCATTTGTTTTAGAGAAAAACAACTGTGATCCAGGCCCTTCTTGAGTTGCTTTCAGATATAGTTTATTCAGGTTATCAATTTTTTTTTCTCCCTCTTGGCCACACTGTGTGGCTTCTGGGATCTTAGTTCCCTGACCAGAGATTGAATCCAGGCCTTCAGCAGTGAAAGAGCAGAGTCCTAACCACTGGATCACTAGGGAAGCCCCAGATTATTCTTTTATTTGGGGTCTCTTCTAGCCAAAGAGAGTCTAGTACTACATCAGGGCCATGGTCACTGTTATAAGATCTCTGCCCCAACCTAAGGACAGAAATAATTCATTGAAGGGTTTTAAGCAGGGCAGTGATGTTTTTGGAAATTGGGCTGTAGCAAGAGACTGATCTAAGGAGTAGCAGAACAGTGGTGGTGTCAGTCTGAGCTCCCTGGGAGACCTCCTGGAGTCTCTCCTGTGGCAGCTCCTAGATCTATCCTTGTTGTAAAGAAAGGGGGCTTTGCATTTCTTTAAAGGTTTTACAGTTTCCTAAGTGCATTTTTTGCTTTCTTGGATCCTTATAACAACCCCTCGAGGCAGCATAAGTGTTCTTATCCCATTTTACAACTGAGAACAAAGAGGCTTAGAAGAGGCAGGAATCTACCTCTGATTCACAGTGTAGGTGAGTCAAAGGAAGATCTTGTCTATGGGATCTTGCTCAACATTTTCCCTTACAGGATATGGGGTTACAGAGAAAAAAAAATGTTGTGTAAGAATTTCCTTTCACATTCCCTGTAATGTAGTTGCCTGTACATAATCATCTATAGGAAGCAAGACTGGCTATATAATTTATGCATGCACACTCAGTTGCTCAGTGTCTGACTCTTTTTGACCCCATGGATTAAAGTCTACCAGGCTCCTCTGCTCATGGGATTTTCCAGGCAATACTGGGGCAGGTTCCCATTTCCTCTTCCAGAGGATCTTCATGACCCAGAGATCGTACTTGCATCTCCGGCGTCTCCTGCATTGTCAGGCAGATTCTTTACCACTGAGCCATTTGGAAAGCCCATATAATTTGTGGGTCTAGTTCAAAATAAAAATGCAAGATTAAAAATCATTAAAGGACTCTCCTGGTGGTCCAGTGGTTAAGAATCCACCTTGCAATGCAGGGGACGTGGGTTCAATCCCTGGTCCAGGATGATCCCACATACTGCAGGGCAACTAAGCCCATGCAACACAGCTACTAAGCCCACATGCTGGAGACTTCGAGCCACAGCTACTGAGCTCATGAGTCGCAATTACTGAGCCCAGGCATCACAGCTACTGAGGCCCGAGCACTCTAAAGCCTGTGCTCCACAACAAGCAAGGTCACCGCAACGAGAAGCCCGAGCACCACAACTAGAGGGTAAACCCTGCTTGCCAAAACTAGAGAAAGCCCTGGTACAGCAATGAAAACCTAGCACAGCTAGTAAATGAATAAATAAAATTTTAAAAAATCATTAAGAATTCCAAGAAGGGAGGTGAAGCATTAAAGCAAGCATGGGCCCTCCCCACTGCATGCCCTGATGGGAACGGTTGTTCCTGCTCCAGAAGAACTGGGGCTTTATGGGGCTAGCGCCCATGGTGAGGCCCTCCAGAGCAGATGGCAGTGCCCACACTCACTGCAAGTTCATCCCATGATGTAACAGGACAGAGCCCCAAGCCTATATCCTTCTGTTTTGACTGAGTCAAAATTAGACAAATGTTAACAAAGCTGCTGTCTATCTTCATGGTGAAGGAACAGCATGTGTACGGCAAATTTATATAAACAAAAGATCAGAGGAATGTTTCGTTTCCTTGAGATTTCAAGTTTTATATAATGTATGCTGCCGATATTGAATAAGTCTTATTTAGATCATGGTGCCCACTTTTTCTGTGGAGTGGTGTTAAAGAAAATAGAATTGTCTTTCATTTAAACTGGAGCAAAGCATTTCTTTTGAAAATTCAGCATTTGGCCTAATTTGAATAGCAACAGGACTGAAGCTTATTCTGTAAGAGGGGTTGAAAAGTTGTCTTTTTTCTGCTGTAAAGAGCCATATGGTAAATATTTTAGGCTTTGTGGTTCTCTGTAGCAGCCACTCAACTCTACCATTCTAGCACAAAGGCAGCTGTAGATGACATATACTCAAATAAGTGTGGCCATATTCCAAAAATAAACTTCATTTATGGACACTGAAAATTTGAATCTTATATGATTTCCATGTGTCATAGAATTTTCATTTTTCCCCCCAACCATAAAAAATGTAAAAGCCATTCTTAGCTTGTGGACTGTACATTTTTTCAGTTGTGGGCTGGATTTGGTTGGAGGGAGGGGCATAGTTTGTTGACTCCTGAGTTACACCATCAGTAAAATACAAGGTTGCTGAATACATTAGTTGGTTATGAAATGTTTGAGCGATGAATCTCCTATTTGGGAGAATAAAGTGTTGCTAAGAATTTTTAAATATTATTTTAAAATATGTCTTTGTTCTCATGTAACCTAGTTTGAGTTGTTGAATCTTTGTGAACATTCCAAATATTTAATTTTTTACTTACTCAGTAGAAGAAAGGGGACAATAGTAATGGGCAATAGTAATCATCACATCTTAGGTTGATGTGAAGATTAAATGAAGGAATCATGTAAAAAACTGATCATAAAGTCTCCATTCAAATTTTAACTAGCATTGTTAACAAAAAGATTTTCCCTTCCCAGTAAACCTCTCTTGCTGAGGTCAAAGGATAATTTTTATCTATATCCTAGAGCTCAGATCCACCACCAACAGAAAGAGAGAACAAGCCAGTGAGCTAAGCTTAGTTAGCCCTATGGATTAAAGAACCTGGGTGAAACTTCAGCTCTCAGTGATGGGAACGGGGTGGATACAGAGAAGAGCAGTGGGGGTGCAGGGTAGGTTGAGAGCTTCAAGCAGGTGCTAACCCAAAGCCCAAGGGAAATTACATGCCACACATTATTCAATTTATAACGTCTGCTTTCTCCTTTGTCACCCATCAGGTTAGTCTCTGCCAGATGGTTTCTCATTTGGGGTTGAGGCTGAAGAATGACAAATATCTACCATGACAGATTCTTGAAGACAAAGTAAAAAGCCTGTGTGTACCTATCAGCATTGATAAAAGGGGGTCAAGGACTCCTAAGATCCAAATATGGTACTTTAGCACTTACAGCATGTCCATTTGAATGAACCATTTTCTAAAGAACCATCTCACTACTCAACCAATGGCTGCTGACAATGTGGCTCCTCACTGTCAGTGTCTCTGCAATATCTCATCAAAAAGAGAACTCTGCAATATCTCATCAGAAAGATTTTAGCTCAAGGAACTTAAACATCCTCCTTAGCAAAGGACAGGGTCCAGAGAAAGCCAGTCTGTCAAGCCTGCCCAGGAAGGCAGCATGCCAATGTCTGTGATGCCCAGGGTCCTCTCCTCAACTTCTGCAAATTGTATCATGGGAGTTTCACGGTCACAGATGTTCAGGATGTGGACATCAATTAGGCCCCTTTTGCTCAAGGTATGGTTACCATGGGGATAGATGGGGGGATAGTTAGGGAGTTTGGGATTGACGTGTACTCACTACTATATTTAAAACAGATAACCAACAAGGATCTACAGTGTAGCAGAGGGAATTCTGCTCATTATGTAATAACTTAAATGGGAAAAGAATTTGAAAAAGAATAGATATATGTATGTGTACTGAGTTTTTGCTGTACACTTGAAACTAACACAACATTGTTAATCAACTATACTCCAATATAAAATAAAAAGTTAAAAGAAAAAAAAAGAAAGAAATCTCTACTCTGAATGTCACAAAAACTAAAGAAGCTGTTTACACAGAGGTGCTAATTTACTTTTTGACCCCTTGGTTCAAAGTTCTCTGTGAAGTTTAGATTTACTCCATATTGACTCCTTCTTTCATCAAACATTTGGTAAAGATATACTGTGTATAAGGACCTCCTTGATGGCTCAGAGGGTAAAGAATCTGCTCGCAACGCAGGAGACACAGGTTTGATCCCTGGGTTGGGAAGATCCCCAGGAGGAGGAAATGGCAATCCACTCCAGTATTCTAGCCTGAAAAATCCCATGGACAGAGGAGCCTGGTGGGCTACAGTCCAAAGGGTTGCAAAGAGTTGGACAGGACTGAGTGACTAAGAATAAGCACACACCATATGTAAAGTCAGGGCTGAGTACTAAAGAGTGTGAATAAGTAAAAATCTTGCCTTCAAGATGGCAAAATGTGTGGCAAGTGCATTAGTGGAGGTCAGGGGATATATGGAGGGTCCAGAAACCAAGAGAGGGAAGTGTCCCAGTTTACCTGGGATGGAGGTGGCAATTGAGGTGGGGAGACTTCCTAGAGTGAAGATGAATTGATATTTCATCTCAAAGGATGAATTAGGGATGGGAGGGGCATTCCAGGCAGAGGGAACCCCACAAAGGAAAGCATGACAGGAATGGTGGGCCACCAACTTGGGAAGCTCTGAACAGTGCCCCCTGAGGGTGTTAGCATATAAATGCTGATAACAGTTCTCAGGAGGCTGTAAGCTAAGACAGCTCCTAATGCCCCGAAAGGCTTTGGGGAAACACCAGGTGGTTGGGCACTCTGCTTTGTCCACACCTCAATGGCTAACACTGTGTCACCCTGGGGCTCCTCCCTCTGGGTGCCTGGTTTCTTCTGGGTCCCAGAGTCAGGGCTGAAGGCTCACAATGCCCTTCCAACCAGGTGGATGAGAAAGGGATAGTACCGAGAACAGAAACATAAAACTCTACACAGAGTTACTGAAAGATGTGTTGTTTTTAAAACAAACAATCCTGAGCAGGAAGGAAATTGTGGGTAGTAGAGGGTGAGAGGAAAAACATTTATCTTGCAGCTGAAGAGTTTGAACAACTCTCAGCATGTCACCTTAATCAAATGAGACATTGACATGGAACGGTTTTCAGTTCTTTAAAAACGAAACAGAAATGAGAAAGGAAAACCACCTGTCCTGACCCTACATGGGCCAGATGCCCCGCTCAGCTCTTTCACATACACCAGCCCAATTCATCCTCATAGCAGCCCCATCTTGAGAAAACAGGCTCAGAGAGACAGCTGTTGACTTGTCCATGGTCACACAGAAATGATACAGAAAGTAAAGTCTTGACTGAACAACATCAACAACTTCCCTCATAGGAGGGACATTTTTCTTTATGTTTTTGTAGCTGGCAATGTTCAATTTTAAAAGTTATGAGTTGTTGTATACAATTTGAAACCTCAAACTATTACCTATATTTCCTTTATTTCTCCCATTATGTCTATCTCAGTGTTGGGGACAAAGTAGGTGCTCAGTAAATTCTTATTATTGATAAACTGGCTGAAAAATCAGTCTTGCTAATCAGCATCTATTTATCATTCTACAACTTGGTTCTCCTTTATAACATCTATTTATGGATGTGAGAGTTGAACCGTAAAGAAGGCTGAGCACCAAAGCATTGATGCTTGTAAATGTGGTGTTGGAGGAGACTCTTGAGAGTCCCTTGGATTGTAAGGAGTTCCAACCAGTCCATCCTAAAGGAAATCAACCCTGAATATTTAGTGGAAGGACTGATGCTGAAGCTGAAGCTCAAGACTCTGGCCACCTGATGCGAAGAACTGACTCACTGGGAAAGACCCTGATGCTGGGAAAGATTGATGGCAGGAAGAGAAGGGGATGACAGAGGAAAAGATGGTTAGATGGCATCACAGACTCAACGGGCATGAGCGTGAGCAAACTCCAGGATATGCTGAAGGACAGGGAGGGGAGCCTGGCATGCTACAGTCCATGGGGTCGCAAAGAGTTGGACACGACTGAGCAACTGAACAACAAAAATGATATAACTAACACGTATCCCTATTTTTTTAAGGCTCTTTTTTTCTCTGGCACACTTGTTCTCAATCTGGGGTGATTTTGCCCCTTGGGGGACATTTATTGGTGTCTGGAGACATTTTGGATCATTGCAGCTGGGGTTGGGTGTCACTAATGGCGTTTAGTAGGTGTCGGCCAGGGATGTTACTCAACAACCCACAAAGCACAGGGCAGCCCCCACCACAAAGACTCATCTGTATTAACCCAAGTGTTAATATTGCTGCTGCTGAGGAGCACTGGCGTAGAGGGTAGCAACAAGTGAAAAGTGACTCAACTGTTGAGCGCATTTCTCTTGCAGAAGAATCTAGACTTTCCTGCCTAAAGGCGTTTCACATAGTTCTCCTGTTAGGGCAGAAGGCACAGTGTCAGGGTCCTGAGGCCAAAACACGGGCCTACAACTGTGTTTCATTGGGTCAACAGTGTTCAGTTTTTACAAAATGTGTTGCTACCTTTAAAAGTCATGTGCTTTTATTAAAAGATGTGGATTTCTGCCTTCTCTTGAACACTGGCAACACTGGATAGAGGTGGTATGTAAAATATTTAACTGGCACAGTAGAGTGGTGGCCGTTCAAGACACCTCACCATCCAGAATGAACGCTCACCATAAAAGACAGTGACAGTCCCCAGGGCTAGATGCCAGCCCTGCCACCAGCCTCCTCAGCTCTGGCTGTCCCCTCTGGGGAGGACTGGAGCTCCTGACCCATCCTTCCCGTCCCCTCACTACTGAGGCTGCTGCTTGTCCCTTCACATGTACTCTAACATTTTTCTTATACAGATTTAATGGAAAAATGAAGTCTTCACCAAAAGTGGGAAAATAAAAAATGATTGCCTATTTCAAGGCAAAAGATATTTTTCCTTTCTCGCTACTTTAGCTACTTCGCAACGAAGACTAAACATACATCAAGCTCTATGCTTAGCCCCTGTAATCTTGGGATATGTGGCCGCCACTTTGGCTGAAACAACTTCTCTTTTAAAATGCAGAAACTGGGACTTCCCTGGTGGTCCAGTGGTAAAGACTTTGCACTCCCAATGCGTGGGGACCTGGTTCCATCCCTGGTGGGGGAACTAGGTCCCACATGCCACAGCTAGAAGTTTGCAGGTTGAAACCAAAGATCCCGCATACGATAACTAAGACCCAACACAGCCAAATAACTTTTTTTCAAAATGCAGAAATTCCCCAGAAGGCTAAGACTGGTGGGAACTTTTACTTTCTTTGGGACTTTTTGCCTTCTCCAGGGGCATAGCTAAGGCTGGTTTACAAACGCCATTTCTAATTCTCCCAAGGGTCCCACTAAGTAGCTATAACTAGTTCCATTTTATGGACAAGGAAATATGCCCCAAATTAGTCCAAGGTCATGCAGCTAGTAAGTTTTATGACTGGAAGTCAATCTTGATTTGTCCAATCCCAAAGTCTGTGCTCATTGCCCTCTAAGATCTGCTAACCAAGACCCTCTAACTTCAAGGGTCGGTTAGACAGGTAAGAAAGAGGCCTGCACCAAGTCCCAGCTGCTAAGATCCTCTCGGCCTGTAAGACACTTGGGGGCAATCAGAAAGAGTCTCTCCTTTGAGAGGGGGACTGACCATCACTGTGTCCCCGAGACATTTGCCCATTTCAGTCACTGTAACCGTAGCTACTAGCTAGTGCACACCCACTTTCTATGTATTGGATCAAGCTCTTTACAGGAGTGATCTTTAATTCCTTTCTCCCATTTTTCAAATGATAAAAAAATGAAACAAAAAACTCAAACATATTAGGTTGCCTGCCTGATGTCAAAAGCAGAACAGTAACAGAGTCAAACTGGTAGGCAAGACTCTGACCTCATGACAATGCTCTTCCACTATACTCTGTTGTCTATTCCCTTCCAGGATATGGCCTAGAAAACCCAGCTCCTGGTTAGTCCCTGAATTTTGCCTTCTATGACATTTGACTTTGGTGTTAGATTAATACTGCTTTTTGTGCCCACTGGAAATTTCTGTGGGTCTGTTCGTTTGTACAACTTCCTCCTTTGGGTGGTTTGCATAGAGCAATGTGGTCAGGTTCCCTGAGGCCAAGTTCCCCCCGAGGCCAAGTGCCCGCCAAGAGGCATCAAAGCCCTTCTTGGGCTGCACAGACGAGGCTGAAGGGGGAAGAGAGCAAACAGAAGATGTCGACACTTGCCTCCTCTCCATCTCCATGACCCTCATTCTTATCAGAGAACAACATCTCCAAAGGCTTTGATGTCTATTTCCTCTGGAATTTAAAGTGAAGTGTGGGATTGCACCACTGGCCCTGGTGGGGCTGGGGGTGGGCAGGGAAAGCAATGTTAGAGCCTGTTCGTGTAAGGAGCTCAGCCTCACCTTGGTAAATGTGAGATTCACAAAGCCACCTTGGAAATTCAAAAGGAGGTTGGATTTTCGGGAGCCACAGTTTCCAGAGGCTTGAGTTGCATTGGGGTCGATGTTGAAGTATTTCTGAGGTGAAAAGACCTAAACCAAATAAAATAGATGGCCTCAATGAAGAGAACACTTTAGTTGGGAGACCAGAAACACAGGCTAGAAAGGAGTCTGAGACTCGAGACTAGTCGGTGTTCACTGGGTAATTTCAAAGTCTGTGGAAGACACCTCTCATTTACAATCTGTTAAGATTTTTCCCCCCAATTATTTTTATTAGTTGGAGGCTAATTACTTTACAATATTGTGGTGGTTTTTGCCATACATTGACATGAATCAGCCATGGATTTACATGTGTTCCCCATCCTGAACCCCCCTCCCACCTCCCTCCCCATCCCATCCCTCTGGGTCATCCCAGTTCACCAGCCCCAAGCCCTTGTCTCATGCATCCAACCTGGACTGGTGATCTGTTTCACACTTGATAATATACATGTTTTGATACTGTTCTCTCAGATCATCCCACCCTCCCCTTCTCCCATAGAGTCCAAAATTCCGTTCTATGTTAAAATTTTTTTAAATGAACGAGTGCTCTCACAGTGAGGAGTTCCTTGAGAGATAATTCGTGGCAGCTATATTCTTGATAAACTGTGTGAAATTTAGTTTTTGTTCAATCAAACATGCTGGGCACTACAGGAAAGGTTTTGCTGTCTAATTAACTTCTGTTTCAAATAAAAACCCGAATGTGGAGGTTTTACTTGCAATCACAAAAATGAAGCAAAATAGGAAGGATTTTTATAGTGATTCTTTCAGTAAATCAAATAATCTTAGCCCCCCACCCCCAACCCCTCCAACCAATCTTCTCATTAATCTGCATTTTTCATATTAATGTCACAGGTGGTTGGAACAACCATTGAATGCAAACCTATCATTTCACAGGAAAGTTGTTGAGGCTTGGAAGTCATCCAGAGGGACAGGGCCCGGCTGTGGTCAATGCTGGACATACCCCACACTCTGCCCATGATGGCTAAAAGTGAGGAATGTGCATATTTAAAATTTTGGTGTGTGCTTTCCTTTGTTCATACAGTCATTATCAGTGTCTATTTTTATAGGTATTCTAAAACGGGTTCTCTTAATAGAGGACCTTGGAGAAAGAGGAACTCGCAAGTATCTGTTTCATTACAAGATACAGGATGCAGGGGAATGTTCATTTTTAGCAAGGCACTCTCACTCAAACTTTTTGAAGCTGTTGTTATGGTCCTATGGCCCCGACTTACCGACACGGAGTCTTGAACCGTCAGCTGTATCCCCATCTCTGCTTTGATACACAGCTTGCTTCCATTGAGAACTTGATAAATTCCCGTCTTGGGTGACAATGGCTGTGGTGCAAGGGTGGGCCTGGGAGCGATGGTGGCAGGCGAGGCCGTTTGGGTGGTGTTGTGTGCGGCTGTGGTTGGCCCTGGGGTGTGGGTGGGTTGAGTAGGTTTCTGACTGGTTGTGATGTTGTGTGGCAAGGTGGACAAAGTCGCTGGAAGGGTGGTCTGGTTACTGAGTTGGGTGGTTTTCCCTGTTGTGTGGCTGGCAGTCGATGGCCTGTTTCTAGTGGTGTGAGCTGTTGAGTTGACAGTGGCTGGTGGTGAACTGGGACCTACACTGAGGCCAACTTTAGCCTCGGTGACTGGAAAAGTCACGTGTGACTTATTGGATGTGGCCAGGGTTGTGACTAGGGTGTGGGTTGTTGGACTGGTTGGTAGGATACTCTTTGTAGTTACTGGGGAAGTTGTTGCTAGAACTTCTATGGTTGTGTTTGTGGTTAGGGTCTCAGAGTTGGATGTTTTGGCAACTGTCTGAGAGGTGACATGACCATCTGTCAATCTTGCTGCTGCAGTTTTGTGAGGCACGTGGTTAGTTGGTTGGAGGAGAGAAGGTTTTACTGTGGCCTGTTCTGTTGTAGGTAAAGAGTAACCTGTGATTTCTGGAAACACTTTTGCTTTCCTATGACTGTCATAATACCAAATCGCTGCAAATTAGAAAAAAAATGTTAATATACCAACTAATAGCTCACATTTGCTAGTCCCTCCCCACTCCCACTTTAATGTTTCATTAAAATTAACATGCACTTTTTAGATATGGGGAAAATTTATGAGGATAGAATGGTGAAGTGAAGATCACTCAAAATTCTTCTATGAGGTCACAATTTTAACATTTTGGTTGCACCCATGTTTTCACAGGGTTGTGATCATACTGGGGTCTTTGAAGCAAGGATATTGAAGTGGTTTGCCATTCCCTTCTCCAATGGATCACGTTTTGTCAGAACTTTCCACCATGACCCTTCCATCTTGGGTGGCTCTGTATGGCATGGCTCATAGCTTCATTGGGTTACACAAGACTGTCATCCATGATCATACTGGAGATATTCTTTCCTTTTGTGTGTACAGGGTGTGGTACTAACAGCCCAGAGAGCATGCTCAGCTAGATATCTAAGTGTCAATGTTGCTTCATCTTCCATCTTCAGACATGAATCCGGACAGTTCCTGGGCAGAGTGTGTTCCTGGGTAGGATATTGCTGGGATGATCTGACAGAGCTGGGGCAGCTTGAATAACAGGAATAAAGATTTGCACAGACTTGTACAGTTTTCATAGAATCATATAATCCCAGGCTTGAAAGGGACCTTAAAGATTATCTAATACAAACCCTAATCTAATGTGTGAATTTTACTGTTGGATATTTTGTCATGTGTTCAGCCGATCTATGCATAATTGCCTCCAATGACAAGAGATTCAGTTCCCTTCCATTTTTTATTTTGCCATCAGTTTTCTAATTGTAGCC
This sequence comes from Cervus canadensis, assembly GCF_019320065.1. Taxonomy (NCBI): domain Eukaryota; kingdom Metazoa; phylum Chordata; class Mammalia; order Artiodactyla; family Cervidae; genus Cervus; species Cervus canadensis. The sequence continues at coordinate 59,654,639 of NC_057392.1, read as the reverse complement.
CAATTTCTATCATTCCCTTACTTAACCTTTAGAGTGGCCCAGTCTTTTCCAGCTAAGAAATTAAATTAACCCATAAAGGCGCTGATATATCTGGTGTGTGTGTCCTTCACAGTTTGGCTTAAATGTCGGCTCCTTAAAGAGTTTTCCCTGCCCTCCCCACAGAGAACAGCTCCCTGTTCCCATAATTCTCCATCATAGTGTTATTTTCACTGCCCTCACTGCACTAATCACAACTTGTAATGATATAAGGGGATGGCATTCAAATATTTAACAATAAGCCTGACCAGACAGTGTGTACCAGCCCTGATGATATGTTTATAGATTGTGCATCTCTCCCACTAGATTAAAGGCAACCTCAAGGTGGGAGCTGTGGGGTTTTTTTTTCCCACCACCAGGGCTTGTACATTGAAGGTATTCAGTGGTTACAGAATGAATGAATAAATAACTGAATGTGTAAGTGGTGGTTATAACACTGTAGACCTCCAACGATTATTCATATATTTATTTGGCTGCTTCTGGCCTTGGTTGTGGCACCCCATCTTGGTTTCCCAACCAGGGATCAAAATCACATCCCCTGCATTGCAAAGTGGACTCTTAACCACTGGATCACCCTCCTCCTATGATTATTAGAAGGCTCAAACAAGGTGGTTTGAGTAAAAGCCTTTCTGAACTATTAAGCAGACCTAGAATGTGTTTTATTGTCATAGGTTCTCTCCCAGGTCACCCTTCAGGGCCAAAGGCCTCTGGCTCTTTTTCAACCAGAAAAGTTCTATCCTTGTCTCCTTCAGGCACAGAGCAAACCTGAAAGTGGACAAGTGCGATGATATCTCAGGATAGCTTATGATCAGGTGCGCTGAGAGATGGTGCTGTTCAGTGCTATGGTTTCATGGTGTTTACCATTGTATTTTCACTCATTGGAGCGGGAGCTGCCCAGTGTCAGGCAGTGACTTGGAAAAACACGGGGAAAATGGAAAGAATGTTCTATGCTGGTGTTTATAGAGTCCTGAATTTCATATCTAATCAAAATAATCCACAGACTCCTTTACTCTTTCTCTTTTTCATCCAATATATTTCTAACTGGGTACTTTCCCCATAATAACAGCAATAAAATTTCAAGTTACTGAACACTTACTACATGGCAGACCTCAGATCAAGGGTTATCTTTCATCAACTCTTCTCAAAAACCCTTTCACAGGTACTAATCTTTCTCTGTTTTTCAGATAAGGAAATTCAGTTTTAGAAAATTCTATTAACTTGACCATAATTGTTCAACTAGTAAATTTTGGAGCTTTAGACCCAAGCCCCTGTCTGAAGCAAAGCCTGCCCTTGGATCTGTGGTTGGGTGGAGGTAGTGTGTATCCCTGGGAAGAACAGTGAGAGAAGAGACAAAATCAGAGGAGAGAAAAAGAGTAGGGTGCCCCTTCAGTGACCCCAGTTCACCGAACTTTCATCATGGTGGTCCTCAGTGAGGCTTTCAAAGGCCCACATGCTAAAACAGTGATCATTTTCCAGAAGAAAAGGCTAACTGTAAGTCCAGTACTAACACTTATCAATTATTTCTGCACAGCTGGTTTGTATAAGACATTATTAATGACATTAAATTACTTGAGACTATTACTAAAGAGTCTTTTCTGTTTCTAAAATGTTTACTTGGACAACTGAAATGTATAATATTTGAGAGTTATATCAATTGATTTTCTGGGTTGTAGGTTTACTTTGCAAATCTTTGTAAAATCACTCCATGTGGAGCCTTTATGCCCATATTGTAGAAGCTGGGGAAGGTTTCTCCATTCAAGATTGTTATGAAGGTTAACAGTTGTTGAAGATTTATCTTCACAATTCACTTGGGCTAAACCTGAGTTGCTGTTTCCTGGGTCAAGAACCCAATAGGAATCCCATTAGGATCATAGTATTATGATGGAGAAATAGAATTCATTCCCAGACATGGTGTCTAGGAATATCTGTAGTAAAAAGCAAAGATTGCTCCAGAGAACTCTGGGAGACTGAGAACCACCTGACTTTTGCTCTCCTGGATGATTAGGTCCTTGATAAAACCCCGCTGTGTTTACCTTATGCTTATAAGCGAAAGTAAATCTTTTCAACTGAGTAGAATTTCCTCAACTGAGTAGCACATGCTTTCAAAGGGGGAACCTTCCTGATAATGCAATTAGAACTCCTCTCTCAGTAGTGAATGAACTCAAATAAAGGGAAAAAACACACTGGCTATTCATGAATGCAGAGCACCCCAAACAGGATAAGAACACTCACGGGACCCTGTCAACTGTACTTGGTGTACAGGAAATCTTTGTGAGGTGCCCGGAAGTGATGGCGTCTCAGTATGATACATGACTTTGTGGTGAACAGATGCCTGGGGCTGGTAGGTGACAGGACCAAAAGTGACAGAGTGTGTTACAGTTAAACAACTCTGGGAAATATTGTTCTTATATTCTCCTTCTCCAATCTAGCCCCTCTCCTCCTCTCCTCGTAGGAGTGTGAGGTATAAAAGATGGGCTGATGATTAGACGGAAATTTGACAGGGGTAGCTCTGCTGTGCATTGAAATATGTCCAAGAAACTTCATAAGTTTGTTAGGTACTCAAGGAAATAATACTCTGAAAAATACTCTGTCTTATAAAATCTATGTTTATGACCACACATATATGCCCAATCTTTGTCAAAATTGGGTCATAGTTTTTAAATGGGATCTTTGACCCCTAGAGGTTTAGTTAAGTTCACTGAGACCCACAAAGAGGGAAGTAGGCAGAAGCAAGGGCAGGGCATAACTCAGAATCTCTCAGCCCTCCTCCTGCTCAAAAGAACACAACCAGAAATCTGCACATTGATTTGTCAGACTCTCACTCCCAGAACCTGAGCATCTCCTCTCCAGGATTCAAGAGACTCAGAAAATGAATACCCTAGAGTCTTCACCCCTCTAGATGGTGAGCTGCAATGCAGCAAGCGGTGTGAGAAGGTTTGGATTTCCCTATAGCTCACATGAGGATCTGAGAGATAATCCATCAACGAGGCCCTGGGACAGCCAGTGACCACACAAGTACTACTTCTCTAGGTATTTCCCAGACAGTTGGGGCTTCCTAGAGAGCCTTAGTTTGGTTTTCCTGCCACACCCAATTCAGTGGATACACGGGAGACGTCACTGAGCCAAGCTCCTGGCCAGGCACTGGAGGCAGGTCTGTATTTTTAGGGGCTCAAAACCTTGTGAGGCAGATCCAAAAATGGACTACACACCTCAGTGTGACAGGGGTTATTATCGAAGCAGGCCCTCCGAGTGCTATGGGGTGGGGTGGGGAATCTAACAGAAGAAATTCCTCAGGCAGACAAGAGAGCAGATGGCGTCCTACAGGCAAGAGGAAGAGTTTGTGCAGACACAGGGGCCTCAGAGCCTGGCATGTCTGCAGAGCAGCAAGGGAGTCAACATGAAGGAAACGTGGGAAGGTTTGGGGAGGAGGGAGAGGTGGAAGGCCAGCAGGGAGTGGGCCTGGTGGGTTTTGGAGGCTACACTTTGCACAGCTGTAAGGAACACAGCTGGAGAGTAAATGGAGCCCCAGGGGCCATATCCAGGGACAGGGAACTGGGTATAACGCCCGAGCACTTTCTCTGGCACCTCCCTGGGCAGCAGAAGCAGTCCCAGCTGCATGAGGCAGGAAGACTGTTTCTGGATGTGTAGGGCAGCAGGGTCAGCCCTTGGCAAGAGTCTGCTCACAGTTTCACAGTTTAATCTTAGAGTATTTAGCAAAAGGATGCAAATCCTGTCTCTTGGGGGGACTTTCTGGGGGACTTGAGACTCAAAGAGAACCTTTGAACAGAAGGGGTTCCAGCCCTGTGTTGGAGACGGCTGGCTGACTCCCCCAAATTCAGTCTCTCCTTTTTCCTTCGTAAATAGAACCATGAGTTGAAGCTGAGTGCTTACTGCTTGGAATTCATCTCCAAGCCTCTTTCCAGATGGGAAGGATAGGAATGTGACTGAGTTCAGAGCAAAGCAGTAGAAGAGGTAGGGTCATATGGACCTTCTGGGAAGGCTGCTCGAAGGGAGCTCAGTCCCCCATGGGGCCTCTCTGTTGCCTTCCTCTTTCCTCCTTCAATCAGCCTGCAGGTTGTATGGGATGGCTAGAGCTCTGCAGACAACAAGAGCTGTTAGGAAGCCTCGCAGGTGGAGGTCATACATAGGGTGGTGGGTCCATGAGAATGAGTCCCCACACATCTGCTCTGACTTCCTCTTGACTCATTTTCACTTAAGAGGGAAACAAACATTTATCTTGTTTAATTCACTATTTGGAGCTGGTCTCTTGTGTGCAACTGAATCTAAATTTGATTGATACCAACTTAAATCCCCTTGTTTATTCAGGGGAAGAATTTGAGATCAGGGAAGCAAAGTGACTGGAAAAAGATTACCCAGTAAACTTACTTAAAAGCTATGCCTCTCCAAGCAAAATGTCTAATGCTTTTTGCTCATACCCAATTTAGCGAGTATTTCTTGAATATACGCATGTAGGAGTATAGTGCATAAGTGTAGAACATGGATCCCGATTTGTTAGCTGAGTGCCTGTGTTCACCTCTAAGAATGTGCAGCTCAGAGAGGAAAGGGCAATGTGGGCATTTCCCCTCCACCTGCCTGGGCATTTATCACACACTCATTGCATTCTTGAATCCCCCAGTCACCTGCCAGTCATTGAAATTTTGCCCACACATAGCTCACTGAGGGCTCCTACTACACTGAGAACTTATGGTTTTTTATTAGTTTGCTCTGTTAATCATAATAATGACTTTCCATTTTTGCCTCCCAAAGAATGTGAAACTCTAATTCTGAAAGTGCAGCATGAAGGAAAACAGCCTGGATTAGGGCAGCTGGCCTGACTCTTCACCCAACTTTCATGATGAATTGTGTTACACTCCAGGGCAGGTGTGTCCCTCATTTGAGCACGTTAAATGGGGCCGTGTGGACAAAGCTAGTTCCCTTACACATTCAAGTCAGTGGTAGTATAAGGGATTGTGAATCAACAAGCAAGCTTTACAAAGTACATAAGAGGACCCTGTGTCCTAGGGAGAAAACGCTCCTGGTGAAAGCAGGGGATAGGGACATAAAAGGATCATTAAAAGCTTAGCTTCCTAGACAGTCTCTCTGACCTGAAATCCTTACAATTGAAAAATAAATCTTTGATGCCCTGGCTTACATCCTTCTGAGATGGTGCAGTTTGTCAGCCACATCTCATTCATCTTCACAACTTAGTGTTACATAATATAAATGTAGCACTTCATTTGAGAAAAGCAGAAAAACAAAGTTTTACATACTTTCCCCAGAGTGTGTGGCAAAAGCCCCATTTTTAAGTCCTGGCTCAGTTCTTTACCTCTTAAATGGGAGTGATTTCTACAAACTCTCCCTAATCAGGTGCCTAGAATCTATTTGGGAACCACAGGCAGTGTCTCTGCTTCCCGGGTTGATACCTACTCTGCCTGACTCATGGAAAACAATCCAAACAGTGGAAGCCTGTCCCCTTTGGGAAACAATGAAGTGTGCTCCCCATGTAGAGCAATAAAAAGACAGTCCCAAATCAAATACCCACAATAACTGAAGTCACTACAGCTATTTCCAGTCTGCCCTGTCCCATGTTGGTCACCGGCACTAGAATGAATTTACATTTAATAGGACCAGATACGGTGGGGTCACCACGGAAGGTCAGGTGTGTCACTCACCAGCCAGAGACACGAAGAGCACCACCACTGCAGGGATCTGCCAGGACATGACTGGGGAGCACTAGAGCCTTGCCAACAGAGGCTAGGCTCAGCACGGCTGGGTCTTCTGAATGGTGGGAGGCTGATGCCAGGGCAGGCTCCTTCTGCCCTTCACTCAGTTGTGGCAGAGAAACCAAAGTCACTTGTGTTATGAGAAGCAACTGAAAGGCCCTCCCAAGAGATGCACTGAGTGGGCGGGAAACCACAAGTGGCCCTCCGGTGAAAGCAGGCACTTTCGGTTCTGCCTTAAGTGTTTGCAAGGAATGGGGTGGGGGATGGGGCCTGTTCCCCAGCCCAGTTAAGAGCATCTAAGATTATTTTCCACAAGAGGTGGTGGATCTGTGTCAGTACCTGCTTCCTTCTCTCATAAGCTGGGTCTCCATTTTTCTCTAAGATCTTGAATCTACTTCTGTATAAACCCAGAGACTCTTCCCAGCTGAGAGAAAACCAATCCCTCACTCATGAGGAATGAGTAGGAGTCAAAACTCAGTGGTAGACCACTGTCTGTCTCTGTGTGTATTCACAAGAAGTCGGAGACAGCCCTGCTCGCTGCTCAAGGCAGCCTTATCTGGCACCCTCACCTTGCGGGGAGTGGGGAGAGTATGGTCTAAAGAGTTGGGGCGATCTGGGGTTTGAATCTGACCCTGCCAACTCAGCAGTTGTACAACCTTGGGTAACCTCTCTGAGCCTAGATTTCTTCTGTTGTATAATAGGGATAATAATGCCTGCTCCCAGTTGGTTTTTCTGGAACATGAATAATATTCAATGTCTTGGAAAGGTGACCTTTTCATCGCTTATCTCCTTCCTCTATTAATTAAATGAAGCAATGATGGTCTCTCAGAGCTGTGAATCCCAGTCTGGAGGAATACGCATATAAGCAGTAGATCAGAGGAATGATGGCTTAACTAACCAACTTTACACTAAAAAATTACCTTGCAATACTGTCTCAAGTTTGCTAAGGAGTTTTAAAAGTTTAAAAATTAGTACTTTTAAAATTTAAAGCATAAATCAGCTCTTAACAATATTGTAGGTGGTCATTTGGGGCTTCCCTGGTAGCTCAGTGGTAAAGAATCCGCCTATCAATCCTGGAGACTCCAGATTCAGGTTTGATCCCTGGTTGGGAAGATCCCCTGGAGAAGGGAATGGCAACCCACTCTAGTATTCTTCCCTGGGCAATCCCATGGACAGAGGAGCCTGGTGAGCTACCGTCCATGGGGTGGCAGAGCCAGACGTGACTGAGACTGAACGACTGAACACACATGGACGGACAACTCCCTTGAGCTCCTGGCAGCGAGTGGCTATAGCCTGATGGCTGTTGGATCACAGGTATTCTCCTTCCAGAGTGCCCTGGAGGGCTAAAATCGCTGATGACTCTGACATCCTTCTTTACTGATATGGCAGGAAATATTCTATTTCTCAAGTCAAAATACTGGATTATAATTGTGGATTTGTTTATTTCTCTTTGCAGTTCTCTTTTTTGCTTTGTGTATTCTGAAGCTCTGTTATTGGTGTGTAAACACTTAGGCTTGGTATGTCCTCTTGATAGATTTACCACTTTATTATTTTTAAGTGATTTTTATTTTTGGTCATATTCTTTGTTCTGAGACTCACTTTGTTTTTATATTAACATAGTTATTCTTTCTTTTGATTAGTGTTAGTATGGGATATCTTTTTCCATCCTTTTACTTTTAAACTATTTCTGTCTTTATGTGTGTGTGTGTTAGTCACTCAGTCGTATCCAACTCTTTGCAACCCTATGGACTATAGCCTGCCAGGCTCCTCTATCCATGGAACTCTCCAGTCAAGAATACTGGAGTGGGCTGTAATTCTGTTCTCTCGGGGATATTCCCGGTGCAGGGATCAAACTCTGGTCTCCTGCATTGCAAGCAATTCTTTACCATTTGAGCCACCAGGGAAGCCCTTGTGTCTTTATACTGTTAGATAAAATGAGGCATACTAAAATTTTTTTAAGTTTATTTGAGCAAAACTCAGTTCAAATTGGATAGGGTCAAACCAGAATTAGTTGGGAGAGCTCCACTGATAGAAGCTAGGGGAAAGATTTTTCTAGAGAAGAGGCAGAAGCAAAGCAAGGAAATTATTTGATTGGCTGTAGCTTAAGTGGTTGCATTCTTTGAGGAAGTCAAGCTGGCTGTGTGTGATTGGTTGTCTCTAGGTTTCAGTTTTTTTAGGCATTTCAGGCACAGGCTTTGGTTTGCTTATGTAGGCACTAAGACATTAAAGCCACCTCAATCTAAAGGCCTCCTTGGTTAACAATATTTAAAGTGGGTTTCTTGTAGGTCACAAGGGTGGTCTTTTTTCTTCTTCTTTTCTCTTTAAAATATTCAATTTGACAATAACCTCCTTTTAATTGGGGTGTTCAAACAGTATGATTGCTGATATCAATTCAGTTCAGTCACTCAGTTGTGTCTGACTTTTTGCGACCCCATTAATCACAGCATGCCAGGCTTCCCTGTCCATCACCAACTCCCAGAGTCTACCCAAACCCATGTCCATCGAGTTGGTGATGCCATCCAGCCATCTCATCATCTGTCGTCCTGTTCTCCTCCTGCCCCCAATCCTTCCCAGCATCAGGGTCTTTTCTAATGAGTCAACTCTTCGCAAGAGGTGGCCAAAGTATTGGAGTTTCAGCTTCAACATCAGTCCTTCCAATGAACAGCCATGACTGATTTCCTTTAGGATGGACTGGTTGGATCTTCTTGCAGTCTAAGGGATTCCCAAGAGTCTTCTCCAACACCACAGTTCAAAAGCATCGATTCTTCAGTGCTCAGTTTTCTTCACTGTCCAACTCTCACATCCATACATGGTTACTGGAAAAACCATAGCCTTGACTAGACGGACCTTTGTTGGCAAAGTAATGTGTCTGCTTTTAAATAGGCTATCTAGGTTGGTCATAACTTTCCTTCCAAGGAGTAAGCGTTTCATGGCTGCAGTCACCATCTGCCGTGATTTTGCAACCCAAAAAAATAAAGTCTGCCATTTTTTCCACTGTTTCCCCATCTATTTCCCATGAAGTGATGGAACCGGATGCCATGATCTTAGTTTTCTGAATGTTGAGCTTTAAGCCAACTTTTTCACTATCCTCTTTCACTTTCATCAAGAGGCTTTTTAGTTCCTCTTCACTTTCTGCCATAAGGGTGGTGGCGTCTGCATATCTGAGGTTATTGATATTACTCCTGGTAATCTTGATTCCAGCTTGTGCTTCTTCCAGCCCAGCATTTCTCCTGATGTACTCTTCATATAAGTTAAATAAGCAGGGTGACAATATACAGCCTTGACATACTCCTTTCCCAATTTGGAACCAGTGTGTCGTTCCATGTCCAGTTCTAACTGTTGCTTCCTGACCTGCATACAGGTTTCTCAAGAGACAGGTCAGATGGTCTGGTAATCCCATCTCTTTAAGAATTTTCCACAGTTTGTTGTGATCCACACAGTCAAAGGCTTTGGCAATGTCAGTAAAGCAGAAGTAGATGTTTTTCTGGGACTCTCTTGCTTTTTTTATGATCCAGCAGATGTTGGCCATTTGATCTCTGGTTCCTCTGCCTTTTCTAAAACCAGCTTGAACATCTGGAAGTTCAAGGTTCATGTATTGCTGAAGCCTGGCTTGGAGAATTTGGAGCATTACTTTACTAGCATGTGAGATGAGTGCAATTGTGCAGTAGTTTGAGCATTCTTTGGCATTGCCTTTCTTTGGGACTGGAATGAATACTGAACTTTTCCAGTCCTGTGGCCACTGCTGAGTTTTCCAAATTTGCTGGCATATTGAGTAAAGCACTTTCACAACATCATCTTTTAGGATTTGAAATAGCTAAACTGGAATTCCATCACCTCCACTAGCTTTGTTCATAGTGATGCTTCCTAAGGACCACTTGACTTCACATTCCAGGATATCTGGCTCTAGGTGAGTGATCACACCATCATGACTATCTGGGTCATGAAGATCTGTTTTGTACAGTTCTTCTGTGTATTCTTGCCAGCTGTTCTTAATATCTTCTGCTTATGTTAGGTCCATACCATTTCTGTCCTTTATTGAGCCATCTTTGCATGAAATGTTCCCTTGTTATCTCTAATTTTCTTGAAGAGATCTCTAATCTTTCCCATTCTGTTGTTTTCCTCTATTTCTTTGCACTGATCACTGAGGAAGGCTTTCTTATCTCTCCTTACTATTCTTTGGAACTCTGCATTCAGATGGGAATATCTTTCCTTTTCTCCTTTGCTTTTCGCTTCTCTTCATTTCACAGCTATTTGTAAGGCCTCCTCAGACAGCCATTTTGCTTTTTTGCATTTCTTTTTCATGGGGGTGGTCTTAATCCCTGTCTCCTATACAATGTCACGAACCTCCGTCCATAGTTCATCAGGCACTCTGTCTATCAGATCTAGTCCCTTAAATCTATTTCTCACTTCCACTGTGTAATCATAAGGAATTTTATTTAGGTCATACCTGAATGGTCTAGTGGTTTTCCCTACTTTCTTCAGTTTAAGTCTGAATTTGGCAATAAGGAGTTCATGATCTGAGCCACAGTCAGCTCCCGGTCTTGTTTTTGCTGACTGTACAGAGCTTCCCCATCTTTGGCTGCAATGAATATAATCAATCTGATTTCGGTGTCAACCATCTGGTGATGTCCATGTGTAGAGTCTTCTCTTGTGTTGTTGGAAGAGGGTGTTTGCTATGACCAGTGCGTTCTCTTGGCAAACCTCTATTAATCTTTGCCCTGCTTCATTCTGTACTCCAAGGCCAAATTTGCCTGTTACTCCAGGTGTTTCCTGACTTCCTACTTTTGCATTCCAGTTCCCTATAATGAAAAGGACATCTTTTTTGGGTGTTCTAAAAGGTCTTGTAGGTCTTCATGGAACTGTTCAGCTTCTTCAGCATTACTGATTGGGGTATAGGCTTGGACTACTGTGATACTGAATGGTTTGCCTTGGAAACGAACAGAGATCATTCTGTCATTTTTGAGATTGCATCCAAGTACTGCATTTTGGCCTCTTTTGTTAACCATGATGGCTACTCCATTTTTTCTAAGGGATTCCTGCCCATAGTAATAGATAAAATGGTCATCTGAGTTAAATTCACCCATTCCAGTACATTTTAGTTAGCTGATTCCTAGAATGTCGACATTCACTCTTGCCATCTCCTGTTTGACCACTTCCAATTTGCCTTGATTCATGGACCTAACATTCCAGGTTCCTGTGCAATATTGCTCTTCATAGCATTGGACCTTGCTTCTATCACCAGTCACATCCACAACTGGGTATTGTTTTGCTTTGGCTCCATCACTTCATTCTCTCTGGAGTTATTTCTCCACTGAGCTCCAGTATCATACTGAGTACCTACTGACCTGGGGAGTTCATCTTTCAGTGTCCTATCTTTTTGCCTTTTCATACTGTTCATGGGGTTATTAAGGCAAGAATACTGAAGTGGTTTGCCATTCCCTTCTCCAGTGGACCACATTCTGTCAGACCTCTCCACCATGACCCGTCCGTCTTGGGTGGCCCCACACGGCATGGCTTAGTTTCATTGAGTTAGACAAGACTGTGGTCCTGTGATCAAATTGGCTAGTTTTCTGTGATTGTGGTTTCAGTGTGTCTGCCCTCTGATGCCCTCTCGCAACACCTACCATCTTACTTGAGTTTATCTTACCTTGGATGTGGGGTATCTCTTCACGGCTGCTCCAGCAAAGCGCAGCTGCTGCTCCTTACCTTGGATGAGGGGTATCTCCTCACGGCCGATCCTCCTGACCTTGAATGTGGAGTAGCTCCTCTCGGCCCTCCTGAGATTGCTGATATAGTTACCTTTATATCCACCATCTTGGCAACTGTTTTCTATTTTTTCCTGCCCATTCTTGATTTCATTTCTCCTCTTTCTCTATCAACTCTTGGTTAGTTACTTTTTAAAATTCCATGTTATCTCATCTGTTGACTTATTAGTTGTAACGGTCATGTTGTAACTAATATTATCTCATAAAGCAAAAACTCTCGTGTTTGCTTTAGAGTTTAGGGTATATATCTTCAAGGTATCACAGTGTACCTTCACATGATTTTATACCACTTCACACAGAAGAATCTTACAACAGTTTACTTCCATTTCTTCCCTCTTCACTTCTGTTGTCTTATCATACATTTTAATTCAGTAGATGTAATGAATCCCACAACATATTGTTATTCTATTTTTATTTAAATAATCAATTATCTTTTAAGGAGAGGTAAATGATAAGTGGGGGATAAGAGGCTTCCATACTTACTCATTGGGACTTCCCTGGCAGTCCAGAAGTTGAGAATCTGTCTTGCAACTCAGGGGATATGAGTTTGATCCTGGGTTGGGGAAACTAAGGTCCCACAAGCTGCAGAGCAGCTAAGTTTGTATGCGCTGGAGCCCGAGTGCCACTAGAGAGTCCCTGCACTGCAGCGGAAGATCTGCATGCTGCAACTAAGACCCGATGTAGACAAATAGATTAAAAAATAAATAAAATATTAAACAATAATTCTTTAAATTAAAAAAAAAAAACTAACTCATGTGATTACCATTTCTTTCAGTCTTCATTCCTTTTGTCAGTTGTTGCCACAGTTACCCTAAGTACACCACATACATCAAATTACTCAAGTGTTACCTGTGTTTAAGGTATGGCCTTGCTTTCTCAAATGCTTTCTCAGTGTGTGCTCCACCTCAGCTTTAGGTCTTCCCTGGTATGTAGTCTCTTTCTCCAGGCTTTTTAGCTCTCCTGGCAGATTCCACTGTTACTGATAGTCGCTGCTTGTTAGTCTGGTGCTGGGCACTAAGCCAGCAGGTGCTCTGTTCTGATTAAGTCTCAGTCAGGCAGGCACTCTGTCCCTGGGTTTTGAGGGAATGTGACCTTTGAATTGTTTCTATCCTTCCCCCAGCACATATGCCCACCTCTCTCCCAGGATCAGAGGTACGATTTTCATTCTGTTCTCTTTCCCCGACTGCAGTTGGGCTTACCAGCCTGTAAGTCTGTGTTTATCACCCCCGTTCTTGAGCAGTTGGATCTGCCTTTGTTCTGTTAGAAATAGGATCCGAGTATCGTTTCCTGTATTTCCTGCAGCAGCTAGTATTCCTCTCTCCTGGGCTATGCCGTGAAGGATGCTTTCTCAGGACTTTCACTAATTTGTGTGTGTGTGTGTGTGTGTGTGTGTGTGTGTGTGTGTTAGAGTGCCCAGTGACACCACTCAGTCTGCTACTGAATGCATATTTTCGTTACATCTGTGGATTTCAATTTTATCTTGCAAGCTTACACTAGGCCACTAACAAATTTAGCTCTCCTTGCCAACATGTAGCACTGCCTGCTCCAAGTAGGCAAGAGCTGGAGTTCTACCTCTCTGTGCAGGTGCCTGTCTTTCCTTGGACTTCAGGTTATATGGCTTCCCTGTGAACTCAGCTCTCTCATGGTCCACAAAAGTTGTGAATTTGCATATTTTCCAGATTTTCTGCTCTTGCAAGTGTGGGGAAATTGCTCTTTCTAGCTTTCTCCATAGTATTGTTAATAGCTACATAGAATTTCATTGCATGTCAGTATAATACTTTATCAACCAGTTTTTAAATTATTTAATATATTTTTAATTTATTGTTAACAAAATTTAGGAGCTTAAAACAGCAAACACTTGTTATCTCATGGCCCTCTGGTAATAAATTCAAGGGTGATTTCAGTGGGTTCTTCTGGGTCTGGGTCTCTTATGAAGTTTCAGCCAAGACGTCAGCTGATGGCTGAAGCCATCAGAAGACTCGACTAAGGCTGGAGAATCTAACCTCCCAGGTAGCTCACACATGGCTGCTGGCCGGAGGCTTCAGTTCCTACCACTCAAATCTCTCCTTCAGGCTGTTTCAGTGTCCCCTCCATATGGCAGCTAGCTTCTTCTCCAGTAAGTAATCCAACAGGGAGAAGGAGGAAGAAACCACAATGGCTTTTATAACGCAGTTTTGAAAGGCAACGAGCATCACTCACACCACATTCTGTTTATTACAGTCACTAATACAGCCACACTTCAAGGGAGGGCAATTTTACTGCACTCTTTGAAGGGAGGAGTCTCAACTTGTTGCAAGAAAAAGAGTGAGGTGCAGGAAAATGGTCACATCCCAGGTTACGTCTGAGTCCCTGGGACAGTCACCAAGTGTGGATTCTTGGCTTAGTGCAGGAAAAAATTCAAGAGCAAACCATAGTAAACTGAAAGCAGGTTGCTCATGGAGGAAACACACCCTATATAGAGTATAGACCATCTCAGAAGGCAAGAGAGGAGAGGGAGGCACCAGGGTACAGGGCTGTCAGCTTTTACGGGGTGAATAATTTCATAGGCTGAGTGGGATGAGTATTCCAGCTATTTGGGGGGAGGGGGATTTCCAAGAATTGGGCAAATGCCCACTTTTTGACCTATTAAAGGTCATCTTTAGAGCCATCATGGCACCTGCGATATGTCGTTTAGAGTACTGATGTTACAATGAGCGTACACTGAGGCTCAAGTCAAGTGGAAGTCAACTCACCTGCCATCTTGGATCTAGTTGGTTCTGATCAGTTTATATCATGTCCTCAGGCCATGTCATTCTTTTGGAGGTTGTGCCCCCTTCCTGTTTCAAATTTGGGGATAAAATGTAACACTACCACATTAGGTTGCTTCCCATTTCTCACTACTTGTTTTCCTCTTAAAAGTAAACCTAAGGAGGCAAGAATATACAATGGGAAAAAGACAACCTCTTTAACAAGTGGTGCTGGGAAAACTGGTCAACCACTTGTAAAAGAATGAAACTAGAACACTTTCTAACACCATACACAAAAATAAACTCAAATGGATTAAAGATCTAAATGTAAGACCAGAAACTATAAAACTCCTAGAGGAGAACATAGGCAAAACACTCTCCGACATAAATCACAGCAAGATCCTCTATGACCCACCTCCCAGAATATTGGAAATAAAAGCAAAAATAAACAAATGGGACCTCATGAAACTTAAAAGCTTTTGCACAACAAAGGAAACTATAAGCAAGGTGAAAAGACAGCCTTCAGAGTGGGAGAAAATAATAGCAAATGAAGAAACAAAGGATTAATCTCAAAAATACACAAGCAACTCCTGCAGTTCAATCCCAGAAAAATAAATGACCCAATCAAAAAATGGGCCAAAGATCTAAACAGACATTTCTCCAAAGAAGACATACAGATGGCTAACAAACACATGAAAAGATGCTCAACATCACTCATTATCAGAGAAATGCAAATCAAAACCTCAATGAGGTACCATTACATGCCAGTCAGAATGGCTGCTATCCAAAAGTCTACAAGCAATAAATGCTGGAGAGGGTGTGGAGAAAAGGGAACCCTCTTACACTGTTGGTGGGAATGCAATCTAGTACAGCCACTATGGAGAACAGTGTGGAGATTCCTTAAAAAACTGGAAATAGAACTGCCATATGACCCAGCAATCCCACTCCTGGGCATACACACTGAGGAAACCAGATCTGAAAGAGACACGTGCACCCCAATGTTCATCACAGCACTGTTTATAATAGCCAGGACATGGAAGCAACCTAGATGCCCATCAGCAGACGAATGGATAAGAAAGCTGTGGTACATATACACAATGGAATATTACTCAGCCATTAAAAAGAATTCATTTGAATCAGTTCTAATGAGATGGATGAAACTGGAGCCCATTATACAGAGTGAAGTAAGCCAGAAAGATAAAGAACATTACAGCATACTAATACATACATATGGAATTTAGAAAGATGGTAATGCTAACCCTATATGCAAAACAGAAAAAGAGACACAGACGTACAGAACAGACTTTTGGACTCTGTGGGAGAAGGCGAGGGTGGGATGTTTCGAGAAAACAGCATCAAAACATGTATATTATCTATAGTGAAACAGATCACCAGCCCAGGTTGGATGCATGAGACAAGTGCTCGGGCCTGGTGCATTGGGAAGACCCAGAGGGATTGGGTAGAGAGGGAGGTGGGAGGGAGGATCGGGATGGGGAATACACATAAATCCATGGCTGATTCATGTCAATGTATGACAAAATCCACTACAATATTGTAAAGTAATTAGCCTCCAACTAATAAAAATAAATGAAAAAAAAAAAAAAGAATTGGACGCAACTTAGCGACTGAACAACAGCAACAACAAATATAAAGGTATGAATTGGAAAGACATATAAAATATAAAAATCCATAAGAAAAAAAATACATTTGAATCAGTTCTAATGAGGTAGATAAAACTGGACCCCATTATACAGAGTGAAGTAAGCCAGAAAGATAAACACCAATACAGTATACTAATGCATATATATGGAATTTAGAAAGATGGTAACCATAACCCTATATGTGAGACAGCAAAAGAGACACAGATGTATAGAACAGCCTTTTGGACTCTGGGAGAGGGTGAGGGTGGGGTGATCTGAGAGAATAGCATTGAAACATGTATATTATCAAGTGTGAAACAGATTGCCAGTCCAGGTTGGATGCATGAGACAAGTGCTCAGGGCTGGTGCACTGGGATGACCCAGAGGGATGGGATGGGGAGGGAGGTGGGAGGGGGTTCAGGATGGGGAACACATGTAAATCCATGGCTGATTCATGTCAGTGTATGGCAAAAACCACTACAACATTGTAAAGTAATTAGCCTCCAACTAATAAAAATAAATGAAAAAAAAAAAGAATTGGACGCGACTTAGCGACTGAACAACAGCAACAACAAATATAAAGATATGAATTGGAAAGACATATAAAATATAAAAATCCATAAGAAAAAAAAAATACATTTGAATCAGTTCTAATGAGGTAGATAAAACTGGGGGGGGGGGGGAAGTAAACCTAAAATGAGCCCTGTACATATAATTCTTTGTTCATTTGTATGAGTATATCATTAAAATAAATTTCTAGAAGAGGAATTGCTGGATCAAATAATATACTTGTTTTAAATTTCAAAAACTGTCACAAATTGCCTTCTAAAATGCTAGCACTAATTTACACTCCTACCAACAATGCATGAGGGTGCTGGTTTTCCTATACTTTCTCCATCACTGGGTATTATTAAAGTTTTAAATGTTGGGCACTCTGATAATGAAAAATGATATTATTTGGCCTCTTATCATCTATTTACTGGATTTTGAATTTTTTTCCTATGTATATTCACACCCTTTGCCTATTTCTTTTTCCATTGTTATTGATTTGTAAAAGCTCTTTATATAATACACCAAAGAATTTAGTCTTGTGCCACATGTTTTGAAAATGCATTTACCTTTTGAGTTTCAATTTTTCCTTTTTTCTACATATAAGTTTTTGCCTCTTGCATAGCTTAACTTGTCAAATTTTTCCTTTGTAGCTTCTGGTTTCAGTTTTTGCCTAGAAAGACTTTATTCTATTCAAGATTCTTTTTACAATGTTGTGATTTTCATGATTTCTTTAAGTCACACATTTGAGCAATAGTGAAACCAAGAAAGACCCTGTGGGGCTCCTGGGCATGGAAGCTTTTCAAACAGTTACTATTCAGGGAAAAGGGGATGCAGAGGCAAGAGAGGAGCAGTCAAGAAACTATAGCCTTGAGGCAGGGTCTTGGTTCTATCTCAAGGGATACACATAACAATATCTTTGAGCTCTTTATAGAACTAAAAATACCAGCAAATGGAAGATGTTAGCATTCCTCACCCCAGATTAAAGGGACCAGAGAAGCTCTTCAAAAGACTACCAAAGGCCAGACTAAAGGAGTGTAGGCCCTGCACACACCCTAATCTTTATAAGTAACTCTGTCCTTAAACCATTGCTAAAAACTCCTTACCAAGTCCCTCTGGGTTGGGGACACACAGTTTTTGAGAGGCATGAGCCTGCTGTGTCCCCCTTTGACTGGCAATGCAGTAAAGCTATCCTTTTCTACTTTACCCCAAACTCTTGTCTTAGAGATTTGATTTGGCATTGGTGCACAAAGGCTGAGTTTTGGGCATCAATATGAATGATTATAAGGGCTGAGATAAACTTTTTATTGTTTTTTCCATATTGCTATCCAGAGGTCCAAATACCACTTTTACACAAAATTTATCTTTTTGGTTCAGAACTAATTTGAAGTGCCTTTTTTTGTAGTGTACATTCTGAGATGTATTTGGTTCCATTTCAAGATTCTCTACTCTGTTCCTTTTGTTAATTTCCATGGTATATGGTCTCTGGCAAATTAAAATATTATGGTTGTTGTTGTTGAGTCTCAAAGTTGTGTCCATCTCTTTGCAACCCTATGGACTGTAGTATGCCAGGCTCCTTTGTCCTCCACTATCTCCCTGAGTTTGCTCAAATTCATGTCCATTGAGACTGTGATGCTATCTAACCATCTCACTCTCTACTGTCCCCTTCTCCTTTTGCCTTCAATCTTTCCCAGAATCAGGGTTACTTCCAATGAATCAGCTCTTTGCATCAGGTGGCCAAAGTATTTGTGCTTCAGCTTCAGTATCAGTCCTTCCAATGAGTATTCACGGTTGATTTACTTTAAGATTGACTGGTTTAATTTCCTTGCAGTACAAGGGACTCTCAAGAGTCTTCTCCAGCACCACAATTCAAAAGCATCAATTCTTTGGTGCTCAGCCTTCTTTATGAACCTACTCTCACATCCACACATGACTGGAAAAACCATAGCTTTGATTATACAGGCCTTTGTCAGCAAACTGATGTCTCTGCTTTTTAATACACTGTCTGGATTTGTCACTTCATTGCTTCTAAGGATCGAATGTCTTTTAATTACATGACTGTAGTCACGATCCTACAATTCTTGCTATTAATAATAGCCATATTCGAAAAGCTTATTCATAAAAACTGCTGCCAGATTAAAGATGCAATTGACAAATATTTTATAGAGGATTGGTGAAACTATATTTTAAAAAGCATTCTATTCTTATTTGACAATGAACTTGGAATTCAAGAGACATTTAATGCTTATTGCTGTTTTTGTTCAGTCACTGAGTTGTCTCCAACTCTTTGCAACCCCATGTGCTGCAGCATGCCAGGCTTCCCTGTCCCTCACTATCTCCCAGACAAATTCATGTCCATTAAGTCAGTGATGCTATCCAACCATCTCATCCTCTGCCAACCTCTTTTCCTTTTGCCTTCAATCTTTCCCAGTACCAGAGTCTTCTCCAGTGAGTCGACTCATACTTGACTGATAAGCAAATGCTGGTGTGGTAACTTAGACTCCTTGCCTAAGAGTTGGAAGACTTGGATTCTAGTTTCTGCTCTGCTGCAGGCTGGCTGGGTGACACAGACACACAGTAGTAATGCTGTAGTTCGGCAGGGGCTTCTCAACCCTCCTTGGAGCTTGGTGTGGCCATTCAATACAGCTTTCACTAAGGGAATATAAGAAAATATTTTGTGTGCTACTTGCAGGCTGGGCCTTAAAACATTGCATATACATATCCCCCAAGTTTCTTTTTCCTTCCTGCAAGATGGAAGCTGGATATTCCTGAAATTTGCTTTTGACTGTATAGACAAAGACAATGCTCTAGGGGATGGTAGAAAAACCAGAAAGGAGGAGCCTGGGACACTAAATGATCATGTGAAGCAGAGTAGACTGCAAGCTCAACCCAGGCTGTTTCACAGACAGAAATACTCTTTAGTCACTATATTGCTGGATCTCTTTGTTATAGCAGAATCTTTCCTTTTACTAATACACATTGGATGTCGTATTTCACAAAGAAAAGGGTTCTGTGGTCAAATAAGTTTGGGAAATCATGAATTTAACAAAAATATACAGACTTTCTTCTCGAAAGAGTTCTCAGCTCCTTTAATTTACTAGTTGGGATAAACCAAGACAGTAATATGTACTACTTATAAAGTATATTTATTTTTAGATAATCCTTTTTCATTGTGGGATTAACTCATTGAACTCTTATATTCTTCTGCCTATTCTGAAAAATATACTCTGGGAAATGCTGGTTTAGAATATCTCTAACTTTTCTAATCATTTCATAATGCATGGTTGTTCTTTACCGTGGACACAGACTCTGGCCAGATTTTACAGTTCCTATACCAGAGCACTTTCACCGGGGCTACAGCATTCTTTGCCAACAAAGGTCCCTCTAGTCAAGGCTACGGTTTTTCTAGTAGTCATGTATGGATGTGAGAGTTGGACGGTGAAGAAAGCTGAGTGCCGAAGAATTGATGCTTTTGAATTGTGGTGTTGGAGAAGACTCTTGATAGTCCTTTGGACTGCAAGAAGATCCAACCAGTCCATCCTAAAGGAGATCAGTCCTGGGTGTTTACTGGAAGGACTGATGCTGAAGCTGAAACTCCAATACTTTGGCTACCTCATGCAAAGAGTTGACTCATTAGAAAAGACCCGAATGCTGGGAGGGATTGGGGGCAGGAGGAGAAGGGGACGACAGACGATGAGATGACTGGATGGCATCACCGACTCGATGGACATGGGTTTGGGTGGATTCCGGGAGTTGGTGAAGGACAGGGAGGCCTGGCGTGCTGCGATTCATGCATGCGGTCTCAAAGAGTCGGACACGACTGAGCGACTGAACTGAACTGAACAGCATTCCCAATCCTAAGCAACCTGCTGAAATGACGCCCTCTAGTGGGCAACAGGGGACATGATGAATTGAGCAACTAGTATTCATAAAAGGAGGCTGGAGGATTTAGGTTTTGGTTTACCTAAATAGAAAGATGACACAAATTTCATTCACAGAAGATTCAGCCTCTATTATTTTTCTGGTTTTTAAGAAGTCTAAAATTTTCAAAATTGCATTTCAGTTGCAGTAGCTGCAGTTTACCATCTTCCGAACACTTCCATAACTGGCCTCATCACATAGCAGCAGAGTCGTGTGTCACACAGTGTTGTGATCATCTATCCACATCTGACTCCCCCAACTGGACCCAGGAACCTCTCACTCATCTTCACAACTCCTTGGTCTTTCCTGATGCCAGCAGAGAAGTTAAAATCTTCATGATATCTGATTATCACTTTTTTCCCCCCATTGAAATTTCCAGTAACTGGATAGTACTTCCTTATATTAAATTCTTTCTGTTAAAATAACTAGTATAGTGTTTCTCTTGATTGGATCCTGACTCATGGATTAAATAATTCTAAAGAAATACTAAATAATTTTGTAAATAAAACTGAAACTAAAGTAATGAAAAATACAAAATAGAAAAAAACCTGAATGACAAAGACATGACTGAAAAGAAACGACTGAGAAAAAGTAACTCTGAAAATAACTCAAAAACTAAATATCTCAAAAGTTCTGAAAGTAAGAGATTCAAAATATAATGCTTAAGATGCAACAACTGAAAATAATTTAAAACCACATATTAATAACTAAAACCCTCCAAACAAATGAGTGTAAAAATAACCCAGACTAAAATAAATGAAAATAAATTACTGTGAATATAGGTAACTCTAAAACTAAATAACCAGGGGGAAAGCCCTAAAATAACTACAGGTATTTTATTCTGAAAATAAATAAAGCAATTAAAAAACTTCCAGTGAATGTTTACTAGTCAAATAAGTAGCTGTAAAAATAAACAATCCCCAAATAGCCAAGAATTAAGAATAGAATAAACATGAAAATAACTCAGATATTAACAATTGCAAAGATAGATAATTAAAAATAAATAATTCTAAAGGTAACTAATTTGGAAATACATAACTCAAAACAAAGTAACTATAAATGAGTAACTGAAAATAACTCAAAAACTAAGGAACTAAGTAAGATCAAATAGTTATAAACAGGTGGCTTTAAAGCTATGAGATTAAATAAAGAGAAAACTAAAAACAAAATGAATATTAACTAATAAAACTAAAAATAAATTACTGAAGATAAATGAAGCTAACTTAAAAACTAACAAATCTAAACGTAAATATCTCAAGTTAACTTGTAGCCAGTCCTCACTAAAAGGAAACAACCCTGGAACAAAGTAACCCAAGTATCACAGTTAACATTCTTGTGGGGATTTGGGGAGAAGAGCGCAGGGCTGCCCTGTGGAGTTTGAGCGGCTCGGATCAGAGGTTCTCAACCTAGCTCCCCACTCCCGCCCCAGCAGAAATTTGGCAATGTCTGAAGGCATTTTTCGATTGTCTTAATTTGGGTGAGTTGGGTGGGAGGTGTCCCTGGCATCTAGGGGATAGAGGCCAGAGATGCCCCTAAACATTCTACAATGCCCAAGAGAGCCCCCATACCAGTTATCCCAAAGTCAAAAGTGCCAACATTCAGAAACCCTGGGCTCAGCTCTCCAGGACTGGATCCCTAACCTCCGTAGGCGCACGTGTGGAGCAGCTAGAGGTTCTCCGCGAAGTCCGCACTCTAGGCGCGTCTAGAGGGGCGCAAGGTTTTCCACGGACTCTGCGCCGTGTCCCTGCGCGGGCGCGTATCGGCATCTGCAGGTTCTCCAAGGGGTCTGGTCCGAGGCCCTGCGCTCGCGCGGCAGCGCGTAGAATAGCCCGAGGCTCCCCGCGCAGACGTGGACCGCTCCTCAGGCTCCGGGGAGATGGTCCAGTCGCCCCCTGGTAGGACAGCGGATCTGTGGGCTGTGAAATCCCTTTGCTGCTTCTGCTCCGCGCCCACAGAAGCGACTCCCCGGAATACAATCGGCCGGGGCGTCTCGGTGGTCTGGAACGAGTATCAGTTCTCCGCGGAGGGCGGCCTCAGGCTCCCTTCCTGGGCCCGCAATGCCTCTGCTCGGGGGAAACTGGCCTCCCCAGCAGGGACAAGCAAGCCGGTAGACATCCCAAGGCTCTCCTCAGTTTCGTTCATGGCCCTGAAATTCCAAGAAGAAAGTCAGAGGAGCAACTGCTAACAAACTGGCTTACTTTTCTTTCCGCTTTCCACTCACGTGTCCTCCTCTTGGCAGCCCTCTTTCTCTCCCCGGATGCTTTCTCCCTGCTGCTGACCAGACTTGGAGGTCTCGTCGTAACTGTCGTCCAACCGAAAAAGTCCCGAGAGCTGGAAGGGAAGGGACAGCGATGAAGTGTTGGGGAGGTGGGTCAGATGCACAAGGCGATTCCCGCTGGCAGGGTGGGGCCACCCCAACTCTCCCACGGGGTCACTCAGGTCCCACAGCAAGAGCCCCTAACTCTGGCCCGAAACCAGCGCATCGCTAAGGAGCCGGTGATGCGGCACATGCTGGGCTGGGCATGGGGGGGGGGGGGGGGGGGGGGAGTGGTGTGGGAGCCACCTTGCAGATCCAGTGACCTCAGCTTCCTTGACTAAGCCGGGTCCTTATGGGCGAGAATCGTGAAAGGAGGACGAAAGGAAAAGGGGAGAGAAAGAACGGGCAGTAGACGCTGATGAACAGGAGTGAGGGAGAATACGAAGGAAGTAAGAAGAAAATAAGTTACACTCAGGGCACTGTTCTCCTTTTCCAAATCTTCTGCACCTTCACAATTGACAGAGGTTTCCATGGAGATAAACTCCCTGCTTGAGCAACCTTAGGGAGGGAAAGGGAAGAATCTGGCCTGCTGTGGGGGAGGGTGTGGGAGGACATTCCCCCCCCCCCCAACCCACTCCCCCATCCCGTCCCCTCCCCCCAAGCCCCCGCAGCCCAAGGGCAGGATGGAATGGGCAGCACAGGTCCCCAGAAACCCATTCTCCCCATCTCTCCCTCCTCTCCCAGGATAGGACTGCTTCCCCTGGACCAGGAGGAGGGGTACCTGTTCCAGCTCAAAATTCTGTAACTGTGACTGAGAAGAGGTGTCCACTTGGCACTCACAACTCCCTGTCCTCCAAGAAAACTCATTGTCTTTTTGTCTTGAGGACCCTCTTGCCACCGCTCCTTCCCGCCCTCCTGTCTTCCTGACCTCCTTCTCTCCGCTGATAACTGCTTGTTTCCCATCTCCTTGGCAGCCTCTGCCAAATGTCACTGCTCTCCCGGAGGGAAAATGAGAGAGACAGTAAGAACATCCTGCCTCTCTCTCCAGTGAGATTCATTTACCAGTTAGCAGCACCACTGCACCGGTCCTGCCAGGCCTGTTAAAGACACTGTAGGGAACAGCCACTCCCACCAAACACTGAGCCTGCTGTGTCTGCTGGGATGTCAGGCATTTACCAGAAGTGAAGCCTCACACAACTGTATGGACCTTAGCCCCATTTTACAGATGAGAAACTGAGACGAGAGAGATTAGTCACGAGGTTGAGTAAATTCCCTTGGCCTGTAAACACTGCATGAAAGTGAGTGAAAGTCACATCCAACTCTTTACCATCCCATGGAGTATACAGTCCATAGAATTCTCCAGGCCAGAATACTGAAGTGAGTAGCCTTTCCCTTCTCCAGGGGATCTTCCCAACCCAGGGATCGAACCCCGTCTCCTGCATTGCAACTTACCAATTGAGATATCAGGGAAGCGTTGTAAACACTGCAGCTGGAATCTACATATATATATATATTTTTAATCACACAGCTTGGCTTGTGAAATCTTACGTCCCCAAACAGGGACTGAACCAAGGCCCTGGGCAGTGAGAGCTCAGAGTCCCAACAACTGGACTGCCAGGGATTTCCCTACACATTCCTACTCTTTACCCTATGCTCTAAAAGACATGATCCCTGTCCCCACAGTGCTGCCAAGTCAGCTTAGGTAGGTGAGCATCTGCAGAATGAGCCCACCCGACAGAGCCCCGGGTTGAGCATCAGTTGAGTTCCAGATCCCTCAGGAATCTGTGTACAGGAGAGAGATTTTAGTTCAGGTTAGAATTCAGGGGGAGGGCATTGGGGCAAGGCCCATGGAGGAGGGCCTTCTGGGCAGAGGACTGGCAGAGGAGAGGGAGTGGAAGGAGCCTGCAGTTGGAGTGGGGTGGGGTGGGGCACAGTATCTCTGGGAGCAAGCAGCCAGCAAGTGGGAGCTCCCAACCTACTGTCTGGAGGCCCCCCTAACTGTGTTCTGGGGCCTGGGGTCATCCCCAGAGGAGGGCAGTGGGGGCTGTGCAAGCAACATGGGGAGCAGCAGGGCAGCCTCCAGAAACCCGATGCAAGGGCACAGCCTGGTTTAATTCTGGCTCCTGGGAGGCGGTGGGGAGAGCAGAGGAGAGCCTGGCCCTGGGAGGTGCCTCCCACTGCCCTCCTCCTGATGTGACTTCGGGTCATTCACAGGAATCCCCAGAGATGCTTCTTTAGAGTGATCATCCAGCCTGGGTGCCTTAGACCAGGGGCAGACAGTGAGGACAGAGGGATGGTGGTCTTGCTGGAAGGTTATTAGGGAGGAACAGAGCAGCCATGTTCTTGACCACCCCTCTGTGACCCAAAGAGCTGTGTCTCCAGAGGCCGAGGTGTGAGTGACCCAGACAATGCCAGGTGCCAGGGACCCCAGAATGACCCCAGAGGTACCTGCTGGGGATGGGGCTGGGCCCTGAAGCCTCATCAGCCATAGAACATGGGCAGCCAGCCTGGGGTGATGGCGGGCTGGAAGGAAATATGGGAACTAAAATCCCTGAGGACAAGTTCCAGCCATTCCTCAGGGTAAGCAACTCCTGGGGTGATATGATGACCTGGTGCTGGGCCCCTCTCTGCTGCCAGCCCTGCAGGATGGGTGCGGGCAGGGGGCTTCTGTCACCCACATTCTCCTCACAATACCCTTGGAGGGAGCATTTCTTCTGAGGCAAGCCGCATCTGCCCTGGGTGAGCCCTCACATGTCTTCTTCATGGGCCCTGGGCTCTGGCAGTAGGAGCCACACCCTATTCACCCAGCCCCCCTGTGGCTCCTGGAAGGAACCCAGAACTCTTAGAACCCAGAAGCCTTGGAGAACGTCCCTCAGTCAAAGCCCCTGGTTGTGCAGGGGAGGAAGGTGCAGCTCATGGGCAGTCTTTACTGTATCTTTGTCTTCTCCATATTTAATCCCTTTCTCCTGGATTCACTGGCCATGGACTCTGTGGTACTAAGAGTCTTGGGTACTAAGTCTTAGTACTCAAGTGGCAACACTGTGGGGACCCCAGAATCAGTCTGGCATGTTCCAGGCACCTCAGTGAATGAATGAGAGGCCCATTGCCTGGGGTAGGAGCAGGGGCTTTGGAGGCAGTCAGACCTCCAAAGTTTTGACTGTGCAGTTTTGACTTTGCCCCTCATTCACTAGCTGTGTGATCTGGTAAGCCACTTAAACTCTCTGAGCATCAGTTTCTAAAATAATATTTCTAAAATAATAATATTTATTTTGCAGTGTTGATATAAGAATTAGCAAAAATGTTTATAAAGCACTGTGGAATTTAATAAATAACACTTGTTACGATTACTGTTAATAGTAATTACAATAATACTAAAGAGAACATCTCTGAACTGCTCTGGGCACTCCAGTGTGCTATTATTACTCACGTTTTGGGGATATTTGTCTGCCATTGCCTTCATCTTCATAAACATCTGAGAGAGGAAACATTATAAAGGTTATAAAAGGGCTTTACCAGGAAGCAGAGCACATGCACACACACACACACACACACACACACACACACACACACATGAAAAACCAAACCGAACACACAGACCCTTGACAAATATTTAGTTTGAGTACAGCAAAATTTCAAGTGATAGTTGCATTCTTGGAAAATGAACAGAATGACCCTGGTACCAGCACAGGTCCAACAGTATGCTGGGAAGGTTTACCCTGAGTCTGGGACACTCCCAGTCCATGTACAGAATGAGCATAAAGAGTGTTGGTGGAGAAGGAGAAGAAAAATAGAACAGGTGAGTCATGAAAATTCATGCTGATAAGGACGGGTGTATTTTCTTTTCCTTCAGTGAATGATCTCTATAGCACATGCCACATAAATCCTAAAATATCTACGGAGTTTAGTTTTAGCACCTAGTTTTTAAAATCCTGATCTTTTATTTTGCTTAAAAAATGAAATTTACTAACAAGTGAGCCCATTAGTGAGTTTAAACTGTCCTCTTCAGATACATGTATATGTATGGCTGAGTCCCTTCACTGTTTATCTGGAACTGTCACAATTGTTAATTGGCTATGCATGCATCCTAAGTCAGTTCAGTAATGTCCAACTCTTTGTGACCCTATGGACTATAGCCCTCCAGGCTCCCCTGTCCATGGGATGGATTCTCCAGGCAAGAATACTGGAGTGGGTTGTTACGCCCTCCTCCAGGGGGATCTTCCTGACCCAGGGATCAAACCCGCATCTCTTATGTCTCCTGCATTGGCAGGCAGATTCTTTACCACTAGCGCCACCTGGGAAGCCCATTAATTGCACCCCAATACAATATAAAAAGTTAAAAAAAAAGAACACATGTTTCTCATAAACTATAGACTTTGAAGATAAAATTAGGGCTTTCCCCTTGCTGTCCACTAAGTGGCATAAAGGGACAACTGTAGGTCCTGCTAGTTCAGGGGCGGCTCTTACTCCATGGACTCCAAAGGGGTAAACTATTTCTTTTTTTTTAAACTGGAGTTTCCTTTATTCCTCTATTCCTTTAAAATAACTATCTCTATCATATAAGTTAAAGTATATCATTTTCACTTGGGGGTTGGGGAGTAGAGAGCTGCCTTAAAGCAATACGTAAGCCCCTGAGCTTTCCTTCCCTTCCCTGAAGGAGCAAACATGGGTAACTAATTGCTATTCAGTATGCTAACAGCAACCTAGGCACCAGCCTAAGAACTTCATCTAATTCTCACAACAAGACCATACAGTATCACTTCCATTTTGTAAAAGAACTGATGAGAGTAATGTAAGCACAAATAAGTTAAATAATTCACACAAAGAGATGGAGCTGAAGTCTGTTAGTCCTCGGTGCTTGGACACCTAACTGTGTGCAGTTTTGATAATGTGCTCTTTCTCTGCCTTCTAGGAGTCAACCAGTGGGGTCATGTTCTGCCTAATTCATCCCAATAGCTCTCCAGAGCTCATGACAGGTGAGATCTCCAGGGTGCTTGCACCAATACTAGGTTGGATTAAGATCTTTTGCTTGGTGCCCCAGAGTATGAACTTGGACACCTACGATGTGATCTCTACTGAAGTGTCCATTTCCTTTGCATACCTGTCTCCGGCCAGGTTTTCATTCCAATCCCAAAGAAAGGCAATGCCAAAGAATGTTCAAACTACCGCAAAATTGCACTCATCTCACACACTAGCAAAGTAATGCTCCAAATTCTCCACGCAAGGCTTCAACAGTATGTGAATCAAGAACTTCCAGATGTTCAAGGTGGATTTAGAAAAGGCGGAGGAACCAGAGATCAAATTGTCAACATCTGTTGGATTATAGAAAAAGCAAGAGAATTCCAGAAAAACATCTACTTCTGCTTTATTGACTACACCAAAGTCTTTGTGTGAATCACAACAAACTGTGGAAAATTCTTAAAGGATGGGAATACCAGACCACCTTACCTACATCTTGAGAAATCTGTATGCAGGTCAAGAAACAACAGTTAGAACTGGACATGGAACAATGAACTGGTTCCAAATTGGGAAAGGAGTATGTCAAGGTTGTATATTGTCACCTTGCTTATTTAATTTATATGCAGAGTACATCATGTGAAATGCCACACTGGAGGAAGCACAAGCTGGAATCAAGATTGCTGGGAGAAATATCAATAACTTCAGATATGCAAATGACACCAACCTTATGGCAGAAAGTGAAGAGGAACTGAAAGTCTGTTGATGAAAGTGAAAGAGGAGGGTGAAAAAGCTGGGTTAAACCTCAACATTTCAAAAAACTAAGATCATGGCATCCGGTCCCATCACTTCATGGCAAATAGATAAGGAAACAATGAAACAGTGACAGACTTTATTTTCTTGGGCTCCAAAATCACTGCAGATGGTGACTGCAGCCATGAAATTCAAAGACGCTTGCTCCTTGGAAGAAAAGCTATGAAAACCTAGACAGCATATTAAAAAGCAGAAACATTACTTTGCCAACAAAGGTCCATCGAGTCAAAGCTACGGTTTTTCCAGTAGTTATGTATGGAGTGATAGTTGGACTATAAAGAAAGCTGAGCATAAAAGAATTGATGCTTTTGAAATGTGGTGTTGGAGAAGACTCTTGAGAGTCCCTTGGACTGCAAGGAGATCCAAGCAGCCCATCCTAAAGGAGATCGGTCCTGGGTGTTCATTGGAAGGACTGGTGTTGAAGCTGAAACTCCAATACTTTGGCCACCTGATGTGAAGAATTGACTCATTTGAAAAGATCCCGATGCTGGGAAAGATTGAAGGTAGGAGGAGAAGGGGACAACAGAGGACGAGATGGTTGGATGGCATCACTGACTCAATGGACATGGGTTTGGGTGGACTCCAGGAGTTGGTGATGGACAGGGAAGCCTGGTGTGCTGCAGTCTATGGGGTCTCGGTCGGACACGACTGAGCGAATGAACTTAACTGAATTCTGGCCAAGAGGAAGGGAATCACTCAGAAGCATTCAGTTGCTTTCAGTTTTCACATATTCTCACAGTACTTTTCATTTATTTTTGTTTGTTTGTTTTTAGTGCATATTTTGTTGTGGACGTGAGTTTGAGCAAACTCCAGAAGACAGTGAAGGACAGGGAAGCCTGGCATGCTGCAGTCTATGGAGTTGCAAAGAGTTGGACATGACTGAGTGACTGAACAACAACGAATTTTGTTGTCAGAACCCCTGACAGTTTCTAGAGCAGCCTGATCCTGCTGCCTTAGACTTTCAGGGCTGCTAGAAGCTGGGGTCAAAGAAACTTCACAGTTGGGAGACTATCACCTAGCTTAGCAACCAGCTGCCCTCTGAGGTGTCTAGTTGGGTTTAGCTGAAGCCTTGCCCATTTAATCAGAGATTTAGTGAGAATTTTCCCATAAGAATAAAATATAAAGCCCACCAGACAAAGGAAACAGTTGTCACGCTCCAGGAAGTCCTTGATCCTGATCATTAAGAGGCGGTCAGCCTGCTACCTAACAGAGGCAGAGAGGAGCATATCTGGTGCTCCTGTCTTCCACCAGGACATGTCCTAGCACTTCCCTGCCTCACTGTCACTGTAAATGGGCAAGTAAAAGGACAAAAGCCAGACAAGAGTCTGGGATACCCACTGTGTATGCCACCAGCAAAGTGCCAGGTGAGAGGGAAAGGGATGTAGAAGGGATGTGGAGGGAGATAATGACTGAAGGGAACAACCCAAGGACAACTTCAGCAGCAGGCAGCAGACATAGATTTAACTAGAACTCTTACTAAGTCCACTGGTGGAAATGTCTCCCCTTGGGAATTAAGACCTTCAGACCCACTGAGGCTGAAGTAGAAGGAATGGGAGGACAAATTCCCCATGTGGGTCACTTTGGGTGTGACAATGAATAAGGTCACAACTCATTCAACCTCTTGGCTCCCATATCCATATATTCTGCCTCCTGGGGTCCTGGTGCCATAAAGTGGCTGTTGGTTTAAGGTGTATACTGCATCCTGAGGTTAGCACACCAACCCCTCAGTCTCATGTTCAAACTGCTGTTCACAGGTGCCTTCAAGAGGTTCTATCAGGTCAGCAGCATCTGAACATGTGGTAGGATCAGTGGGCTGGTCCTGTGGTCACACGCCCATGGCTGTTCCTCTCTTGCCAGAATGAGTCTCTCAATCAAAGCACTGTTCTATTCTGTGTTGCAAACTGACGCAGATAGAGTAGGACAGGCACAGGTGTCAACCCCACTCACGGTGAATCACTGTAGTCTCCAGCCTGGAGGGCCTGATGAAATCACCTGTTCTCCTCAAGAGCTCAGCATGGGTCTCTGTGCTGGCAGTCAACACTGGCAGCAGCTAGACTGGTCTTGATGATAGGGAGCCCATGCTGCTGGGACCATGCACAGCCTTCCATTCTGCTGCCAAGACTTCTCCATTCATGAGCCCATTGTGCAGGTACTGGGGTGCCAAGGAAGAAGCTGGCTGACACCTCCTGGCTAAGTCATCCAGTCAGCTTGGTTCTTTGGTAACTTCTCTGCAGTGGATGTTCTCTGGGGTTGTTAAAGCATGGCACAAAGATCCTCACATTTTGAGCTCATATCCATATGTCTGTGTGCCTCTTCCCCAGTCAGATCATGTAATTTGATGCTAGTTATCATTCAAGAAGGGGTTGGGGAAGGGTGATGGGGATGTATCCTGAGGAGGGCAAGCACTGTCTTGCACTGTAAGTCCTCTACATATGAACCTTCAAGTTGAGAACTTTCAAAGATGTGAACATGCGTTCACATGTCCAGTCACATAAGTTAGTTCATGTCTTTGGCGTACATTGTTGCATGTGTATAGCCTCTGAAAGTAGATGTGCCTTTGGGGACTTCACTCTACAGTACTGTGTAGAGTACAGTAGGACAGTATCTTGATTTCAAGCCCAGGATGTCTGGAAGCAAGTGTAAAAGCAGGGGTCATGTAGCTGGTACTGCTAAGAAGTGTCAAGTGATAATGATGGAAACAAAAGTGAAAGTAATTGCAAGAGTAGAGAGACAAGAGAAAGAACTGAAGAACCAAAGAGTTTCACATTGCAGGAAATGGCAAGGGGATTTTCTTTATTTGAGGAGGCACTGTTAGATTTTAAGACACAGGATCCAAACCTAGAATGGTAACACGAAGATTGCAGCAGCCATTCAGAATGCAATCTAGTGTTACTGTGTCATCTACAATGAAGAAAAAAGAGCTACTACCCAGATATCACTGGATTGTTTTTTGAAGAGGGTAGATCGAATTTAATCCAGCAAGGAACCTGAACCTGTGCCATCAGTCAGGCATGAGTGAAATTACAGTTTGCCTTCCATCTCCTATTGCCGATGATCCTTCAGCTCGACCATCTCCCACCTCCTCTCCCTTTTCCAGTCAGTGACTCTTCTTCACAGTGACTCTTGTTGACTCAAAGCCAGCCCCTGTATGCCAACTGTTGTACTGTACTTTTCAAGGTACTAAGGTTTATTTTTTGTGTGTTTGTTTTTTATGTATTATTTGTGTATAAAGTATTATAAACCTATTACAATACAGTATTATATAGCTGATTGTGTTAGTTTGGTACCTAAGCTGACTTTGTTGCACTTATGAACCAGTTGGATATAACACACTCTTAGAATGGAACCTGTTCATATTAGGGGACTTACTCTATGCCTTATCTGAGACTTCTGCATAATCTTGCAGGGAGGAGAAGGGCTGATCCTCCATCAAGGGGGAATGGCACCCTTCTGCCAGTCCAGGGGAACAAGGGCATGTACCCAGATATTCTCCAGTTTTTCAGTTGCATATCTTCCTTATCAGGGCCCAACTTGCCTGCTTCATCTGTTGCCACTAGGGACCCCAAATAATCAGGTAGAAGACTTGCCTAGGCTGAGAATTCATCCTTCTCTCAAGTATGCCCTCTGCTGTAGGTGATGAGGGGCTGAACACTGGAAAGAGGGCCTTCTGATTCTCACACTGTGCTTTACGTTGGCAGTTACCCTGAGTCTGCCACTGTCTTCACTCTCTTCAATGCACCAGTGGTGCTTAGCAGTACCCTCCCGGTGCCACGTTCCTGAGAGTTAATACCTTTCCCAAACCTCTCGAATGCTAGGGACACTGCGCCTGCCGATGCATCCCTGTCGGCCTGTATCTGAGCCCAGTTCACCACCGGGGAAGGCCTTAGCAATTGAACAGCTACACAGGCCAGTGTCCAGGACTCCCAACATTCCACCTACTGCAGTGATGCCTCATTGCCATCTGGCCGGCAGTGACCCAACACCAGAGTCCCATCCTTTCTAGGACCTCTCCTGGTACTGTCTTAGGTCAGGTTTCCCAGAAGCAGATTGTTGAGGAGAAAGGGCGTTCAACTGAAATGTGTAAGGCAGTGAGGGCAGAAGATAGAGCAAGGAAGAAGCCAGGGCAGATGAGGGTCCAGCCAAGGTCTAGCATCAGCCTGGTCACCTAAGAAATGCTGGGGTATGGATGGCACCACAAGTGTCCCATCTAGAGGTAGAAGGGTTAGCTTTTGTGCCCTGAATCAGCCAGAAAAGCTGTCCCAGAGAGAGGCCTTAAGCACTCACGTACTTCTTGGATGGATGGCTCTGGTTAGTTGAAGATCGCAACTGACTAACAAAAAGGATCAGGATGAGGTCTCAACAGCCTCTAATACACTACTGTGTGTGGGTTTTATAAACTAAAAAAAAAACTAGGTTTTATTTTTAGAGCAAGTGTAAGCTTATGGAAAAACCGAACAGGAAGTACAGAGTGTTTCCATATGACTCTTCACCATTCTCTCCCCACAGTTTCTCTTATTATTTACATCTTGCGTTAGTGCAGTATGTTCATTACAATAGATAAACAAGTGTTGATACACTATTACTAACTAAAGTCCATAGTTTACATTAGGATTTACTCTTTGTGTTCTACCTTTTGTGGGTTTTGACAGATCCGTAACGCCATGCAGCCACCATTATATCACATAGAACAGTTTCAGTACCCTAAAAATCTCCGGCATTCCACCTACTCATTTACCACCCCCTACACTGAACCCTTGGTAACTGCTGATCTTTTCATTGTCTCTCATTTTTTCTTTTCCTGAAGGTCATATAGTTGGAATCATACAGTATATAACTTTCTCAGAGTGGCTTCTTTCACTTAGCAATATGCATTTGTTTCCTCCATATCATTTTAAGGCTTGACAGCTCATTTCCTTTTGCTGCTGAATAATATCCAATTGTATGGGTGTACCATAGTTTGGTAAATATTTAGGTAAGTACCAAGGAGTATGATCACTGGACCACACGGTAAGATTATTTTAACTGTGTGAAAATCTGCCCAACTCTTTGTACTATTTTGTACTCTCATCAGCAACAAATGACAGTTCCTATTGCTCCACATCCTCACCATATTAGCGTCCTACACTAATTTTTACCATGTTACATGTTTACCGTGTAACTCTCAGTTTTTTGCTGCAACAGCCAATCGTTTGAAGAGCTAACAGGTTTTTGTGAAATTAGCTGGTGAAAAAGTCACCAAAGCTCATGTCAACCTAAGAGTTATTAACATTATATCTTTCTGCCTCCTGAAACCAGCCTGCTTTCCTGGCATTTAAGGTGTGTGCATGCATGTGTATGCACATGCATAAATATATACATAAATACATATGCATAAATATATATGGACACAGCCTACAACCAAGCCTAGACTGGAACACCCTTAACCTAATGTCAGCTGCTTACTTCATGTCTTTGGGTCTGATGACCTCAACTACCTGGAGAGAGACAGAAGGAAGAAAAGAAAGGCACCTGTACAATTTGCATCTTTATGCTTTGGATAAAGGAGGAGTTATAACTTTATTAACAGGTTCATATCTGCTCATTTGTAGATTGTACCAATGTTGACTTGTCTGTCCTCAAGCAAAGGATCTTTTGTTTTCTTCAAGAGATTCTTGAACATGAAACACCTCAAGAACAAAACATACTTTATGACTAGACAAAATTGATAAACTCAATTTTCTAACAGTACTTGATAAACTGGAGTCACCGGTTAAGTGGGCAGCCAAGATATGACTTCACCAGAGATAGTATTGGGGAATAAAGTCAATTATTTAGGAGATGAAAATCTGTTTTTATCTTTTCTTAAAAATGCTTTTTTCCCCATAAGTTAATACAAAGTCTCCACAGTAAAGAAAAACAAAAATTTCATACCGTCTAGAGATTCTGCTACATGGAGGGACAGGCCTTATCATACAAAGAAAACTTAGGGATTTTATGCTATGAACTTTCATCAGCCATAATTTTTCTCAAGCCTTACTTTTTCTGGTCTGTACTAAGAAGAAAATATGTAATTTTTCATTTTTCAAATATAAAATTTTAGAACACACATATACACCCTAGTTGAGAAGGATTGCCTAATTAAATGCCATTGCCATTAATATTTGTTAACCAAAATGGAATATTCAATTTCTTAATTATGTGGCTATCTTCCTGTTAATTTGCCATTTCATGATTATTAGCATCCAAGGCTCTAGAAGTCTGAATAAGAACATAAACTAGTCAGCCTTGTTCTGGAGTAGGGGTGGGCTATGCATGTTTTGTTAATGGCTTTTTGTAATTTCAGTCAGGCAGTCAGTTTAGTCACTCAGTCGTGTCCGACTCTTTGTGACCCCATGAACCGCAGCACGCACGGCCTCCCTGTCCCTCACCAACTCCTGGAATCCACCCAAGCCCATCGAGTCAGTGATGCCATCCAACCATCTCATCCTCTGTCATCCCCTTCTCCTCCTGCCCTCAATCTTTCCCAGCATCAGGGTCTTTTCAAATGAGTCAGCTCTTTGCATCAGGTGGCCAAAGTATTGGAGTTTCAGCTTCAGCATCAGTCCTTCCAATGAACACCCAGGACTCATCTCCTTTAGGATGGGCTGCTTGGATCTCCTTGCGGTCCAAGGGACTCTCAAGAGTCTTCTCCAACACCACAGTTCAAAAGCATCAATTCTTTTATGCTCAGCTTTCTTTATAGTCCAACTCTCACATCTATACATGACTACTGGAAAAACCATAGCCTTGACTCGATGGACCTTTGTTGGCAAAGTAATGCCTCTGCTTTTTAATATGCTGTCTAGGTTGGTCATAACTTTCCTTCCAAGGAGTAAGCGTCTTTTAATTTCATGGCTGCAGTCACCATTTGCAGTGATTTTGGAGTCCAGAAAAAGAAAGTCAGCCACTGTTTCCACTGTTTCCCCATCTATTTGCCATGAAGTGATGGGACTGGATGCCATGATCTTAGTTTTCTGAATGTTAAGCTTTAAGCCAACTTTTTCACTCTCCTCTTTCACTTTCATCAAGAGGCTCTTTAGTTCTTCTTCACTTTCTGCCATAAGGGTGGTGTCATCTGCATATCTGAGGTTATTGATATTTCTCCCAGCAATCTTGATTCCAGCTTGTGCTTCCTTCAGCCCAGGGTTTCTCATGATGTACTCTGCATTTAAGTTAAATAAGCAGGGTGACAATATATAGCCTTGACGTACACCTTTTCCTATTTGGAACCAGTATGTTGTTCCATGTCCAGTTCTAACTGTTGCTTCCTGACCTGCATACAGGTTTCTCAAGAGGCAGGTCAGGTGGTCTGGTATTTGTAATTTATAGGTGCTCAATAAATGTATTTTGACCTAAAACTCCTTTTAGAGGCCTTTTCCAAATAAAGTATATGCCTGAAGACGTCCCTCATGTCCCACCGATCTAATCACGTGATAATCTAAAACCAAAGTCTGAAATACTAAATTCCTAATACTTCGATTACAGGCAGTAGAAAAAGCATAAAGAAGGTATTTTGGGAAAGATTTTCTTTAAATAGTCAAGGAAAAAAATGACAACAAAAATAGCACATTCAAGCCTCACAGGAGAAGGCAATGGCACCCCACTCCAGTACTCTTGCCTGGAAAATCCCATGGATGGAGGAGCCTGGTGGGCTGCAGTCCATGGGGTCATGAAGAGTTGGACATGACTGCGTGACTTCACTTTCACTTTTCACTCTCATGCACTGGAGAAGGAAATGACAACCCACTCCAGTGTTCTGGCCTGGAGAATCCCAGGGACAGAGGAGCCTGGTAGGCTGCCATCTCTGGGGTCACACAGAGTCAGACACAACTGAAGCAACTTAGCAGCAGCAGCAGCAAGCCCCATAAACACACAATCTATCATGCCATTAAAATACAAAATATAAAAATGCCTCCACATTTCTTTTTGACCCCATGCCCAATTCTGCCTACCAGAAAACTGACTGATCAAGTGTTCCTAACCTTTTCAGGGAAAGCTTTGGGAGGAGGTGAAATCCAAAAACCCTGGATACAGCAAAAAATATAGTGCCCCCATTCAGTGTCTTCTTCCAAAGCAGTGGCATTCTGGCAATGCTCTTAGCCTACAACCATTTCCTTAAGAGGACAGCTCTTCCAATGAGGAAATTACTTCTCAATGTGAAATATTTGCCCTCATTTTCATTCTGGCCTAACTGGATCTATGCAAATGAATAGCAGGAAGTTAATTTTATACCTTTCTTCTTACTCACATGATTAAGGAAGGGCTGAGATTCAGGTACTATCTTCCTCAGCTTCTAAGCAGCTGGTGTCACCCCCATTGATTTCATGCTCCACTCTACTATTGGATCTTACCTTGAATCCTACATGTGCCAGGGACTGAGTCTTCCTTGCTACTGGTAGCTCTTTCTATATTTTCAATCCAGGGTACAAATTCCACTTCACTGCCTTTGCTTTAGAGAAATACACGTGAGCTCCCTACACTGGTTCTCTATGGGAGGAGTGGTATTGACTCACACCAGATTTTCCCCAGCTAAAGCTTTATGGACCTGCTTCCTATTCCTCCTCGACCTGTGGTCTAAGACTTGCCCCAGATCTCTGGATGACATTTAACAAAGGAATGTTAAAGGGATTCCACCTGCCCGATTACATAGTTAACACCTAACTGGCTGCAAATCTTGAAATGAGAGAGGTTCATGCTGTTCTTACAGAGTCGTTTGCTAGCCTGATGTGATTATTCAATCAGTTCTTTCATTTATTCACTAAACATTTACGGAGCATCTAATTGAGTGCCAGGTTCTTGTATAATATGAAGCCTGAGGGAAACTAAAACTAATAAGGCAACCTCTGTGCCCTAGAGAAAACCCATGGTCTAGTGGGGAGAAAAAGTTAAACACATCATAAAATTATAATACAGCACATTCAATACTGTGATAGGGGTACTCCTTAAGGGAGTGAGTACAGAGAGGAGGGAAAGAGACTCGACTGTCCACCAGAGCCCTCACCCCTTCCCATCACTATCATCTCTCGTTATTTTAGGGGAGCCTCTACTAAACAGGGTGTACCTGAACTGGATCCCAGGCTACAGGTTTATTCAGCAAGTGTTTATTGGGTACTTCCTGAGTGCCTTGGAACAGAGAGAGGAAATAGAGATGGAGAGTTTCTAAGTGGGCAGAAATAGATGGCAGAACTGAACCCTGAAAGAAGTATGAGTGTATCCTCCTCCAGACAAGGAGGAATGCAGAGAGGAAGGACGATGATCAGGAGAGCCCCGAGTAGAAAGAGAGAAGCTGAATGAATAAACATCAGAGGGTACACTTGCCTAGTCAGCAAAGTAGGAGGCAGGGCAGCCAGGTGACAATAGGAGTAGAATTGGAAGTCATAGAAAAGTTACAGAAAACAGCCAGGGGCAAAAGCATTTACAGCAGGTTTCAAAATGGCAGGTATGACTCAACTGCAACTCAGCAACCTAGCATTGGGAAAGATGCCCGAGGCTGGCAGTGGGGCCAGGGAGCTAATATTTTTTAATTAGAAAAGTTAAATTAAATTGAAACTTAATTGGAAATCCCTTGTAATAAGCTAAGTGATGAACAAAATCAATGATAGCAATTATGTAGATGGGGGTGTGGCAGAGGATTAGATGGTTGGATGGCTTCACTGACTCAATGGATATGAGTTTGAGTAAACTCTGAGAGAGAATGAAGGACAGGGAAGCCTGGCATGCTGCAGTTTTGGGGTTGCAGAGTCAGACATGACTTTGCAACTCAGTTCAGTTCAGTTCAGTCACTCAGTCGTGTCCGACTCTTTGCGACCCCATGAACCGCAGCACGCCAGGCCTCCCTGTCCATCACCAACTCCCGGAGTCCACCCAAACCCATGTCCACTTCGCAACTGAACACACACAATTATTTAGAATCAATAGAAACTGTCTGCAACACTGGACACCTCTTAAAAAATGAGTACACACCTAGTGCTTGCTTCAAACTGTAGATTTCCTTGGTATGAAATTTAAAAAAAACACCAGCACTCTCAAACATAGCTTCCCCGGTAGCTCAACTGGTAAAGAATTCACCTGCAAAGCAGGAGACACAGGTTCCATTCCTGGGTTGGGAAGATCCCTGGAGTAGGAAATGGCAACCCACTCCAATATTCTTGCCTGGAGCATTTCATGGACAGAGGAGCCTGGGGTCGCAGAGCTGGGTATGACTGAGCTACTAACACTTTCACTTTTTAACTCTCAAACATAAGCCAATTTGAATAGATTTTACACATTGATTTTATACACACGCAGACACATAGAATACTATAAAAATTTATTAAAGTGTGTAGGTCTTGGTATTTTCTTAGTCTTTTGGAAAACCTTTCTGCAATCCTGGCTTACTTGGGCCTGGCATCCCTCCCACTTCTCTGGCCATCCTGCCATTCCCTGTGTGCCTTGACTCTTGGTCCATCTAGGTTTCTACAGTGAGCTCCATTAGCACTGAATAAAGGGGTAAACAATGTGCACATTAAGTGCTCATTTTTTCCACCTGAGCCCAAATTAGCTGACTCGGTGAGGGAAACAGCATGAGTTTCTGGGACAGTGCTAAGAATCACATTCTTCATTTGGGTGTTGCTCCAGCCTGTGAGAACAGCACCAGGTCTCAACCTCCAGTGGCCCTCACCCTCACCGCCTACACTTGTGTTAAAGCCTAACCCCTCAGTCTGATACTGGAGGTTTACCTCCCTCTATCTCAACCTCATTTACTTCCACTCTACCCAGGAACCTCTCAAGCCTGGCTGCAGGTCATCACTGAACATGGTCCCTTGGAGGCAGCTTGGTGATTTTCAAAGGTTCCTGGGTCCACCTTCATTACCCATGAGATGGGTGGAAGTTGCCCAGGTGCTAGGATGGGCCTGTGGCCTGGATTTCCTGCTTTGGGCTCTGGAGCCTGCCAGGACAGGGAGAGACCTTATACCAGGCACCATGCTGCCCTGCAAAAGCTGTCTGTGGTCAGAGCCCCTTCCCAGTGAGCCTGATCTTCTTTGGTGTCCCAAGACCTCCTGGTCACAGGGGGTCAGGCCACAAGGGAAGGATGTGCAGAAGTTGTCCCAAAGCACAGTGCCTGCTGCCCTCCTTGACCTGCACTGCTGTGTCCCATGCAAGGGTCACACTCTTCTCTTTCCAGCCCACAGCCTCTCTGACTCTGTAATTCCCTTTAGTTAAGAGAGTGGGGTGTGGCACTGTAGGGATGAAGCAGGGTGCAGAGCTGTATAAAGTTCTGGAGGTGAGGTCCTGACCTTTCTGATCTGACCACCTCCCTGAGGAACCTCCCTCCCCTATTGCCTGATGTCCCTGCATCTATGCTCCACCTGAAGTCTCATCTCCTCGCAGGGACCAGCCCAAGGCCCCACTCCTGCTCACTCAGTCACAGGGTGCAGAGGCCTTTCTGAATTGCTAGAGCCCTTGCTGTTGGCATCACTTGAAGTGACATTTCATCAGACCTTCTTGGTGAGCCAGGCTCAGGGGACTTGGTTCTGCTGCTGGAAAGTTGTGTGAAATTGACCCTCTGTTTGCCTGTCTGAAGATGAAAGGAGCCGGAACCACACCTCTGGGCTGATGCTTCAGTTCAGTTTGATTGGTCTTTTCAGTCTAAACTACTTGCTAGTGTCTGTTTCTGCTTCTTGTCTATACTTTACATTTCTGTCACAACCTAGAGCATAGGGCTTGAGGAAGACTTAAGAAATTTGTTTCTGAGTTATTAACTGAATGAATACCAATATCTTACAACAAACATGTTTTTCTGTGGGGCAAAGAAGAATTGGGTAATCTAGTTAAAATTTAGATTGTAGATTAAGCTCACTATTGTTAAGATATCACTTCTCACCAAATTGATCTATAGATTTTACACAATCCATCAAAACCCCAGCAAGGTTTCTTGTAGAAATTGACAACTGATTCTAAAATATATACAGAAATGTAAAAGATATAGAATAGCCAAAACAACTTTGAAAAGGAAAAACAATGTTGAAAGACTCAAACAATCTGATTTTAGACATTATAAAGCTACAGAAATCTAGGATAGTAAAGTATTGATGTCAAGATAGAAAACTAGATCAATTAAACAGAACAGAGCATCCAGCAATAGATGCACATATATGAATAGCCAGTTGGTGGAAGAAGAGTCTTTTCAACAATGGTATTTAGAGCAATCCTTAATGTGCACAAAACTGAACTTTGATTGACACTTCATAGCCAATACCATAAAAATCCCTCAGAATGGATCAGAGACCTAAGTGCAAAACTTAAACTATAAAACATCTAGGAGAAAACAAGGAGAGAATCTTTGTTATCTTTAAACAAATATTTACTACACATAACACCCACAGTATGATCTGTAATTTAAAAAATATTGGATTTCATAAAAATTAAAATCCTCTTCTCCTAAATAGATCCTCTTAAGAGAATGAAAAACTAAGCTACAAACTGAAGGAAAATATTTGCAAATCACATATCCAATAAATGACTTGTATCCAGAATATATTTTTAAAAAACTCTCAAAACTAAATAATAAGAAAACAATGAACAAAAGATTTGAACAGAGACTTCACCAAAGAAGATATATGGATGGCAAGGAAGCACACAAAAAGATGCTCAACCATTAATCACAGCAACTTAAAACCTCAGTAACACGCTACTACACACCTATTAGAAGGCTTAAAATGAAAAAAGACTGACAATACCAGGTGTTGGTGAGACATGGAGCAAGTGAAACTTTCATATACTGCTATGGGAGTATAAGATGGTATAACCATATTAGAAAAGAGCTTAGCAATTTCTTTAAAAAGTTAAACATGCACCTGCCATATGACCTAAACATGACACTCTTAGGCATTTACCCAAAAGCAATGAAAACATATGTCTGCAAAATGATTTGTACCCAAATCTTCAAAGCAGCATTAGCACCTCGAAAGTGGAAAGAAACCAAATATACATTAAGAGGTAAAAGGATATGTAAACTGGGGTGCATCCAAACAATGGAACTCTACACAGCAATTAAAAGGAGTATACTATTGCTACACAAAGAAATATGAATGTATCTCAAAATAATTATGCCAAGTGGGAGAAACTAGACCAAAAAAAGTACATGCTATATGTTTCTTTATGGAATTCTAGAAAATTCAAAATAATCTATTGTGATAGAAGATCAGTGATCACTTGGAGAGCTGTAAAGGGATAAGAGAGGTACAAGAGAAAGGTAATAAAAAGAAACATGAGGAAAGTTTGGGGGGTGAAAGAGGTGTTCATTATTTTGATTGTGGTGATGCTTTTACAGGTGTGGACATGTGTCAAAATTTACCAAACTGAGTACTTTAAATATGTGCAATTTATTATGTCAACTATGCCTCAATAAAGCTGTATTTTTTAAATAAAGCTCTTTTAAAAATTGTTTAAGGCTTCTTCCCAGAAACTATAATAAACTACAATGCATATTTCCAAGCATAAATCCTAGCAATCCTAATTTTACAGTTCTAGGCTAGGACCCAGAAATCTGCATTTGACCCAAGCTCTTCAAGAAATTCCAGTGCAAGTTGTCCCTAAACCACCCTTCGTGAAACACTGATCTAGAGAGTAAGGACTTCTAGAACAATATTGTAATTAGAATGTTTGTTTCTGGGGAAAATAAGTAAGTTTTCCTACTAGGGTTGTTGCATCTTTCTGTATTATGCCTCCAGAGCACTCATATTCTATTACCATAACATGTATTTAGCAAATTATTAATAGTTCAAAGGCAAAATTAAATCATGTCTTTCCCCCCATCTTATCTTTATATAAATTAAAATTAACTTCATGATCTTGTTACATTTCCTGGTAGAGGCCTACAATTTAAATTAAGAACTTAGGTCTCTTGGTCATGACTGAAAACTGATGTGCTAGTTTCCCAATCACACTTTTTAGTTTATCTTTTTTCCACATCTTATGACGCACATCCACCTGCACATCCTCCTGATGAGCTCGCCATCAGAGAAGACACAGAGTGAAAAATGGTTTCATTACTGCTAAATCTCTGAGAACAAAGTTATATTTCTACATTTATATAATTTTCCTCATTAAACAACAAAAACTGTTGCCAGTGTAAGTGATAGGAGATAGGTTTTTCACATGAAACTAGCATGCCTTAACCCTAGCAACATTACCTGAAAGAAATATTGGAACTCAATGGATGAAGCTTGTTTTGGATTTTCCTATCCAATATCACTTGAGAAGACACATGTGAAAGATAAAGCCTACTTAAAGATGATTTTTAGTGATTAAAGGGAATACAGTGAATAACATCTGTGAAAATGGTGTAGGCATAAAAGAAAACCTCCCAAAATTCGTTCCTCAATGAAAGCATGGAAAAAATTTGCAAAAACAGCCACAATATTTTCAGGACCCTGGAAATTAAACAAAGGCTTCAGGAGAGCTTTAGTTCAAGAAGATTGGATGAATCTCAGTATGACCAGTGAGTTTTGTGGTGTTTTAGTTACCTTAGTCCCATTCTACTCCTTTTTCTTAGTGGCAGCCTTGGAAACCAACAGCCTGTAATCATGGTGAAAATTAGCAAGCTGGCAGCTCTAGGAAGGGGCAGAATGGGGACCCCCATCAAAGTCTCATTCCCAGAAAACTGTCATTGTTTGATTGTCTGGGGTTCCTTGGAATATCCTACTTGCAAGGCTGTCTTTATTAACTGACTAAGAGCTTGCTCAGTGTGAAAAGCCTTTTCCCCAGGGCCCTTTGAGAAAATATCTAGAGGTGATTATTTAATTTCTTGGCTGCGTGAGGCACTGGATAACAGCTGGGACAAAAATAAGATAATCAAAAAGGAAAAGGAAAAACATAAGAATGCATAGTGGTTTTGAAAAACTCCAAATATTCTGGAGATTCTAGAAGGCCATTGTGCACATGCCAAGGGTTGTGCACACAGTCAGGA
The DNA here is from genome assembly GCF_019320065.1 of Cervus canadensis. Classification (NCBI taxonomy): domain Eukaryota; kingdom Metazoa; phylum Chordata; class Mammalia; order Artiodactyla; family Cervidae; genus Cervus; species Cervus canadensis. The sequence goes on along the minus strand of NC_057392.1, from coordinate 59,611,288 downwards.
AAAATCTTAGAAGATCATATGCTCTCACCTCAGCTGATTTTGAGACTCTGCACAAAAAATAAGTGAAGGCTAAGGAAATTGTCACCTGTCTGACTATTAAAGTTGTGCTCTAAAGTCCACACAGAATTCCTTGGCAGAGACTGGAATGTTTATTGATTTCAGGTGTTTAAGAAAACCTCTGCCCAATCATGAACCAAGCAGACTTTAGTGACCACACATGCCAATGAATATAGATTTTATAGAATTATTTCATAAAAGTCACTAAATAAACCACAGACAGCAACAATAGCAAACACTGGAGATAAAGGAGAATCTGATTTCCAAAGTTGCCACATTATGTCATTTTAAATGTCCAATTTCCAAAGAAAAATTATGATGCATACAGAGAAATAAGAAAATATAACCCATACACAGGGGGAAAAAAGGAGTCAATAGAAACTGTCCCTGAAGAAGCCAAGATATTGCACTTTCCAGACCAAGAATTTAAGTCAACTTAAAAAAGAATGTTTAGAATGAAAGGAAACCATACATAAAGAACTAAAGTATGAAAACAAACTCTCATCAAATAGAGAATATAAAGAGAGTGAAATTATACTTATATATATACTTATATATTAAAAGGACCAAATAGATATTTTGGATTGAAAAGTATAATAACTGAAGGGAAAAATTCACTACAGTGCTTCAATAGCTGATTTGAGCAGGCAAAGAAAGAATCAGAGAACTTATATATGGATCAATTGAAACTACCCAATTTGAAGAATACAAAGAAAAAGAATGAAAAAAATAAACAGAGCTTTAAAAGCCTGTAGGACACCAACAAGCATATCAACATACATCTAACAGGAGATTCACAGGACAGAAAAAAGGACTGAAAAAATTAATACTTGAAGAAATAATGGCCAAAGACTTCCAAAATTTGAAGAGAACTGCTAATCTACACATCCAAGGTGATCTAAAAACTCCAGAAATAAAAACTCAGAGACCCCCACCTATACATAAAGTGATCAAACTATCAAAAGACAAAGAAAGTAGAGATAGCCAAGATGGCAGATTAGGAAGACAACGAGATCACATCCTTTCATGACTACATCAAAATTACGACTATTTATAGAGCAACTACAGATATGAAACACCTGAAGATGAGCAGAAAAAGTTATCTACAACTAAAGATATGAAGAAAGTAAAATGAGATAAGCAGGAGGGGCAGAAAAGCAGTAGAATTAAAACCCATACCCACTCAGCAGACAACCCACAAACAAGAGGATAATCACAATTGCAGAAGTTCTTCCCAAGGAGCAAGAGGTACAAGCCCCACACTGAGCTCCCTAGCTCAGCAGTCCTGCTCCAGGAAGATGAGCCCCCAGAGTCAATGGCTTTGAAGGCCAGTGGGGATTACTTTAGGGAGAGTTAGAGGGTACTAGAAAATACAGACTCTGCTCTTAAAGAGCATGTACAAAATCTCACATGCTCTAAGACCCAGGGCAGAAGAAATAGTTTGAAAGAATCCTGGGTTAGACCACTTGCTAATCTTGTAGATCTTCCCAGAGAGGTAGGAAGAAACTAGGAACTCCCTGGGAATACAGGTGCTGGCAGCAGCCATATTTAGGAACTCATTCTATCATGAGGATACCGATGCTGGCAAGTGCCATTTTGGAATCTTCCCTCTAGATGATTGGTTCTGGGAAACAGCCCCACTCACCAGCAGGCCTGATGCCCTAAGACCCCATGAATCCCCAAGTCATTCAGGGACCCAGCCTCATCCACCAGAGGGCCCAGGATTCAGACCCACTCACTAGTGGGCCAGCACTAGTCCTGGGAACCCCTGAGTCACAAAGCCAACTACACCAGGACCGAGTACTGCTTGCCAGCAGGCAAGGAGCATCCTCAAAGAGGCAGAGCCTGGCAGCCAGTTGGGATGGGGGCCAGTCCTGGCTACAAGTATGCTTACAGTAGTCAGCCTCACCACAACAGAAAAGTCCATACAGCTCACAGAGGAGGCAGTCTTAGAACACATCACTCTGGTGATCAAAGAGAATTTGGGCCCCATAGAACATCTCCTACATAAGGCACATCTCTGACATTGGGAAACATAACTGATAGAATGTATAGAAATAAAAACAGAAATTTAGGCAAAATGAGGTGACAGAGGAAAATGTTCCAAATGAAAGAACAAGAATAAAACCCTAGAAAAACTATTAAGCAATACTTATTGCTTATTTACCCAATAAAGAGCTCAAGGTGATGATAATAAAATGCTGTGCTGTGCTGTGTTTAGTTTGCTCAGTCGTGTCTGACTCTTTGTGACTCCATGGACCATAGCCCATCAGGCTCCTCTGTACATGGGGATTCTCCCAACAAGAATACTGTAGTGGGTTGCCATATCCTCTGCTGAATGAGCTAAAAAATAGATGAACATATAGAGTAATTTTTTTTTAGTAATTTTTAAAGAGTTAGAAAATATAAAGAACTAAGCAGAGCTAGACAATACAATAACTAAAATTAAATATATATTATAAGGAAACAATAGTAGATTAGATGATATAGAGGAGTGGATCAGCAAACTGGAAGACAGGATACTGGAAATCACCCAAGCTGGCCAGAAAAAAGAAAAAGAACTGTAAAAAATGAGGACAGTTTAAGAGACCTCTGGGACAACATCAAGTATATTAACATTTGTACTCTAGGGGTTCCAGAAGAAGAGAGAGAGAAGTTGGAGACATAATAGCTTAAAACTTTCCTAACTTGGGGAAGGAAACAGACATCCAGGTCCAGAAGCACAGAGAGTCCCAAACAAGATGAACCCAAAGATATCCACACTAAGATAGGTTGTAATTAAAACGGCAAAATTAAAAGCATTAAGGAGAAAGCAACTAGTTACATAAAGTTGCAAGATACAAAGGTAATATACACAAATCTGTTGCATTTCTATACACTAACAATGACCTATCAGACAGAGAAATCAAGAAAAAATCTAATTTGCAATTGCATCAAGAAGAATAAAATACCTAGGAATAAATCTAACCAAGGAGAGAAAACTATAAGACATTGATGAAAGAAATTTAAGACAACACAAGCAAATAGAAAGTTATGCCATGCTCACAGACTGGAAGTCAATATTGTTAAAAATGACCAGGCTCCCCAGGGCAATCTACAGATTCAATGCAAGCCCTCTCAAAATACCAATGGCATTTTTTCACAGAAGTAAAAGAAATAATTCTAAATTTGCATAGAAACAAAAGACCTGAATAGCCAAAAGATTCTTGAGAAAGAACAAAGCTGATGGTATCATGAGCTGTGATTTCAAACTATATTACGAAGATACAGTAATCAAAAAATGTAGTAGTGGTACAAAAACAGACACACAGATCAATGGAACAGAATAGAGAGCCCAGAAATAAACCCACACTTATGTAGACAATTAATCTATGACAAAGGAGGCAGTAATATACATTGGGGAAAAGACAGCCTTTCCAACAAATGGTGTTGGAAAACTGGACTGCTACATGCAAGGGAATCAAAATTAACTACTTTCTCACACCATGTACAAAAATAAACTCAAAATAAATTAAAGACTTAAATGTAAGACCTGAAGCCATAAAACTCCTGAAGGAAAACATAGGCAATATACTTTTTTTTTTTTGCCCATGTTGTGTGGCATGCAGGATCTTAGTCCCCTGAACAGGGATTGAACCTGTGCCCCTTGCAGTGGAAGTATGGAGTCTTAGCCACTGCATTGCCAGTGAATTCCCAGACAGTATACCTTTTGACATATATTGTGGCAATATTTTGTGTATATAAATACTGAACTACTATGCTGTGCACCTAGAACAAACATAGTTTGTAGGTCAATGACCCTTTAATTAAAAAAAAAAAAGAGAGAGAGAGAATCTAGAAAGCAGCAAGAGAAAAGCAACCTGTATCATGCAAATATTTTTAAATAAGTAAATAGCTTAACTCTTATTATAAACTATGGAGGCTACAAAATAGTGGGATGACAAAAGTGCTTTAAGGAAAAGACTGTCAACCAAGAATTCTATATCTATGGCCAACTGATTTTCATCAAGTCTGCTGTCTTAATTCAGGCTGCTGTAACAAAATACCATATCCTGGATGGCTTATAAATGACTGAAGTTTCTTCTTACAGTTCTAGAGGCTGGAAGTCTGAGATAAGGGTGCCAGTCTGGCTGAGCTCTAGTGAGGACCCTCCTCTGGGCTGCATATTGTTGACTTCTGATTGAGAAAATTGGGTCTGGGCAATTGGGCAGGTGAGATCATGTCTAAAAGGGACATACACACAATTACAAAACCCTTACACAATCTAAAGCAAGCACAGGTGCTTCCAGGTACTATGAAAATGTGCCCACAGTTATTTTCTAGGCAAATCATTTTCTTTAACAATATCCCCAATCTCCACACCTCCACACAAAGCTGGAATCAGTATACTCCCCAGACTGAAGTCAGCAGGGGTAACCTTACCTTTAACATTGTTTTGCTGTTTCATCAATAATTTACTTATTTCTGAAAACCAACAATCTCTGATTTCTTTTGAAGCTGCCTGTAATTACAGATAAGAAAATACTGAATATCATCACCTGGTACATTAATTGGACAGGACTTTTATTCTCTGGGTGACTTTTAGAATGAGATAAAAAACACTTGCTGAGTTATGGGAACATGATAGGAAAAGAGGAGAGACACCTATGGGAAAGGCATGAATTTTACCTGTAGGATGTATTTTTCAAGTCCATTTTGGTTGGCAATTTCAAACTTTCTGTTGCTCCCCCTTCCAAGTTGGCGAATTGAAAGTGTCATCAACTATTGTAAACAAAGAAGAAAATTTTCTATGCCGTATCTTCCGATTTAAGAATTATCCCTGTCTGTCACTCCACTTCTTTCTACCCTTGATCTGTTTTCTTCCATCTTTCTTGTAAGTGTTTTTCTGTTCTCTGTTAACAACCCCAAGGAACATAAAACACAATCTTGTGTCATTTATCTTGTGTGTTTCAGAGGACAACACAGATTATATCACTCCACAGGCACAGCTATAGCCTTCAACTTTAAGCAAAATGGTGATCTCTCCTTTAATACCTGAGTATTTCACAAATCTCTACATAATAGTAACTGAATTAGTGTCCACTATGAAACATAAATAAAAAGCACTATGAATACATCAACAATTTTAATCACAAGAGTGTGTATGTGTATATGTGATCGCTAGCTATGAAATATTTCTCATACAAGCAAGAGGCAATGCTTGGTGTGGACAGGGGTCCCTAGACCCCCAGGATCAGGTGTCGCCTACATTTGTATGAAAAGATGCATGGTTGAGAAGATGAAATTCAGCCCTTGCTCTAATCTCCAAGACTTTCAATCCTCTGCCTGGATAAAAGAGGGTACTGTTTAATTAGTTTGTCTAGATAGGCTGCCATAGGGTCCCTTTTCTCAACCTAGTACAAAGGCAACCTGTACCAGACCTGGGCTTATCTAGTGACTGACTATAAGCTCTGACTCTGGAATCAGACCTGGGTGGATTCTCACTCTGTTTGTGGCATCTGACAAGTTAACCTCGCCTCTCCAAGCTTCAGTTTCTTTATCTATTAAGTAAAGATAAAAATATTTCTCTCCACAGGGTTGTGCTGACTCCCAAGCGCAATAGGACAACTTTACCTTCACAGACTTCTTAAAGCTGTAGTGAGGGCACAGGCCCTGGTCACTGGGCTCCATCTGTATCTTACAGAACACTATTCCCTGTTCAAATAGATAGATTTGCCTCTGGCTGGGCTTGAATCGAATTAAATCCTTCATCTTATAACGATCTTTGTGAACTGTCCAAACGTTGAAAGAATCATGCATCAACAACTTGCCGAGTTTTCCAATATCATCCTTTGGGAAACACAGATACACACAAAAAGGAGCTGTTAAATTACTTGATGAAAAAGAAGCTGTCAAATTACAGAGCATGCTTATTTGACGTTTACAATCTTACAAGTGCCAGTCAGGCTAATCTGTCACTTACCAAAACTACAATTTTATGAGCTTCAATGAGCATGGCGTCATTCAGTTAATAAGGAATAGTGCAGCAGTATAAGGTAATAAACAAAAAGCATGTTAGAAATACTTTGAACTAAAGGTATTGGTACTCTGATATTTTTATCTTATAATTAATTTTAGCTAGCAAAATTCCATTTCCTTTTCTTTATTTTTGATATGACACTACCTAATAAGGGCAAGATATTAATATTTCAATTATGTTTGGGAGAGCCAGTATCTTTGCTGCAGTATAGATCTTTGGTAATCTGTGGGTTCCATCCTAATTCAGATGTATTTTAACATCTGTTTCAGCAACATGAGAACATAAGAACAAGAGATCTGTTCTGAAAGAGAAAGCTTAGGATGAATTAATCTTTATAACATTGTAAAGGAAATGGTAATTACATTCAACTCTGCATTTTGGGCTTCCCTAGCGGTTCAGTGGTAAAGAATCTGCCTGCCAATACAGGAGATGCAAGTTCTATCCTTGAGTCGGGAAGACCTCCTGGAGTAGGAAATGGCAACCCACTCCAGTAATTCTGGACTGGAGAATTCTATGGGCAGAGGAGCCTGGCAGTCTACAGTCTGTGCGGTCTCAAAAGAGTTGGACACAACTTACCGACTAAACAACAACTGGATTTTTCAGAGTGAGTGAACAGTTTACACTGTTAATCCCAAATGACAATTTTTTTTTTTTTGGTCTAATCTTTTTGGTTCTAAGGCACACACTCACTATGATGCCTCTCCTTCCACCATCAAATGTCTGGCTGAAAGTCCAAATGAGGTGATCCTGCCTTCTCTGAGCTCTCTCTAAAAGTAGCATAATGTGATGAGCTAGAAATGTGGTATTTATAAAAAACTATATCACTAAAGTAGATAATCAAGAATTTATTTCCCCGAATCAAAACACCAAAAGAAAAAATTATTTGAATCAGACCAGGACAGAGATATTTCCCTAGCTAAGATAAATCCTCACAATTCAAAAGTTATTATTAGATATAACGCACATTATGTACTCTTAAATGCAGTGTACATCATGTGAAATGCTGGGCTGGATGAATCACAAGCTGGAATCAAGATTGCTGGGAGAAATATCAACAACCTCAGATATGCCACTTTAACAGCAGAAAATGAAGAGGAACTAAAGAGCCTGTTGATGAAGGTGAAAGAGGAAAGTAAAAAAGCTGGCTTAAAATTCAACATTCAAAAAACAAAGATCATGGCATCCGGCCCTATCATTTCATCACAAATAGATGGGGGAAATGTGGAAACAATGTCAGATTTCATTTTCTTGGGCTCCAAAATCAATGCAGACAGCAATTGCAGCCATGAAATTCAAAGATGCTTGCTCGTTGGAAGAAGAGCTATGACAAACCTAGACAGTGTATTAAAAAGCAGAGACATCATAGTCAAAGCTATGGTTTCTCCAGTAGTCATGGACGGATGTGAGAGTTGGACCATAAAGAAGGCTGAGTGCTGAAGGATTGATGCTTTTGAACTGTGGTGTTGAAGCAGACTCTTGAGAGTCCCTTGGACAGCAAAGAGATCAAATCAGTCAATCCTAAAGGAAAACAACTCCAAATTTTCATTGGAAGGATTGGTGCTAAAGCTGAAGCTCTAATACTTTGGCCACTTGATCAAAGAGCCGAATCATTGGAAAAGACCCTGGTGCTGGGAAAGACAGAGGGCAAGAGGAGATGGGGATGACAGCAGATGAGACGCTTGGATGGCATCACTGAGTCAATGGACAAGAGTTTGAGCAAATTTCAGGAGATAGTGAAGGACAGGGAAGGCTGGTGTGCTGCAGTCCATGAGGTCATAAAGAGGTCATGTCTGACTTAGCGACTAAACAACAACAACATCATGAACCATTAAATAGGCGTTAAAAAATATTATGTATATTGAACTGTAAATACCTTTTAAAAATGACTGTATATCTGAAAGTCTAAAATAGAAACTTCAAGGCAATAAATTCTAGTCATTTTTATGGTGTGTGTGTCATAATTTCAGTACTGTTTTTCTCTTTTTCCTTTATAAAATTTACATGCAGTAAATGTGGTGAGTGAAGTCCTCACTGAGGAGTAAGAATCCCAGTCACAAGGCCTTCTCTCCTAAAAGCATGATGTTCCTGTTGCAGGTTGCACAAACTCAGCTTGACTGTGAACTAAGACAGGTGGGTGATGGGTTCATAAGGATCTGCAAAAAGTTACTCACTCTATCCACATACTTCCTGCACCCACTTAAGTATAACCACTCCAGCCCTCAGTGAGTGCTGTCTTCTTTTACAACCATTTAATTTATATTACTCAGGCATATATAGTGCAGGAAATATGTTTAGTCAAGGCTGGCAAAAGAAGGTGTTTAATACCTGCCACAGGAACAACTGTATTTAAAAACTGATTTATACTCCATCTCATTTCAAAAATTAGATCAGTTCAGTTGCTCAATTGTGTCTGACTCTTTGCAACCCCATGGACTGCAGCATGCCAGGCCTCCCTGTCCATCACCAACTCCTGGAGTTTACTCAAACTCATGACCATGTCATGAGTCAGTGATGTCATCCAACCATGTCATTCTCTGTCGTCCCCTTCTCCTCCCACCTTCAATCTTTCCCAGCATCAGGGTCTTTTCAAATGAGTCAGTTCTTCATATCAGGTGGCCAAAGTATTGGAGTTTCAGCTTCAGCACCAGTCCTTCCAATGAATATTCAGGACTGATTTCCTTTAGGATGGACAGTTTCATCTCCTTGCAGTCCAAGAGACTCTCAAGAGTCTTCTCCAACATCACAGTTCAAAAGCATCAATTCTTTGGCACTCAGTTTTGTTTATAGTCCAACTCTCACACCCATACATGACTATGGAAAAAGCATAGCTTTGACTAGATGTACCTTTGTTAGCAAAGTAATGTCTCTGCTTTCTAATATGCTGTCTAGGTTGGTCATAACTTTCCTTTCAAGGAGTATGCCATCTTTTAATTTCATGGCTGCAATCACCATCTGCAGTGATTTTGGAGCCCCCCAAAATAAAGTTTCTCACTGTTTCCATTGTTTCCCCATCTATTTGTCATGAAGGGAAGGGACCAGATGCCATGATCTTAGTTTTCTGAATGTTGAGTTTTAAGCCAACTTTTTCACTCTCCTCTCTCACTTTCATCAAGAGGCTCTTTAGTTCTTCTTCACTTTCTGCCATAAGGATGGTATCATCTGCATATCTGAGGTTATTGATATTTCTCCTGGCAATCTTGATTCCAGCTTGTGCTTTATCCAGCCCAGTGTTTCTCATGAAGTACTCTGCATGTAAGTTAAATAAGCAGCCTTCACGTACTCCTTTCCCGATTTGGAACCAGTCTGTTGTTCCATGTCCAGTTCTAATAAAATATATATTTTCTGTCTGTCTATGTAAAATAGGCAGACAGAAAATAACCAAGGAGATTAGGGTGAAGAAAAAAATAAAGCTTAAAACAATAAGATGAAGATGTACATAAAACACATACAATAAAGCCATGTGAACTTGCTGCAGACTAGGCTCTAATCTAGCAGGCAGTACACAGGAAATATGGAGAGCTATACAATTCATTATGTCTAAAGACTTACCCAAACCAGTTGTTCAGGAAAAGCATGTCAACTTGTTAATAAGATATGAAAGAAATTTCTCCCATGGGTCTTCATAAAGGATCACTGTGTCAAATGCTGAGCCCACTGCAGTGAACCTGGACTCCCTGCATTGGGAGAGCAGAGCCCTACCCACTGGACCACCAAGGAAGTCCCGGCACAGCCTTTTGTTTTAAAATTAATTTATTTTAATGGGAGGCTAATTCCTTTACAATATCATGATGGCACTTGTCATACATCGACATGAATCAGCTATGGGTAAATATGTGTCCCCCCATCTTAAAACCCACTCCCACCTACCTCCCCACCCCATTCCTCTGGGTTGCCTCAGAGTACCAGCTTTGGGTGCCCTGCTTCATGCTTCAAACTTGCACTGATCGCCTGTTTTACATATGGTAATATACATGTTTCAATGTTATTCTCTCAAATTATCCCACCCTCACCTTCTCCCACGGAATTCAAGTATGTGTTTTACATCTGTGTCTCTTTTGCTGCCTTGCATATAGGATCATTGTTCAGTTCAGTACAGTCGCTCAGTTGTGTCCGATAACTTGCGACCCCATGGACTGCAGCACGCCAGGCCTCCCTGTCCATTGCCAACTCCTGGAGTTTACTCAAACTCATGTCCATTGAGTCGGCCATCCAACCATCTCATCCTCTGTCATCCCCTTCTCCTCCTGCCTTCAATCTTTCCCAGCATCAGGGTCTTTTCCAACGAGTCAGTTCTTCGCATCAGGTGGCCAAAGGATTGGAGCTTCAGTTTCAGCATCAGTCCTTCCAATGAATAGTAAGGGCTGATTTCCTTTAGGATTGAATGGTTTGATCTCTGTGCAGTCCAAGGGACTCTCAGAAGTCTTCTCCAACACCACAGTTCAAAAGCAACAATTCTTCAGCACTCTCCTCAGCTTTCTTTACAGTCCAACTCTCATATCCATACATGACAACTGGAAAAACCATAGCTTTGACTAGATGGACCTTTGTCAGCAAAGTAATGTCTCTGCTTTCTAATATGCTGCCTAGGTTTGAGATAGCTTTTCTTTCAAGGAGCAAGCAGCTTTCAATTTCATGGCTGCAGTCACCATCTGCAGTGATTTTGGAGCCCAGAAAAATAGTCTGTCACTGTTTCCATTGTTTCCCCATCTATTTGCCATGAAGTGATGGGACCAGATGTCATGATCTTCGTTTTTTGAATGTTGAGTTTTAAGCCAGCTTTTCACTCTCCTCTTTCACTTTCATCAAGAGACTCTTCAGAAAAAAAAAAAAAAAAAAAAGACTCTTCAGTTGCTCTTCGCTTTCTGCCATAAGGGTAGTGTCACCTGCATATCTGAGGTTACTGATATTTCTCCCAGCAACCTTGATTCCAGCTTGTGCTTCATCCAGTCCAGCATTTCTCATGATGTACTCTGCATATAAGTTAAATAAGCAGTTTGACAATATACAGCCTTGACATACTCTTTTCCCAGTTTGGAACCAACCTATTGTTCAATGTCCAGTTCTAACTGTTGCTTCTTGACCTGCATACAGATTTCTCAGGAGACAGGTCAGGTAGTCTGGTATTTCCATCTCTTTCAGAATTTTCCACAGTTTGTTGTGATCCACACAGTCCAAGGCTTTGGCATAGTCAATAAAGCAGAATAGATGTTATTCTGAAATTCTCTTGCTTTTTCGATGATCCAGCGGATGTTGGCAATTTGATCTCTAGTTCCTCTGCCTTTTCTAAATCCAGCTTGAACATCTGGAAGTTCACGATTCACATACTGTTGAAGCCTGGCTTGGAGAATTTGGAGCATTACTTTGCTAGCCTGTGAGATGAGTGCAATTGTGCGGTAGTTCGAGCATTCTTTGGCATTGCCTTTCTTAGGGATTGGAATGAAAACTGACCTTTTCCAGTCCTGGGGCCACTGCTGAGTTTTCCAAGTTTGCTGGCATATTGAGTGAAGCACTTTCACAGCATCATCTTTTAGGATTTGAAATAGCTCAACTGGAATTCCATCACCTCCACTAGCTTTGTTTGTAGTGATTCTTCCTAAGGACCGCTTGACTTCACATTCCAGGATGTCTGGCTCTAGGTGAGTGATCACACCATCATGACTATCTGGGTCATGAAGATTTTTTTTTGTATAGTTCTTTTGTGTATTCTTGCCACTTCTTTTTAATATCTCCTGCTTCTGTGAGGTCCATATAATTTCTGTCCTTTATTGTGCCCATCTTTGCATGAAATGTTCCCTTGGTATCTCTGATTTTCTTGAAGAGATCTCTAGTCTTCCCCATTCTATTGTTTTCCTCTGTATCTTTGCATTGATCGCTGAGGAAGGCTCTCTTATCTCCCCTTGCTATTCTTTGGAATTCTGCATTCAAATAGGTATATCTTTCCTTTTCTCTTTTGCCTTTCACTTCTCTTCCTTTCATAGGTATTTGTAAGACCTCCTCAGACAACCATTTGGCCTTTTTGCATTTCTTTTTCTTGGGGATGGTCTTCATCACTGCCTCCTATACAATGTCATGAATCTCCGTCCATAGTTCTTCAGGCACTCTGTCTATCAGATATAATACCTTGAATCTATTTCTCACTTCCACTCTACAGTCATAAGGGATTTGATTTAGGTCATACCTGAATGGGCTAGTGGTGTTCCCTACTTTCTTCAATTTAAGTCTTAATTTGGCAATAAGGAGTTCATGATCTGAGCCACAGTCAATTCCCGGTCTTTTTTTTTTTTTTTTTTTTCAGCTGACTGTATAGAGCTTCTCCATCTTTGGCTGCAAAGAATATAAGCAATCTGATTTCAGTATTGACCATCTGGTGATGTCCATTTGTAAGGTCTTCTCTTGTGTTGTTGGAAGAGGGTGCTTGCTATGACCAATGTGTTCTCTTGGCAAAACTTTGTTAGCCTTTGCCCTGCTTTATTCTGTATTCCAAGGCCAAATTTGCCTGTTACTCCAGGTATTTCCTGACTTCCTACTTTTGCATTCCAGTCCCCTATAATGAAAAGGACATCTGTTTTGGGTGTTAGTTCTAAAAGGTCTTGTAGTTCTTCATAGAACCATTCAACTTCAGCTTCTTCAGCATTACTGGTCAGGGCATAGACTTGGATTACTGTGATTTTGTGGGGTTTGCCTTGGAAACGAACAGAGATCATTCTGTCATTTTTGGGGTTGCATCCAAGCACTGCATTTCAGACTCTTTTGTTGACTATGATGGCTACTCCATTTCTTCTAAGGGATTCTTGCCCATAGTAGTAGATATAACAGTCATCTGAGTTAAATTCACCCATTCCAGTACATTTTAGTTAGCTGATTCCTAAAATGTCAATGTTCACTCTTGCCATCTCGTGTTTGACCACTTCCAATTTGCCTTGATTCATGGACCTAACAGTCCAGGTTCCTATGCAGTCCTATTACAGCATCGGACTTGACTTCCATCACCAGTCACATCCAAAACTGGGTGTTGTTTTGCTTTGGCTCTGTCTCTTCATTTTTTTCTGGAGTTATTTCTCCACTGATCTCCAGTAACATACCTACCAACCTGGGGAGTTCATCTATTAGTGTCCTATCTTTTTGCCTTTTCATACTGTTCATGAGGTTCTCAAGGCAAGAATACTGAAGTGGTTTGCCGTTCCCTTCTCCAGTGGACCATGTTTTGTCAGAACTTTTCACAATCGGATCGTCATTACCATCCTTCTAAATTCCATAGGGGATAGTGATATGCTTCTCTGAATGACAATATCATTGCAGAAGTTGAGCACTCAGTGGAGTTCATGCATGAGTGCTAAATTGCTTCAGTCATGTTCAACTCTTTCCAACCCTATGGAATGTAGCCATTCAGCCTCCTCTGTCCATGGGATTTTCCAGGAAAGTATACTGGAGTGGGTTGCCATGCCCTTTTCCAGGAGATTTTTGCAACCCAGGGATTGAACTCACATCTCCTGTTTCTCCTATATTGGCAGGCAGGTTCTTTACCACTAGCACCACCAGGAAGCCCTAAATTCCATATATATATGTTAATATACAGCATTTGTGTTTTTCTTTCTGACTTACTTCACTCTGTGTAATAGGCTCCAGTTTCATCCTCCTCATTAGAACTGACTCAAATGGGTTCCTTTTTATAGCTGAGTAATATTCCATTGCGCATATGTACCACAACTTCCTTATCCATTCGTCTGCTGATGGACATCTAGGTTGCTTCCATGTCCTAGCTATTGTAAACAGTGCTACAATGAACATTGGGGTACATGTGTCTCTTTCAATTCTGTTTTCCTCAGGGTGTATGCCCAGCAGTGGAATTGCTGGGTTATATTGCAGTTCTGCATCACCAACTTGATGGACATGAATTTGAGTAAACTCCAGGAGTTGGTGATGGACAGGGAGGCCTGGTGTGCTGCGATTCATGGGGTCGCAAAGAGTCGGACACGACTGAGTGACTGAACTGAACTGGACTGAAATGATTGCAGTTTTAGTCCCAGTTTTTTTTTTAAAGGAATTCCACACTATTCTCCATAGTGGCTGCACCAGTATGCATTCCCACCAAGAGTGTAAGAAGGTTCCCACTTCTCCACACCCTCTCCAGCATTTATTGTTTGTAGACTTTTTGATGACAGCCATTCTGACCGGCATGAGATGATCCGTCTTTGTGGTTTTGATTTGCATTTCTCTAATAATGAGTGATGTTGAGCATATTTTCATGTGTTTATTAGCCATTTTTATGTCTCCTTTGGAGAAATATCTGTTTAGTTCTTTTGCCCACTTTTTGACTGGGTTGTTCATTTTTTCTGGCATTGAGTTGCATGAACTGCTTGTATATTTTGAAGTTTAATTCTTTGTCGATTGTTTCATTTGCTATTATTTTCTCCCATTCTGAAGGCTGTTTTTTCACTTTGCTTATAGTTTCCTTCGTTGTGCAAAAGATTTTAAGTTTAATTAGGTCTCATTTGTTTATTTTTGTTTCTATTTCCATTACCCTGGGAGGTGGGTCATAAGGGATCTTGCTGTGATTTATGTCAGAGAGTGTTCTGCCTATGTTTTCCTCTAAAAGTTTTATAGTTTCTGGTCTTACATTTAGATATTTAATCCATTTTGAGTTTGTTTTTGTTTATGGTGTTAGAAAGTGTTCTAGTTTCATTTTTTTTTTTTTTACATGTGGTTGACCAGTTTTTCCAGCACCATTTGTTAAAGAGATTGTCTTTTCTCCATTGTATATTTTTGCCATCTTTGTCAAAGATAAGGTGTCCATAGGTGCATGGATTTAACTCTGGATTTTCTATTTTGTTCCATTGATCTATATTTCTGTCTCTGTGCCAGTACCATACTGTCTTGATGACTGTAACTATGTAGTATAGTCTGAAGTCAGACAGGTTGATTCCTCTAGTTTCATTATTATTTCTCAAGATTGCTTTGGCTATTCAAGATTTTTTTGTATTTCCATACAAATCATGAGACTGTTTGTTCTAGTTCTATGAAAAATACCATTGGTAGCTTGATAGGGATTGTGTTGAATCTATAGATTCCTTTGGGTAGTATACGCATTTTCACTATATTGATTCTTCTAATCCATGGACATGGTATATTTCTCCCTCTATTTGTGTCATATTTGATTTCTTTCATCAGTGTTTTGTAGTTTTCTATACATAAGTCTTTTGTTTCTTTAAGTAAATTTATACCTAAGTATTTTATTCTTTTTGTTGCAATGGTGAATGGGATTGTTTCCTTAATATCTCTTTCTGTTTTTCAATTGCTAGTATATAGGAATGCAAGGGATTTCTGTGTATTAACTTTATATCCTGCAACTTTACTATATTTATTGATTAGCTCTAGTAATTTTTTGGTGGCATCTTTAGGGTTTTCTCTGTAGAGGATCATGTCATCTGCAAACAATGAGAGTTTTACTTCTTTTCCAGTCTGGATTCCTTTTACCATCACAGCTTTTAAAAGCAATTCTAAAAGAGACCAGAAGAATGGGGAAGCAGGAAAAAACCCAGGTTATACTCTCTGATGACCTGCAGAGGGTGGGTGATATTAACTAAGGTGTCTGCCAAGACATGGGCTGTAGAGGCTGAAGAGGCCACCCTTGGCAGCAATGTTTTTGTCCTTTACAACCTCTACACTTCTCGTCCCTCCCACAGTCATGGCTGTGATTGAACAAAGGATGTGAATCCAGAGACGGGCCAGCCCCTTACCACAGAGGCCCAGTGTAAAAAAGATGTGCCTCATGGTCAGTCTGATCCCTGTGAGAACTGAGGAGATCTGAGGGGGAAGCAGTAAGCAGCAGTAATTGTAACTGTGAGATATGTTATGAGAGGGCTGGAGCTGGAATAAATGATAAGGAAGAAGAGGTATGGAGAAAGTAAGTCACCAGAAACTATGAGGAAGAGGAAAAGAGACTGATGGGGGGAAACCAGTCAGTGGGTGGTAAGAAGAGAGAACATACCCGGCATGTATAGGTAAAGCACACAGGTGAGAACCCCAGCTGATTTCCCAGGCCAAAGCCCTAGAGTTGCTCTGTGCCCTGGAATTGTTGAGTTCCCACATCCATGACCCCTTTCCTGTCGTTGTTCTGACTCTTCTTGAGGCCATATGGTTGCCTTTTCCCATTAGCCTGTCATTACTGGAGTTACTAGAGGAAATTGCTGTGTTTTTTGGGATGACTTGGAAGATATGGGTTGCATATCACTCAGGTCATCTTGCATCAACTTCCTCAGGACCACACTAGCAATGGGGTCAGACATCTCAATGCTTGAGGCCCATACTGTGGTGGCCGAGGGCATATGCTCTGTATAGCACTGATGAAGGACAGGTGTCCATATATTACCATCATGGATGCATGCCTGTGTGGAGGTCCCCCACTTCCAAAGGGAAGAGGGTAGGGGGATTGCTCTGAATGACCAAGCAATGACCAAGGATGACCTGTTGCATCTTTTCAACCTTATGTATCCTTTCTTTCCAATCAGACAAGAGTTGGTCCCAAGACCAGAGACCACATGCACAACTTCTTGTAGATACTTGTGCCCAAAAGTATTGAATCATTTATTGACAGTTAGTGAGGGCCTGGAGGGACACAAAACTAAATGCTCAGCACTGTGAGGAAGCCAATTCAGTGAAGACCTTGAACTGCCTTGAACAGTACTTCCCCCAAAACTCATGTCCACCCAGGATCTCAGAATGTGACTTTATTTGGAAATATGCTCTTTGCAGATGTCATTAGCTAAAACAAGGTCATACTGGATAAGGGTGGGCCCTTATCCAGTGACTGATGTCCTTATAAGAAAAGAAAACAGAGACACACACAAGAGAAGACAGGATGACAAGCAGAAACTGGAATGATGCAGCTCTAAGTTAACAAAGTCAGAAGACCAGCAAGGAACAATTCTTTCCTAGAATCTTCAGAGGGAGCATGGGCCTGCCAACACCTTGATTTTGGCATTCTTGCCTGCAGAACTGTAAAAGAAAAAATTTTTGTGTTTTTTCAGCCACCCAATTTGTGGTGTTTTGCTATGACAGCTTTAGGAAATAAATATAGCCCCAACCCATTTTTCTACTAGTGATGTAATGGTGTGACCCTCACTTTGGTGTGTTGATGAATTTGATGGGTGTGAGCTCAGGGATACAAAACAGGGGCTCCCCCAAACAAATAAGCTAATGAAATGTCAGATGTCTCCTCCATATGGAAAATGATGGCAAAATAATCCAGTAAATGCTACCATTTTATTATATGCAGAGTATATCATGCGAAATGCCAGGCTGGATAAAGCACAAAATGAAATCAAGATTGCCGGGAGAAATATCAATAACCTGAGATACACAGATGACACCACCTTTATGGCAGAAAGTGAAGAAGAACTAAAGAGCCTCTTAATGAAAGTGAAGAGGAAAGTGAAAAAGTTGGCTTAAAACTCAACACTCAGAAAACTAAGATCATGATAGCTGGTCCCATCACTTCATGGCAAGTAGATGGGGAAACAATGGAAACAATGAGAAATTTTATTTTGGGGGGCTCCAAAATCACTGCAGATGGTGACTGCAGCCATGAAATTAAAAGACACTTGCTCCTTGGAAGAAAACCATAACAAACTTAGATGGCATATTAAAAAGCAGAGGCATTACTTTGCTGATAAATGTCCATCTAGTCAAAGCTATGGTTTTTCCAGTAGTCATGTATGGATGTGAGAGTTGAACTATAAAGAAAGCTGAGCACCGAAGAAATGATGCTTTTGAACTGTGGTGTTGGAGAAGACCCTTGGGAGTCCCTTGGACTGCAAGGAGATCAAACCAGTCAATACTAAGGGAAATCAGTCCTGAATATTCATTGGAAGGACTGATGCTGAAGTTGAAACTCCAATACTTTGGCCACCTGATGCAAAGAACTGACTCATTTGAAAAGACCCTGATGCTGGGAAAGATTGAAGGCAGGAGGAGAAGGGGACGACAGAGGATGAGATGGTTGGATGGCATCACTGACTCAACAGATGTGAGTTTGAGCAAGCTTTGGCAGTCAGCGATGGACAGGGAAGTCTGGCGTGCTGCAATCCATGGGGTCACAAAGGGTCAGACACAACTGAGTGACTGAACTGAACTGAACCATTTTCATATGTGGACATTTTCTAGGTAAGAGCTCTGATGTAAGAATTCAAAATGTGACTATATCAACCAAGGGGCTTCCCAGGCGGTGCTAGGGGTAAAGAATCTGCCTGCCAATGCAGGTGATATAAGAGACATGGGTTTGATTTCTGGGTCAGGAAGATCCCCTGGAGGAGGACATGGCAATCCACTCCAGTATTCTTGCCTGGATAATCCCATGGACAAAGGAGTCTGATGGGCTACAGTCCATGGGGTTGCAAAGAGTTGGACATGACTGAAGCAATGTGTCACAGCACAGCACAGTGCATATCAACCAAATGAAGAATTTGGCTGAGAGTGTGAATGTAGGGAAGAGACCTCTTTTCAGGGCTCAGGTTTTCACTCCTGGCAACAACAACTAAAGGGACAGAACTATGTATTTTTACGCAAAGAGGCAGGAAACATCTGGATAAATGAATTAACACAAAGCTTGATCCAGAAATGAAAAGCAGAAGCTGTGGGACACAGGGGCCTATGATTACAATTGCCAGAAGCAAAGGGGTTCCTTCCTTTCCAGCCTGATTAAGAACCCAAATAAGTCAGCACTGGGTTCTATATTCAGCATCTACCACCACCCAGGCATAGTGCTGGGTGCCTTATGATTTAATGTAGTCACATTTGAAATTCTTACATCAGAGGTCTTACTTACAAAATGTTCACACATGAAAATGGCAGCATTTACTAGATTTTTTAGGCCATTGTTTTTCATATGGAGGAGACCATCTGACATTAATTAATCCTCATTTACTCCTCACAATCACCCTTTAACATAGGTGTTGTGAGAAGCCCAAGGCAATTCTGCTGAGTCACCAAGATTATTTACTCACCCTTATTTCTGCAGCCAACACTATGGCAAGGAAAGTGGGAGCTAAAATAGAAAATAAAATACCTGGCCCTATCCCACAGTAAATTTGTAATAAAAATAATTCCTTTGTTGAATAACATAAATTTGTTCCAGAAAATAAAAATATTTCATTCAACCATTACTATTCAACTTTGGAACTTGTTCCTGGCAAGTAACAATTTAAAAGAACTCAAAATACATCTATATTTTATGCATTGGATTAAATAGGGGGAAAATTTTTTTTGTAAGGAGAAAGAAGTAAATGACATCTCAGTGTTCCACAAAACAAACTTTCTTAAAAACTTTTTTAAGCTTCTGTGATTAAATTAAACCCAAAACTGAGTGTACACAAAAGGGAAAAAATGTAAATATCAGAAGGGCATATTTTTAGTTGTTTTAATTATGAACTCACCCACAAACTTCCATTTCTTTCCTTCACAAAACCAAATTAATATTGGATGTCAAGTAGAGAAACTAAGAAGTTAAGGTCTGAATTTCTCTCTCCCTACAGCACGTGACTGTAAGTATCTTGTAATAAAGTTCTATGAAGCTGATGCAAAGAATCTCAAAATCACTAGATCTGAGTTAATAGTAGTTGAGTTGTTAGTAAACTCTAAACAGAATCAGATGAAGAATATGTTGAGAGGTTGGCACCCTGGATAGGGAGCAGAGATCAAAGAAATAGTCCTAGCTAATGACCACATGATTGGGGTGAGTTAACTCTTCTTTTCATGGACCTGTTTCTGAATCAGAAAGCTGAAAAATCCAATGTCTGCTCTTCCATAACTCAATAGGATTATATAAGACTGTCAAGATACATTACTTAATATACTAGATGTAAAGGAAGTTGAAGTCTTAGTGAGAAAGAAACCATAGAGTGTATGTTCTGAGGACACATGGGGAAGAAAAGTTCTTTGCACTGGTGTTAAAAAAATCTCTAAAATTCTATAAACTCATTTATCTTATTTGCAAACCAGTTTGGAGTGAAATCAGAGTAGATTGCTATTTACTCACATTTTAATCATTCTTTTCTCATAACTTCCTCTTTGTATGTTACTTACACTCAGAATAATAGCTGGGAGTTTCCTGCCCTGAGTACAGGTTTCAGGATATTCTTTTGATTCAGGAAAATGGATATGTAATACAGTTAGCTGACATGTGTTCAAAGATAAAAAGAACAGAAAGATGTTCTGAATGATTAAACAAGTTGCTTTCTTGGCTTTCCTTAGCCGAAGAAGGAAACAGTTATCAAGAAAACAATCCTCTCTGCCCCACGCTGCATGGTTCATGAATACCCTCTTAAATCATGCATCAGTAGTAAGCATAGAGTGTTTTGGAGTCCCAGGGGACAGTAACAGCATTGTTGCCCAGATCTCAGCAAACCCAGTGTAGCTGTTTCTGAGATGCTGGCCAGAGAAAATCCAGGAGGGAGGGAAATAAAAAATTAAGGAATTTTTTTGCTTGGTTTGATTTCTGACAAGGAAAGAAATAAAAGGGTCATTTCATCTATCCAGACCTCAATAAATAGAATTTTAAATTCAGGTAAAAATGAAAAGGAAGAAAAGAGAAGGAAAGTATCTGAAATATAATTCTTTGAATGCTTGATCCCCATGTGAGAAGCAGAATAACAGCCTCCCAAAGATGCCTGTGTCCTTTTAATCCCTGGAGACTGAGAATATGTTAAGTTACATGACAAATGAATTAAGATTGTTAATTGGCTGAATTTGAGATATGGAGGTTATCATGGATTAACCGGTTAGGCCCAATGTAATCACAAGAGTCCTTATAAAGTGGAAGAAGTATAGATGATCTTATTTGCAAAGCAGACAGAGACACAGAAATAGAGAATAAATGTATGGACAGCAAGGGGAAAGGGCGGGGGTGGGAGGAATTGGGAGTTTGTGATTGACACATATACACTGCTGATACTATGTATAAAATAGGCAACTAATGAGAACCTACTGTATAGCTCAGGGAACTCTACTCAATGCCCTGTGGTCACCTAAAAAGGAAGGAAACACCACAAAGAGGGTATATGTATATGTATGGGCTTCCTAGGTGGTTCAGTGGTAAACAATCCTTCTGCCAAGCAGGAGACACCGGTTCGATCCCTGGGTCAAGAAGATCCCATGGAAAAGGAAATGGCAACCCACTCCAGTATTCTTACCTGGGAAATCCCATTAACAGAGGAGCCTGGTGGGCTACAGTCCATTAGGTTGCAAAAGAGTCAGACATGACTTAGCAACTAAACAACATGTATACATATAGCTAATTTCACTTTGCTATACAGCAGAAACTAACACACATTGTGAAACAATTATACTCCAGTAGGGGAGAGAAATAGAAGAGATGGTCTGAGTGATGTGAAGCAAGAAGAACTCAACCCACTCTTGCTGGTATTAAAGATGTAGAAAGATACCATGAGTGGAGGAATGTGGGCAGCCCTTTTAAACTGGAAAAGGAAGTGAAATATCCTCTCCAAAAACCTCCAGAAAGGAAGGCAGACACCTTGATTTTAGCCTGGTGAGATAAGATAATAAACTTGTGCTATTCTAAGCTGCCAAGCTTGTGGTAATTTGTTATGACAATGACAGCAAATACATCTGAGTCAAAATCTAGAGTACTTCACAGCAAAAGCCAGCTGTATATTAATTATGTCCCAGCCCCAGTGAGATCATACAGTCTTAGTGGATAGTTTGCCTGGAATGCCTGGGTCTGGCCTGCTTGGGATTAACTCTAATGCCAGAGTTGAGATGACCCAGTCCCCAGCACTCCCTCTTTTGGTATTTTTCTTTAAGCACATGGATTAAGGAATATACAATACATGCTCATTGGACCTCTTCTTGGATCTGTGATGTAAAATGGGGTTAGACATTCACTCAGGATCCATTTTCAAAGTAATTTTCACAGAGAAAATAAAGCTAAAGAAGGAAAATCTCTTCATATTTTAATGGTGCCATGAGTGAGAAAATAAATAACTTCTTTGCACTTTCTCCTGCCCAATATGCTCTGATCCCTGAGTTCCTGCTTTTTCTAGAATGTGGGTCAGTTTCAACATTCGGGACCCCAAGAACCACAACCCAAGATTCCTAAAAATGCAGAGGTGCTGCTTGGAATCCCATAGCACACGTGTGCTGACCGATTTAGATCACTTTGCCCAGAGTCAAATTCCTTCCCCACAGATCAGTTCTCTAACTTTGTCACAGTACCTCCTACATTTGTAGGACTGTGTCTGCCTTTGGTTAAAATGTCCCAACACTTGCTAAAGAACATACCGGACATCCAGTGACTGCTGCCAGGTCCATGGCCAATTCACAGGACTTGATCAAATCCTCCATCATGGCCAAAGCCTGTTGTAGGTCAGCTAAGAAGGCTGAATCCTTGGTCCTCTTTGGCTCATTCTGTGGAAACCAAATGCCTTGTTGGAAATCAAAAGGTAAACCATCTACCAAGTGAAGAAAGAAAACAGGACAGAGATAAGGAGCCATGGATCCAGCCAGCAGGAAGTGACTGAGAAGATAGGTATGTCAACCTGTTTCCTTGCTCCCAAAGGTGGCTAAGGATATTTGCTGGTTTAAGTATATCACACACACACACACACAAGCAAAATCACTGACTACATTTTCTGCACACTATACTAATGAAGAATGAAGTTCATAAAAGCATCGACATCATATTCTGGATATTTAAGAGATATCCTGAGCTTTTGTAAAGCATGAAAACTGTAGCCCTTTAAAAAGGCTGCTCTCCCTTTTACTCCCCTACCCCTCAGGGCCTATTGAAAAGTACAGGTTGAGTATCATATTCCCGTATTTAATGTGATAGTCTTTTCTTACAGATAAAATCATACTTAAAACCATTTCAGAGGAGGATATCTGTAAACTATACAAGCAAAGAATAGGCTGCCATGTGGAGGTTTACTAATGATTTTACGTGTAAACACCACAATGGCGGCATTTGCCACACTGAATCTCCCCATGTTCTGTCACCATTAAAGATGCCAAAGAGGTAAGCCAATGTGATCTGTACCTCCCAAACAGCATGAAGACCCAAAATTAAGGGGAAAAAGCTAATTTAAGAGACCAACAAATATTCCAATGATTACTATTGTGACACTTAGGACATGTTAGGGATAGTTGTTTCAGTTTGAAAGTCTTTCGCTTAGGATTTCTGTATTTTATTCCCCTGCTACCTAGATAGCATATTTATCTGTTTTCTGGTAAATACAAATAGAAAGCCTTAGGTTTTGTCCATTTTTAAAAAACACAACAGTTTCCACAACATAAAGCCCGCTTCTTCTTGTCCTCTCCTGTAAGACATAAGCAAAGGCTTGTGTGTTTTTTTAATCTCTGCTTAAACACTGAAGATTAGCATCTTTGAACCAGAGATATGAATGACAGGGCTGATGAATGGAGTGGAGCATGCTGCCTCCACTGAACAATATGCCATGGATTCTTACTTTCTTACTCATGGTAAATACACTCCAGGTCCTGGTGAAAACCAACAGACTCTCACCTGAGTTTACCACGTCATTAACAAAGGATTAAAAGTCCTTACACCAGGCATCTCCTTCTTTACTAAACACCTGAAACTCAACTTACTTTCAGAGACTCAATGGCTCCTAGTCTCTCTCCTTCCCACTAACCCTCCTCCCACAAGCATGATGGGGGGCAAGTTTTGTGTGATGTAGGACTCTTACAAATGTTATTAAAGCTCTTTACATTCTTACCTACATTATTAAACCCCTGTAACCCAGGCTAGCTCCACTTGCTCCCGGCTATAAAAGTATTACCTATCCCTTGAGCTTCTTTTAGTCTTAAGCCATCCCCACAACACCTTTTGACCAGGGAGGGCATGGAAACGACCACTCCTTGAGACACATGCCTTATGTTTTTCTTTTTATATCAGAATTTCATACTAGGGAAAAAAAAACAAACACAAAAAAACACTTCCAAGCCACAAGTTTCTTCCCATCACATCTTCCAAGAGAAACTTGGTTGTCTTAGAATTCACACACACACATACACATTTGGGAGGGAATAAGGCATAATGTATACAGATTTACTAAGGAGTACAAAGAAGTAAATATAAATCATTCATAATCCTACCATGCGGGAAAACAACTGTAGGATTTTTTTTTTTAATTTTATTTTTAATTGGAGGATAATTACTTTGCAGTATTGTGATGGTTTCTGCCATACATCAACATGAATCAGCCATAGCTATACATATGTCCCCTCCCTGTTGAACCTCCCTCACACCCCATCCCACCCATCTTGGCAAGAATCCAAATTGATACATCCACTATGGAGAACAGTATGGAGATTCCTTTAAAAATTAGGAATAAAACTACCATATGACCCAACAATCCCACTACTGGGCATATACCATTAAAAAAACCATAATTGAAAAGGACACATGCACCCCAGTGTTTATTACAACACTATTTACAATAGCCAGTACATGGAATTTTATTGTATTTACTTCCAGGCTTTTATGTGTGCATTTCACACTTTCACTTACTTTTGTATTACTGTGAAACATTTTTATGTGGAAGGAAGAAAGTATATTACCATTTTTGCTATTACAAATCCCCACTTTGAAATTGTCTTTAGTTTTTTTTGTTTTCTCCTGACTATGAATTACGGGATGAATATTATTTTAGAAAATTTACACAATAAAAATCATACACTAAGAATACAAAATCACCATAAGTCCTTCCATGTATAGACAAACACCATTAACTTCCCTGGTAGCTCAGACCATAAAGAATCTGCCTACATTGTGGGAGACCAGGGTTCGATCCCCAGTTCGGGAAGATGCCCTGGGGGAGGGAATGCAACCCACTCCGGTATTCTTGCCTGGAGAATTCTATGGACAGAGGAGCCTGGAAGGTTATAGTCCATGGGGGTCGCAAACAGACATGACTGAGCGACTAACATTCACTTCATTAGCAGTTAGTAAATAAAATAATATTTAATTTCCAGTACCTTAGCCGAACCTCCTTCTAGATCACTTGGGTCCATCTCCAAATCCTCAGGAGACTCAAAATCCAGCAGCCCCTGCATTAACCCAAAAGTCTTATTGAAAATCAAAAACTCAAATGGCAACTTAATCTGTTGTGCAAACAATCTCCAGCCAATGCTAAACTGAGGATGTATATAAATTTGTCTGTTTGTCACTAGTATGAGGGAAAAAGCAAATGGAATATTCAGCACAAAGTTCTTTCCACAAACATAGAATCACATTGGACACACTATTTTGTAGCCTGCTTTTTTCCAGCAACTTATTATGAACATTTCCCCACAACAATATTTTTTTTAAACATGTTTTTAAATTGTGGCAGAGTATTGCATACTATGGGCTTCTCAGGTGGCGCCTAGTGGTAAAGAACCCACCTGCCAATGCAAGAGATGCAAGAGACTCAGGTTTGACCCCTGGTTGGGAAGATCCCCTGGAGTAGGAAATGGCAACCTGTTCCAGTAATCCTGCCTGGCATTTTCATGGACAGAGGAGCCTGGTAGGCTACAGTTCTTAGAGTCACAAAGAGTCGGACACGATTGAGCGACTGAGCACAAGCAGAAAGGATTGCATGCTATAGCTAAATCATAATTGATTAATTCCCCTCTCCTGTTAAATATTTATGTTAAATAATTTTTTACTACAATGATAACAATCTTTATACATTTTTCTTAAGGATAAATACCTAAAAGTTGAATTGTTAATGTTAAGAGTTGTGATACATGTTTCCAAGTTCGTTAGAGAAGGATTATGTCCCCATCAGTCATATATGAACATTTTTTTCACCATCCCGTAGCCTACTTGGAGTATTACTATTTAATCAAAAAGTTTTGCCAGCCAAATCAACAGAGCAATCCCACCTTACTGCTGTTTTGAATTTGAATTTCTCAAATAACTAGTGAGGTAGAACTCTCAAAAAAAAGTTTGTTATTAGCTTTTATTCTTTTGTAAGCTGCCTAGTTCCTTTGTTCATTTTTCTATTATTTATTTTGCTTTTAATTTCAGCTTTATTGAGGTATAATTGACATATAATATTTACAGTGTCTTTTTTTTTAAGAGATTTATACACAGTTTTAATGAAAATTTTGAGAGTAACAATGTCCATCACTTAACCATGAATAAGACAGGGACTTTTCATGACATGAAGGAGATAGAAATAACAAACTCTGAAAAGGAAGGAAAAAAAAAAACACTTCAGGCTAGTGCTTTGTGACCGTCAGAGGGAGGAAGCAACTCACAGCCAACAGAGAAGCTAAGGTGGTAAGATGCTTTGAATGACTAAAATTAAGGAAGCAGAAAACATCCTTAGACAGGAATTTATGTCCTAAGTTGCTTTAGTTGTGTCCGACTCTTTGTGATGCTATGGACTATAGCCCGCCAGGCTCCTCTGTCCATGGGACTCTCCAGGCATGAATACGGAAGTGGGTTGCCATTTCCTTCTCCAGGGTACAGCGTGTCTTGTAGTGATTTGATACATGTATATACTGTGAAAGTATTCCCCTGCCTAGTTGAATAACACATCTATCATTTCATTTCTTTTTTCAGTATGAACATTTAAATCCTACACTCTTGTCACATTTCAATTATACAATACAGTCTTATCAACTATAGTCGCTACATTTTACATTAGAATTTCAGACCTTATTCATCCTTTCATTTATTTTTTAATTGGAGGAAAACTGTGTTAGTTTCTGCTGTACAATGTGAATCAGCCATAATTATATATATTTAACTATATAATTAATTAAATACAATAATATCATTATATGTGTGTGTGTGTATATATATATATATATATAATTGGTAAAGGGTACAAACTTTTACTTATGAGATGAATAAGGAACTGAGAAAGTAGCATTGACATTATCCTGTGTAAAACAGATAGGTAGAGGGAAGCTGCTATATATTAAAAACACAGGTAGCCCAGACTGGTGCTCTGTGGCCATATATTATAGTATATTATATTAGCCCTCCATCCCCTCCCTCCCCTCCCCCTGATCCCACCCCTCCAGGTGGTCACAGAGTGCCAGTCTGGGCTCCCTGTGTTATTAATATATAGCAGCTTCCCACTAGCTATCTGTTTCACACAGGATAGTGTATGTATGTCAATGCTACTTTCTCAATTCCATATTCATCTCCTAAGTAAAAGTTTATACCCTTCACCTATTAATTTTTTTTTACACAGTGGTCTATTTAAGACATGAGTTGGATTACATAGGAAACCAGCATGACCACTTATTCTAGATCATCTTTCTTGTAATAAGCTAAACTTACTGTAAACAAATAATGTACCATTTTGCAAACCATATTTTATTAAAACAAAATCCAAGCAAGGAAAATTCTCTACATTAAATTTGATAGTTTCCATACATCACTTACCCTGTTTGACAGAAATAATGAGCTCATCTCTACTAATCTTCTAGATTTTGCATATGTGTTAATATACAATATTTGTTTTTTTCTTTCTGACTTTCTTCACTCTGTAGAGACTCTAGGTCCATCCACATCTCTACAAATGATCCAGTTTTGTTCTTTGACATATATAAACTACCACGTGTAAAATAGATAGCTAGTGGGAACCTGCCATAAAGCACAGGAAGCTCAGCTCAGGGCTCTGTGATGACCTAGATGGGTGGGATGGGGGTGGGGTGGGGGTGGAGGAAGGCCCAAGAGGGAGGGGACATATGTGTAGGTATAGCGGATTCACTTCATCGTACAGCAGAAATGAACACAACATTGTAAAATGATTATATTTCAATTAAAAAAATTAAGTAATAGCAAAAACAAACAAACAAAAAATCATGAGCCCTATGAAAGTGAGTTCTATTGTTCCTTAGTGCATTTATCTTTAATGTATGCTGGGCTTCCCTGGTGGCTCAGCTGGTAAAGAATCTGCCTGCCAATGAAGGAGGTATAAGAGATGTGGGTTTGATCCCTGGGTCAGGAAGATTCCCTGGAGAAGGAAATGGCAACCCACTCCAGTATCCTTGTCTGGAAAATTCCATGGACAGAGGAGCCTGGCTGGCTATAGTCCACGTGTTCGCAGAGTTGGACATGACTGAACACACATGCCTAATGTGTGCTGATAAATAATGTATTAGTATTATCTAGTCAACTTGCTATGACATAGACATTACGTACATTATGTACTCTGTCATGACTTTTAATTTCATAACATCTCAGAAAAAGGTATTAAGCATTTCACAGATACTTGTTTTTTATTTTTTATTGTTAATTTCTACAGGCTTATTATTAAACATGTGACCATTTGTCACATATCTTGCTAATACAATATTTTTCCCATTTTTTCATGTGTCTGTTTTTAATGGTATAATCTATCATTCCTTTTCCTTTTTGTTTTATACTTAGAAAGCTTTCCCACACCAGGATCCCATGAACCTTCCTAGGGCATGAGGCAGTTGGTCCAATATCCATACTCTCCCAAATAAGCTGATGGTAAGCACTGCAGCGGGGTTTCCCAGGTGACACTAGTGGTAAAGAATACTCCTGACGTGGGTTCAATCCCTGGGTTGGGAAGATCCCCTGGAGGAGGGCATGGCAACCCACTCCAGTATTCTTGTCTTAAGAATTCCATGGACAGAGGAGGCTGGCGGGCTATACTCAAAGAGTCAGACATGACTGAAGCAACTTAGCAGGCAGGCACTGAAGCATGAGCTCGGTCCCTCAGAGTAGAGAACACTCCAAAGTTCTTCCTGTCTTCATGGGCATGCCAATGGTTTACACTTGTTCTTCCAGGCAGGAAGAAGCTTAGCTATGGCATAACCTGGTCTGTCTTGAGTAGCCTCCCACGGTTTTTGCACAGACTCCCAAGGAATATTTTATAGTGATCTTGTCTCTTGTTTCCTCAGCGAAATGAAGCTAACAAACCTTCTAAGTATTTTTAACATGCATTACCTCACTTAATGTTCCCAAAAAGCATACTAGGAAAAGTACAATTACTACCTTCATACTATAGGTGAGGGACCTGAGGTACAGAGAGGTTAAGCAATTTGCCTGGTTTCACCGTAGCCTGGAAGCATCAGAGACAGACCACACCCAGGATGTCTAATTCCTGAGTCAGTGTTTCTAATCACTATGTCCTACAATCCTCCATGGAAGGTACAGACTTAGCTATTGCATCAACATTGCTTCTATGGGAAAGCTTGAGCTCTTCAGTATTGGGTGCACCAGGCCCAGGAGGTGAAGACCCCTACATAGGTCCTGCTCCCTCCTCACTGAGCCCAGCAGTAGGTAGGACTTCTAAAGTTAGGATGACAGTGAAGATGGGGCTGTCAGAGGAGCACAAGGCCCTAAGTGAATGCTTTATCAAGCATGCTCATAGATGCCACTCATGGAGGGAATCGGAGGGTCACCTTCCTCACTCCCAGGCTGGTATGATGACTTTGGGTATGAAACAACAGCTGCAGATTACATGATGGAAGCTTCCTGGGGGTCAGCCCTGAGCTAGCTCTTGACTGCGACTGTGTCACTCACTGGCTCCTCACTGAACCTCTGTGGGAGGGTGAGTGTCCTCACTTTACAGACGAGGAAACCAAGGCCTTAGAGGTCCCCTACACTGGTGGCAGCAGAGTCGGTGTAGCCGAGGCTGGGCCTACTGATGCCAAGCTGAGGGGAACTTGTCCTGAGGGCAGAACACTGGTGATAGCTTGACTGCCCTGAGCCTCTGTTTCTTCACAATCCAGAGCCTTTGGGCACATATGACTGTGGGGATTAAGTAAGAAATACACGTGGGAAGGTATTCAGTAAACAGCTTGCTTTCAAATTAACAGAGTAGCCACTGGGCAAGACCTGCTTATAAAGGTTAATTAAAAACAGACCTTGGAAGAGTGGCCCAGGCCTTTCCCCCAGCTTACATGTGGCAAAGCAGCCTTGACAGAGCTCCTGACCTCTGTGTGAGTATGTGTGTGTGTGTGTGGAGGAGGGGTCCTAGGAGTGTTCTCCTGCAGGTGTGCTGGTCTCAGAGCAAGAAAGAACCACTAAGGGGTTCCACAGAACAAAATTCTTCCTGTTATGCTGCTCTTGAGAAAAAGCCTCAGTCTAAAAGCAGAGGTAGATGCTGCTGAAGGAGAGAAGAATCCAGTGTTGCCTTCTCCCCTCTGTTTAAATACATGTAACATATTAACAGTAACTTCAGGCAATATCACAATTCTTTCCTGAAGCTCCCTGTCCCAGCTGTAAAATGGAGCAGATGGTATCTTACCTGTAAACATCTTATCAAGAGTAGTGGCCGGCCTGCCTCCCCACTCTCTAAGCTGCCAGCATGTGGTGGCCTTGTCCTCCCCCGCTTTCCTCCCCAGGACCCCTGCTACAATAAGTTGGGCTCTCCTTAGAGATCTCTGCTGGCTACACATTGGACTAGCTAGGCTTCCATGTCCCTATGATTCCTTGGTCTTACTCCTCATTGAGGAAGCTGATTGAGACCTGGGGACAGAAAAAGCCTGAAGTATAGACCTAGCTTCACCCTTGGAAGTTGAAGTTAGAATTCTATGTGTGTAAGGTAAAGTGCACCATCACACCTACATATATTCTCCCAGCATAGGAAGTACTGTCTTATCAACTTACCTTCAACAGCATCTGGTACTTTACAAGTCTCTGACTTGGTTCTCTCAGACACGTAAAAAGAGGGAGATTGTGACCCAGTTGACGCTGGCATACCTTGAAAAGCCAAACAGAAACAGCATGAAACAAAACAACACACACACACAGAGAACAGAAGCAGGAGCATTTAAATACGACAGAGGAAAGGGGACAGGCTGGGCTAGTATTTTTAAAGGCAAGTAGGGAAGCCAGGGTGTTTATTTCTTTTTTTTGTTGCTTGTTCTTTTATGTTGTATTGTTTTCTCAAGAACTCACTTTATTGTTTTTGTTTGTTTTAGGATTTTTTATTGGAGTATAATTGCTTTACAATGTTGTATTAGTTTCTGCTATACAGTGAAGTCAGTCCGTTATATGTATACATATATGCCTATTTATTTCTTTTAGAAAGTAAGTCCACAAGGAGGGAGACAATGGGGCAGCCTTCTGAAAAGGAGGCAGCCTGTCTTCAGGTTGGGGCTTGGGGTGTGGGAATCTATTTAAGGGTACATGATAGGCTTATTGACATCATTCCAGGGATCCCCTAAGTGTGACTTAATTCCATTTTTAAAACCTATCCTAAAACAAACAAACAACAACAACAAAAAACCTATCCTATAAGGAAGCTGTGGTACATATACACCATGGAATATTACTCAGCCATTAAAAAGAATTCATTTGAATCAGTTCTAATGAGATGGATGAAACTGGAGTCCATTAATCAGAGTGAAGTAAGCCAGAAAGATAAAGACCAATAGAGTATACTAATGCATATATATGGAATTTAAAAAGATGGTAACAATAACCCTATATGCAAAATAGAAAAAGAGACACAGATGTACAGAACAGACTTTTAGACTATGTGGGAGAAGGCGAGGGTGGAATGTTCAGAGAGAATAGCATTGAAGCAGCTATACTATCAAGAGTGAAACAGATCACCAACCCAGGTTGGATGCATGAGACAGGTGCTCAGGGTTGGTGCACTGGGAAGACCCAGAGGGATGGGATGGAGAGGGAGGCGGGAGGGGGGATCGGGATGGGAAACACATGTAAATCCATGGCTGATTTATGTCAATGTATGGCAAAAACCAATACAATATTGTAAAGTAATTAGCCTCCAATGAATAAAAATAAATGGAAAAAATAAAAATAAATAAATAAGTTTTTAAAAAAACCTATTCTAGAAGAGAACTCCATTTTCTCACCAGTCTACAACTGTTCCTTACAGGTTGTATAGAGACTCAGGGCAGCATTGAAACTCCCAGTGTGTAATTTCAAAATAGGAAAGACTTTAATAAACATAAATCCCAATGCCAAATTCCTCTTCCTAGTTCATACTTTTAGATATCTTTAAAAATTGGATGCCTATGAACATTGTCCTGGGAAAAGAGTTTGTGGGAGACTTTAGAAATGCAGTGTTACCCCAAAGTAGGTGCAGTCTTGACATTCTTGCCAGATTGCCCTGGCTCGGGGCAGGTTCTTATGGTATTTAAAATATATTTGAAGATCTTCTTTCTGGGTGAGAAAAAGTTAGAACAAGTTAACCAGTTAGCATTTTTCAATAAAAGGATATATTGATACAGTTTATTCATTCACTCAATAGGCCCGAGTATTTTCATTGTGTAAGGAACTGGGGATGCACAACAAATAACCTTATGTTGGAGTGAGTGTGTGACAAGGAGGTAAACAGAGGGTTATAAACAACACAAATATGAATGGAGTACCATGAGAGAAGCTCTAGGACTCCGGCCAATAAATAACTAAATTCATGAACAGGAGTTGGATTTTCTCTTTATCCTTTCTCCTCTTCTCTTTATCTGGGATACCCAGATTAATATCTCCCCCAAATGGTTCTGCAGTGAGTAATAAACTGGACAAAAATGTGCTGGTGGCTGATGGCCCCTCCTTTCTCTCTCCCCGTGCGTGCATGCTAAGTCACTTCTGCCATGTCCAACTCCTTGCAATCCTATGGACTGTAGCCCACCAGGATCCTCTGTCCCCCATGTTATTCTCCAGGCAAGAATACTGGAGTAGGTTGCCATGTCCTACTCCAGGGGATCTTTCTGACCCAGGGATCGAACCCATGTCTTCTATGTCTTCTGCATTGGCAAGCATGTTCTTTACCACTAGCACCAACTTTACAGTCATCATGATGCCAACCCTGCAAATAAACCTAAGAAATAACTAAAAGATAGAAACATCCCAGAAGGAAAATATGGCAGTGGAAGTTTGAACACAAACTAAGTGGTCTGGGCAATCCCTGCCTCGGACATCACCTTCAACCTGCAGCACAAGACTTCCAAGACACGAAAAGCTACACCACTGTCTCATAGCTAGAGATCAAGAGGGATTCCAAGTGCTGTGTGAACTATATTCTCATTGTATCAAAGGCCATGAGAGGTGGGCACACATTTGCCAATATCCCAGGTAGAGAGAATACCCAAGCCTGTAGAGTCAGTTTGCCAGCTTCACCCTCTCCATCAGCAGAACCCAGTCCACAGCAGCTGTGCTTGCCACAGAGCCTGGACTGCTCTGGCAGAGATGACCACATGACCACTTCCTTGTTGATTTCTGTGTTCTCTTGGTGGATGCTGAGCTGATACCTGTGCTCCTGAAGCCTTCACTTCTTGCTTCTGTGACTGTACTTTGAGCATCACAGAACATTACATGCCTTCCAGCACTGAAACACACTACTGACCTAAATTTGCTCTTCAGTCCAAAATTCTTTAGAGAAAACATGGGCACTAACCAGCAGCATACAAAAGTGCCTGATCCCCTTACTTCCTTATAGAATAAATCAGGAGGCTAAAAAATATTCATACAGGGAGACGCGATTGCTTAGGAATTGGGAAGACTGTTGCTCAGGTTCAGTTCTTGGCTTTGTTAGTTACAAACAAAGGTATTTGGTTATTTGGTCTGAGGTCAGTTACTTAACCTTCCTTCACTTCAGTTTCTCATCTGTTAAGTAGGCTCAAAACTGCAGTCAACTCCTATGAGTTCTGTGAGATTAAATGAGATGTATAGAACCCTCTCAACAAATGCCCAGTACATTCAGAGTACTCAACAAATGGTAGCTATTGTTAAAGCACTTATTACTTTGTAGAGCCATTCTGTGTGCAGTATTTGATTTCATTTCCACGACAACTTTACGTATTGGTATTACCAAGCTTATTGCAAGGAGGAGGAAAGTTGAGGTCATGCTGATAGCAAGTGGCTCAACTTAGATGAGAAGTTAAGTTTTCCAAATGGCTTTCCTGGCGGCTCAGGCAGTAAAGAATCCACCTGCAATGTGGGAGACCTGGGTTTGATCCCTGGGTCAGGAGGATCCCCTGGAGAAGGAAATGGCAAACCACTCCAATATTCTTGCCTGGAAAATCCCATGGACAGAGGAGCCTGGAGGGCTACAGTCCATGGGGTTGCAAGGAGTTGGATACAATTTAGCAACTAACACTAAGTTTTCTGAGTCCCACCCCAGTGCTTTTTCATTTGTACCACATGAGATCTCAGAGCAAATAAAACTCAAAGTAAACGCTGTCCTAAATAGAGCTTGGTCTCTGGGGCAAAATCTTCCTGGGTACTACAGGCTATCCAATCTGATTAAAACACTTGACTAGAGCAATATTTCAAAGATTACATCCATGATTAGGGGAGGTCTCAAGTATTATGAGAAGAGTTAAACTGCTATAGTAAATAGTAGGTGGTGCGTCTGCCTTTTTGACTAACAAATACAGGTCTTAGCACAGCAGTGATAATTCCCTCAAGGATTCTCAAACATTAAGTAATTGTAGTTTTTAATTACTTCATTTGTCCCAGAGTAATAGCTTTGTACTTGATAAGAATTTCCTACTGGTATTTTGTCTCCAATATCATAAATCATATAGAATTATATGCAGGTTTGTGGTCTGGATATGAAAAGCTTTGTAAAACTTTAGGAGAGAAATTCTTCTAAGAAAAGATGTTCAGTTAACAATTTCCCAACCATTTCCTAAAATTTGGACAATTTTTATTTGATAATATCCATTTGTTTCCCACAGGAATTTGGTCCTTTTCTCATTCAACAATTTCAATAAATCTTTGCAATAATGATATAAGCAATTATGAAATATTACTAAATTCTGAAACTAGATTTCATATTAGTGGTTTGATGAGTGTAAAGTTGTAAAATGGTATAAAACACTATAGCAATGTTATAAAAGTAATTCAGAAAGGAAATTAATCAGATTGAATACAAAACAGTTTTTGAATTTTATTTATTTTAATTGGAGGATAACTGCTTTATAATATCATATTGGTTTCTGCCATATATCATGAATCAGGCATAGATATACGTATGTCCCCTGCCTCTTGAACCTCCCTCCCACATCTCACCCCATCCCACCCATCTAGCTTGTCACAGAGCACCAGGTTTGAGCTCCCTGAGTCTACGGCAAATTTGCACTGGCTCTCTAATGTTACATATGATAATGCATATATTTCAGTGCTACTCTTAGTTCATCCCAACCTCTCCTTTCCCACCTGAGTCCACAAGTCTGTTCTCTATGTCTGTGTCTCTATTGCTTCCCTGCAGATATGTTCATCAGTACCATCTCTCTAGATTCCACATATATGCATTAACATATGATATTTGTTTTTCTCTTTCTGACTTACTTCACTCTGTATAATAGGCTCTAGGTTCATCTACCTTATTAGAACTGTGTCAAATGCATTCCTTTTTAAAGCTGAGTAATATTCCATTGTGTATATGTACCAAAATTTCTTTGTCCACTCATCTGTCAATGGACATCTAGTTTGCTTTCATGTCTTAGCTATCGTAAATAGTGCTGCAATGAACATTGGGGAACATGTGTCTTTTTAAATTATGGTTTCCTCAGGGTATATGCCCAGTAGTGATGTTGTTGGGTCATATGGTAGTTTCATTACTAGTTTTTTAAGGAATCTCCACACTGTTCTCAAAGTGGCTGGATCAGTTTGTATTCCCACTAAGAATGCAAGAAGTTTCCCTTTTCCCCACACCCTCTCAAGCATTTAGTGTTTGTAGATTTTTTGTTGATGGCCATTCTGACAAGTGTGAGGTGACACTTCATTGTAGTTTTGATTTTCATTTCTCTAATAATGAGCAAGGTTGAGCATCTTTTCAGGTGTTTTTTAGCCACTGGTATGTATTTTTTGGAAAATATTTGTTCAGGTCTTTTGCCCACTTTTGATTGTGTTGTTTATTTTTCTGGATGTCAGTTGTTTCATTTGCTATTATTTTCTCCCTTTCTGAGGATTATCTTTTCACTTAGTTTATAGTTTCCTTTGCTGTGCAAAATCTTTTAAGTTTAAATAGGTCCCATTTGTTTATTTTTGTTTTTATTTCCATTACTCTAGGAGGTGGGTCATGGAGGATCTTACTGTGATTTAAGTCAGAATATTCTGCCTATGTTTACCTCTAAACCTTTTATTCTGGTCTTATACATAGGTCTTTAATCTATTTTGAGTTTATTTTTGTGTATGGTGTTAGGGAGCATTCTGATTTCATTCTTTAACACACAGCTGTCCAGTTTCCCCAGAACCACTTACTGATGAGACTGTCTTTTCTCCACTGTATATTCTTGCCTCCGTAAAAAAAATTAAGTGCCCATAGGTGCATGGATTTATCTCTGGGCTTTCTATTATGTTCCATTGGTCTACACTTCTGTTTTTGTGCCAGTACCATACTGCCTTGATGACTGTAGCTTTTTGGTGTCGTCTGAAGTCAGGCAGGTTGATTCCTCCAGTGCCATTCTTTCTCAAGATTGCTTGGCTATTCAGGGTCTCTCGTGTTTCCTTACAAATTGTGAAATTGTTTGTTCTAGTTCTGTGAAAAATACCATTGGTAATTTGATAGGGATTGCACTGAATTTAGTGCAATTTTTTGCATGACCCGATTTTATATTACCTGAAAGATTGCTTTGGGCAGTATAGTCATTTTCACAATGTTGATTCTTCCAGTTCAAGAACATGGTATATCTATCCATTTGTGTTGTCTTTTATTTCTTTCATCAGTGTCTTATAGTTTAATGCATACAGGCCTTTTCTCTCTTTAGGTAGGTTTATTCCTAGGTATTTTATTCTTTTTGTTGAAGTGGTGAATGGGATTATTTCCTTAATTTCTCTTTTTGATTTTTCATTGTTATTATATAAGAATGCAAGGAATTTCTGTGTATTAATTTTATATCCTCCAACTTTGCTATATTCATTGATTAGCTCTAGTAATTTTCTGGTGGCATCGTTAGGGTTTTCTATGTAGAGAACCGTGTCATCTGCAAACAGTGAGAGTTTTACTTCTTTCTTTCCAATCTGGATTCTTTTTATTTCTTTTCTTCTTTGACTGCTGTAGCTAGAACTTCCAAACTCTGTTGAATAATAGTGGCAAGAGTGGGCACCCTTGTCTTTTTCCCGATCTTGGAGGAAATGCTTTCAGTTTTTCATCATTGAGAATAATGTTTGCTGTGGGTTTGTCATATATGGCCTTTATTATGTTGAGGTATATGAGTTTGGGTAAACTCTGGGAGTTGGTGATGGACAGGGAGGCCTGGTGTGCTGCAGTTCATAGGGGTCACAAAGAGTCAGATACGACTGAGCAACTGAACTGAACTGAACTGATATTACTTCTATGCCTATTTTCTGGAAAGTTTTATTTTTTGGTCATAAATGGGTATTGAATTTTTTCAAAAGCTTTCTCTGCATCTATTGAGATGATTATATGATTTTTATCTTTCATTTTGTTAATATGGTGTATCACATTGATTGATTTGCATGTACTGAAGAATCCTTGCATCCCTGGGAGAAAGCCCACTCGATCATAATGTATGACCCTTTTAATAATGTTTTGTTGGATTCTGTTTGATAGAATTTTGTTAAATTTTATATCCATGTTCATCAGTGATATTGGCCTGTAATTTTCTTTTTTGTGGCATCTTTGTCTGGTTTTGGTATCTGGGTGATGGTGACCTTGTAGAATGAGTTTGGGAGTTTTCCTTCCTCTGCAATTTTCTGGAAGATTGAGCAGGATAGGTGTTAGCTCTTCTCTAAACTTTTGGTAGAATTTGCTTGTGAAGACATCTGGCCTTGAGCTTTTGTTTGTTGGAAGATTTTGGACTGCAGTTTCGACTTCCATGCTTGTGATTGGTCTATTCATATTTTCTATTTCTTCCTGGTTCAGTTTTGGAAGGTTACACTTTTCTAAGAATTTTCTCATTTCTTCAAGGTTTTCCATTTTATTGGCATATAGTTGCTCATAATAGCCTCTTATGATTCTTTATATTTCTGTGTTGTCTGTTTAACTTCTTTTTCATTTCTAATTTAATTGGTTTGGGTCTTCTCCCTTTTTTCTTGATGAGTCTGGCTAATGGTTTGTCCATTTTATCTTCTCAAAGAACCAGTTTTTAGTTTTATTGAGCTTTGCTACTGTCGCCTTCATTTCTTTTTTACTTATTTCTGCTTTGATCTTTATGATTTCTTTCTTTCTACTAACTTTGGGGTTTTTTGTTCTTTTTCTAGTTGCTTTAGGTGTAAAGTTAGGTTGTTTATTCCATATTTTTCTTATTTATTGAGGTAGGCATGTACTGCTATAAGCTTACTTCTTGGCACTGTTTTTGACAGATTCCATAGATTTTGAGTTGTTGTGTTTTCATTGTCATTTATTTCTAGGTATATTTTTATTTCTTTTTTATTTCTTCAGCGATCTGTTGGTTATTTAGAAGCATATTGCTTAGCCTCCATGTGTTTGTGCTTTTTGCAGTTTTTTTTTCCCCTGTAGTTGATACCTAATCTTATAGCATTGTGATCAGAAAAGATGCTTGAAATTCTTTTTTTTTTTTATTTACCAAGGCTTCATTTGTGACTCAAATTGTGATCTATCCTGGAGAAAGTTCCATGTGCACTTGGGGAAAAGGTGAAATCTCTGTTTTTGGATGAAATGCCCTATAGCTATCAATTAGGTCCAACTGGTCCAATGTATCATTTAAAGTTTGTGTTTCCTTATTAATTTTCTGTCTGGATGATCTGTCCATCAGTGTGAGTGGGGTAATGTTCCCCACTATTACTGTGTTACTGTCAATTTCCTCTTTAAAGTTTAGCATTTGTCTTATGTATTAAGATGCATTTTTATTTATAATTATTATATCTTCTTGGATTGGTCCCTTGATCATGATGTAGTGTCTTTCCTAGCCTCTTGTAACAGTCTTAAAGTCTATTTTACCTGATGTGAGTATTGCTATTCCTGCTTCCTTTTGATTTCCATTTGCACAGAATATCTTTTTCCAGTCCCTCACTTTCAGCCTGTGCGTGTCCCTAGGTTTGAGGTGAGTTTCTTGTAGACAGCATATATAGGGGTCTTGTTTTTGTAGTATCCATTCAGCCAATCTGTGTCTTTTGGTTGGTACATTTAGTCCATTTACATATAAGGTAATTATTGAAAAGTATGATCCTATTACCATTTACTTTATTGTTTTGGCATTTGTTTTTGTCGGCCTTCTCTTTCTCTTGTGTTTCCTGTCTAGAGAAGTTCTTTTAGCGTTTGTTGTAAAGCTGGTTTTGTGGTGCTGAATTCTCTTAACTTTTGCTTGTCTGTAAAACTTCTGATTTCTCTTTCAAATCTGAATGAGATCTTCGCTGGATAGAACAATCTTGGCTGAAGTTTTTTCTGTTTTGTCACTTTAAGTATCTCCTGACACTCCCTTTTGGCCTGCAGAGTTTCTGTTGAAAGATCAGCTGTTAGCCTTATGGGAGTCCCTTTGTATGGTATTTGTTGGTTTTCCTTGTTGCTTTTAAGATTCATTCTTTGTGTTTAATTTTCATTAGTTTAATTAATACGTGTCTTGGTGTTTTCTTCCTTGAGTTTATCCTGTGTGGGACTCTCTGAGATTCCTGGATTTGGGTAGCTATTTCCTTTCCCATGTTAGGGAAGTCCTTGATTATTGTTGTTTTTCAGTTGCTAAGTCATGTCCTGCTCTTTGCAACCCCATGGGCTTGCAGCATGCCAGGATTCCCTATCCTTCACTATCTCCCAGAGTTTGCCCAAACTCATATCCATTGAGTCAGTGATGCCATCCAACCACCTCATCTTCTGTTGCCCCCTTCTCCTCCTGCCCTCAACCTATAATCTCCTCAAATATTCTCTCATACCATTTCCTTTTGTTGTCTTCTTCTAGGGCCCCTATAATTCTAATGTTGGTACACTTAATGTTGTCACAGTGGTTGCTGAGACTGTCCTCATTTCTTTTTATTCTTTTTTCTTTATTCTGCTCTGCTTCAGTTATTTCCACTATTCTATCTCCCAGTTCACTTGTCTGTTTTTCTGCCTCAGATAGTTTGCTATTGCTTCCTTCTAGTGTATTTTTAATCTCAGTTATTGTGTATTTTGGAGAAGGCAATGGCACCCCACTCCAGTACTCTTTTCTGGAAAATCCCATGGATGGAGGAGCCTGGTAGGCTGCAGTCCATGGGGTCTAAGAGTCAGACACGACTGAGCGACTTCACTTTCACTTTTCACTTGCATGCATCGGAGAAGGAAATGGCAACCCACTCCAGTGTTCTTGCCTGGAGAATCCCAGGGATGGCGAAGTCTGGTGGGCTGCCGTCTATGGGATTGCACAGAGTCGGACACGACTGAAGCGACTTAGCAGCAGCTACAGAATTGTGTTGTTTATTGCCGATTGTCTATTCTTTAATTCCTCTAGGTCCTGGTTAAATATTTCTCATATCTTCTCTATCCATGCCTTCAGTCTATTTATCTGTGCCTCCATTTTGTTTCAAAGATTTTGGATCATATTTATTATCATTACTCTGAATTCTTTTTTAAGTAGACTGCTTACTTCCTCTTCATTTGTTTGGGCTTAAGGGTTTTTACCATATTCCTTCATCTGCTGCATTTTTCTCTGTATTTTCATTTTGTTTAATTTACTGTGTTTGGGTTCTCCTTTCTGCAGGCTGGAGGATTGTAGTTCCTCTTAATTGTGGAGTCTGCCCCCTGTGAATGAGGTTGGACCAGTGTAAAGGTTTCCTTGTTGGGAGGACTTGTGCCTGTGTTCTGGTGGATAGAACTGGATCTTGTCTCTCTGAGGGGCACTGCTGAGTCCAGCAGTGTGTTTTGGGGTGTTTATGGGCTTGGTATAGCTTTGGGCAACCTTTCTGCTAATGGGCACGGCTGTATTTCTTTTTGCTAGTGATTTGGCATGAGGTGTCTGGTACTGGAGCTTTCTGGCCTTTGGGTGAACCTTGGTCTTAGTGTTGAGATGGAGGCCTTTGGGAGAGCTCTACTCAATTAATGTCCCATGGGGTTGGGAGTTCTCTGGTGGTCCAAAGTCCTGTACTCAGGTCTCCCACTTCAGGGATTCAGGCCTGATCCCTTACTGTGGCACCAAGATTTCACAGGCCTTACAACACAGAAGATAAAACCCCAACTCAATAGCCAAGGTGAAACCAACACTCAATAGTCAAGAACACCCAAAGAAACTCACACACTTACAAAGGGAAAAGAAGAGAGAAAACAGAGAAAAAAAAAAAAGGATTAAAAAAAAAAGAAGAGAGCAATCGAGAATAGGGTAAAAATGAATTTATTTAAAATTAAGACATTTTAAAAAATGGAAAAAGTAGGTTATGAAAAATAAAAATTTAAGGGATAATTTTAAAAAAGAATACGAAATAATATGAAAAAGAAAAGAAAAAAGGGTGAAAAGGTGAAAGGATGAAAAGGAAAGGAGGAAAATGTATATAGAATGGCAATTCCACCTCCACCTCCCTAGGAGTTCTTCCAAAACTCATCTGTTCTCTGGATCTGTTGTAGGGACAGTACAGACTCTAATCTAGCCCTATTCCTGTGTGTACTTGCCTCCAGTGTCCACAGTGGCCAGAGCTAGGGATTCTTCTTTTGTGTGAACACTCATTGTCCTTTTATATATTCCATAGGACTTCCCTGGTGGCTCAGTGGTAAGGAATCTGCCTGCCAATGCAGGAGACATGGGTTCGTCCCTGGGTCGACAAGATCCCGTGGAGGAGGAAACGGCTACCCATTCAGTATTCCTGCCTGGGAAATCCCACGGACAGAGGAGCCTGGTGGGCTACAGTCCATGGGGTCACAAAGAATTGGACGTGACTTATCAACTAAACAACAAGACGACTCAGAGTTTACCTACTTGACCGTGTGGATTTAGTCTGCAGCTTGTACAGCTGGTGGAAAGGTTTTCAATCCTCCTCCTTAGCCACTCTGCCCCTAGAGCTCAATTGTGGTTTTATCTCCATCTCTGCATATGGGTCATCCACTGGAGTTTGCTCCTGAGGCTGCCCTGGAGGACTTGGGTCTGCCCCAGCGAGGACTGGGTGTGGAGATGGCGTAGTTGTTTGGATCAGAGACCCTGGAAGCACCAGGTATGCAGGGGAGCTGGTGCAGGAGATACGGCTCTATTAGGGTTTTTTCTAGCTTCTGGCAACTCTGCCCCAGTGAGGACCAGGTATGGAGGTGGCTCAGCTGGTTGCACTGTGGGGAACCTGGTGGTGCCAGGTGTGCAGGGAAGCTGGTGGCTGTCGGTACATGAGATTTTCACACTATTAAGGGTTTTTTTTTTTTTTTTTTCCCTAGCCTCTGGCAGCTCTACCCCAGTGAGGACTGGGTGTGGAGGTGACACAGCTGCTTGGATCTCAAGGAACCTGGATGCACCAGATGTATAGGGAAGCCAGCAGCCACAGGTGCAGGATATAAAGTGCTATTAGAGCCTTTTTCTAGCCTCTGGCAGCTGGTGTTCAGAGGGCTTCCTTGGCTGGTCCTTCTGTGGTGCTTGGTGCAGCAGGCACTCAAAGGGCCACCATCTCTGGGGTCTTCCTCTATCAGCTGCTAGCATCATATGTGGGGAGAGAGAGAGGCTACAGTGATGAGGCTACAGTGCAGGCTACTCCCTGCTCTTGACTCAGCAGTATCACCCTGCCTCCAGGGCTGCCCAGCTTTCCTCCAAGGACATTCCTCTATCTCCTCCCTCACATCCCCTCAGGATGTCTCCCACAGTAAATAGCAATCCTTGTCCTGGGATTGCTCTCCAGTCCCTACCCAGCCCCTGCGCGTACTGGAAGACCTGTGTCCCTTTCTGGGGTATATAGGGCTGCTGCACAGGTTGTTTGTGTGGTTCTCACTCCATTCAGACCTTCACAGATCAGCTGCTTAATCCTCCAACAGCCTCAAATGCCTCCCCTTTGTCCCAAACTATTCCTCTGATGCGGGGATTTCACCCCTGCTTCAATTCCTCTACCCCATGGGTTCAGGTCCAGTCCTACTCACTCTCTTTCTGTTTTTTTCCCTTCCTTCCTTCATCCTACCAAGTTTTGTGTCAATCTATGTATTCCCTTCTGGTGGTCAGGGCCTTCAGCCAGCTCTCAGCTGGTACTCTGTGAGATCCTCTGCATCTGAAGATGTATTCCTGATGCAAGCACAGAGATATACTCTGAGTCCA
Organism: Cervus canadensis; assembly: GCF_019320065.1. NCBI lineage: Eukaryota > Metazoa > Chordata > Mammalia > Artiodactyla > Cervidae > Cervus > Cervus canadensis. The sequence continues at coordinate 59,568,114 of NC_057392.1, read as the reverse complement.
CCTACTGCTCTGCCATCTCATCATCTCCTCCAAAATAGTTTTTAATGTATCTTTAATTCTTGTTCAGGATGAAAAACCTATAATAAGGCTGTGATGGAAAACCCAGGTAGGGCTATGGAAGGGGTCTTCTAGGTTGGTTAAAGCTCTGAGGGTTGAAGACTCTATTTCTCCACTGTGTCTAATAGCTTGAAACCTGGGGAATTTTCATTTCCTTGCTTTCAGTTTATCACAAATACTGCTCTTAGACTTATTATTCCTACTTTGAGCTGCTGAAAAATGTTTGTTTGATTTATTGTCTCAGGCTCATTTAAAAAAAAAAAGAGCAAGAGAATGACAAGAAGGGTTGATTGGGAGAGAAAGAAGAAATGCGAAAGACTTAGAAAGTAAAGGGCATCTGGATCAGGTTTCCCAGTGGCTCAGCAGTAAAGAATCTGCCCGCAATGTGGAAGACACAGGAGATCTCGGGTCAGTCCCTGGGTGGGGAAGATCCTCTGGAGAAAGAAATGGCAACCTGACCCAGTATTCTTTCCTGAAAAATTCCATGGACAGAGGAGCCTGGCAGTCTGTGAGTTGCAAAGACTCGGACACAACTGAGCACTGCACTGTACTTGACGTTGTAGAAAATAAAATGGAAGAAATATTTTCTGAGAGTTTCAGTTTCACAGTTCTTCTTTTGAGAGTGTTAATACAACTTTGATTGCTGATCACTGATTAGTGATCAATGCAAAGAAATAGAGGGAAACAATAGAATGGGAAAGACTAGAGATCTCTTCAAGAAAATTAGAGATACCAAGGGAACATTTCATGCAAAGATGGGCTCGATAAAGGACAGAAATGGTATGGACCTAACAGAAGTAGAAGATATTAAGAAGAGGTGGCAAGAATACACAGAAGAACCGTACAAAAAAGAGCTTCATGACCCAGATAATCACGATGGTGTGATCACTCACCTAGAGCCAGACATCCTGGAATGTGAAGTCAAGTAGGCCTTAGAAAGCATCACTATAAACAAAGCCAGTGGATGTGATGGAATTCCAGTTGAGCTTTTCAAATCCTGAAAGATGATGCTGTGAAAGTGCTGCACTCAATATGCCAGCAAACTTGGAAAACTCAGCAGTGGCCACAGGACTGGAAAAGGTCAGTTTTCATTCCAATCTCAAAGAAAGGCAATACCAAAGAATGCTCAAACTACCGCACAATCGCACTCATCTCACATGCTAGTAAAGTAATGCTCCAAATTCTCCAAGCCAAGCTTCAGCAATACATGAACCGTGAACTTCCAGATGTTCAAGCTGGTTTTAGAAAAGGCAGAGGAACCAGAGATCAAATTGCCAATGTCCACTGGATCATAGAAAAAGCAACAGCGTTCCAGAAAAACATTTATTTCTGCTTTATTGACTATGCCAAAGCCTTTGACTGTGTGGATCACAGTAAACTGTGGAAAATTCTTCAAGAGATGGGAATACAAGACCACCTGACCTGCCTCTTGAGAAACCTGTATGCAGGTCAGGAAGCAACAGTTAGAACTGGATATGGAACAGCACACTGGTTCTAAATAGGAAAAGAAGAACGTCAAAGCTGTATATTGTCACCCTGCTTGTTTAACTTATATGCAGAGTACATCAGGAGAAACTCTGGTCTGGAAGAAGCACAAGCTGGAATCAAGATTGCCAGGAGAAATATCAATAACCTCAGATATGCAGATGACACCACCCTTATGGCAGAAAGTGAAGAGGAACTAAAAAGCCTCTTGATGAAAGTGAAAGAGGATAGTGAAAAAGTTGGCTTAAAGCTCAACATTCAGAAAACTAAGATCATGGCATCTGGTCCCATCACTTCATGGGAAATAGATGGGGAGACAGTGGAAATAGTGTCGGACTTTATTTGGGGGGGCTCCAAAATCACTGCAGATGGTGATTGCAGCCATGAAATTAAAAGACACTTACTCCTTAGAAGGAAAGTTATGACCAACCTGGACAGCATATTAAAAAGCAGAGACATTACTTTGCCAACAAAGGTTCATCTGGTCAAGGCTATGGTTTTTCCAGTGGTCATGTATGGATGTGTGAGTTGAACTGTGAAGCAAGCTGAGCACCGAAAAATTGATGCTTTTGAACTATGGTATTGGAGAAGACTCTTGAGAGTCCCTTGGAATGCAAGGAGATCCAACCGGTCCATCCTAGAGGAGATCAGTCCTGGGTGTTCACTGTAAGGTCTGATGCTGAAGCTGAAACTCCAATACTTTGGCTACCTGATGTGAAGGGCTGACTCATTGGAAAAGACCCTGATGCTGGGAAAGATTGAGGGCAGGAGGAGAGGGGGACGACAGAGGATGAGATGGTTGGATGGCATCACTGACTCGATGGACATGAGTTTGAGTAGATTCTGGGAGCTGGTGATGGACAGGGAGGCCTGGCGTGCTGTGGTTCATGGGGTCGCAAAGAGTTGTACACGACTGAGCGACTGAACTGAACTGAATACAACTTTAGTGAAGAATTTAAACCTGCTGTGTGACTCTTGTCCTAAGACAATGTCAACCACAAATTGGCACTTGCCAAGGTCATTTGGCATCTCCCTCTGTGGAGACTGAATCCTGTGCTACTGCAGCTGTTGTGAAGAGTGAAGCACTCTGTGCTCCAGGGAAACTGGTGGAACATGTCTTTAGATAGATGTTTTCAGGAACCTATCTTATGATCCCAATCCTTGCATCTCCTCTTATCTAGAAAATCACTAAATCCCTTCATGGTGACATCAGCTCCTCATGACTAGCAGAAAACGTTTTGTAAAATAAGTGTCCGGTGGCATTGAACTCTCCTTTCACCAAAATCTTCTATACTGACCTTCCCCAACTACCACTTTGGAGAGGTTTCTCAGAGCTATCTGAGGTGCTGCCTCCTGGACTGCAGTCCTCATTTTGCCCCAAATAAAACTTAACTCACACTCTCACTTTGTGCATCTCTTTTTTAGTTGATGACAGTTAGCTTAGTCATTCAGAGGAGGATTATCTACCTCAGGGGTCAGGGGGGCCAGTCTTCCATTTCAGGGGGCTTTGCAGGAAACCAGGCTTGCAGTCCTTCCCACCTAGCAGGGTGAACTCAGTTCACACTGGGTGAAGTCCTGCAAAGATCTCCCAGTTTGCATTCAAAAGGCAGATACAAGTTTTTAGGCCATTTGTGTTTCCATTTGCCCTTGCCATTTACATAGACAATAAAGGGCTGACTTTAATCACTTGGTTATTTTGATTTTTTAGGCTCATAGACTTACTCTCTTGAGAAAGCAACGTGCCAGAAGTTCAGGGTTTTCAGTGCATTTTTCCAATTCTTTTAGAAAAGTCCTAGGGAAAGAAAAGTATAATATTGGTTGATTTTTATGTACATGGGGTTAACAAAAAATTCTTTTGAGGTAAAATCACATAATGCTTTAAGAAGTGCATAGAAAAATGTTGTTTTCCAGGCTTTACTGCTTTTGACTCATCTTCAACATGCTGATTTGAAAGAAAAAAATGTATTCTGTGACATTAATAGGATTCCATGAAACCACTCATACCTGTTTGGGTAATTCTAAGCACCAGACAGACTGGATACACTGATGATCTCTGCTACCTGATACTGACATTAACAAGAACTACTGTTGCTGCTGTTACTACTACTACTACTATCATTGAAAGCTGACTATAAATCAGGCATAAGCTAAGTGCTTTGCAAATAGTATCTCATTTAATCCTCCACCAAACCTTGCAAGACAGGGTTTCATAAGTGTGAAACCTGAGGTTCAAAGAAGCTGTATAACTTCTCCAGGAAAAGAAACAGAAATAGTATTTTTATTTCATCTTTGTGTCTGACCAATGGTCAAAGAAATGTGGTTAAGAAACAACTGTGATTCCATTTACCAAGCAGTCTCTTCCCTCATATCAAGTAGGTGTGAGAGCCTGGAGTCACTAGAATGGGTAAAGTAGTAAACACAAGATGTGCTTTTGTCATCTGTAAAATGAAAGAGTTGGAATGTGATTTCCAAAGTCCCCTCCTTTTCTCATTCTTTAGAATCCAACACCTTGGGCTAAAAGGACAAGAGCTATGGGCTAAAAGGACAATTGTCTGACTGCTTAGCATTTTCTAACACCCTGGTTCCCAGCACCCACCTATGATAATAGGTAAGTGGACTTGTGTCTTAGTCAAGTTTGTACTCCCAATGTGGAACACAGTGCCTGACACAGAACAGGTGCTCAACAAATGCTGATGTGTGAAGAGATGAATAAGGAAGGGAACCCCCAAATGAATACAACATCTATGCCTGACACTAGTACATGCTCCATTAATGTCTTTTCCCTTCTTCCTTGGGGACCTTCTCACCTCATTCTCATCTCATTCCACCCCAATCCAATTCACTGAAGCTGAGTTTCAGTCAGTCCTTCCAATGAATATTCAGGACTGATTTCCTTTAGGACTGACTGGTTTGATCTTCTTGCAGTCCAAGGGACTCTCAAGAGTCTTCTCCAACACCACAGTTCAAAAACATCAATTCTTCAGCACTCATCCATACATGACTATTGGAAAAATCATAGCTTTGACTAGATAGACCTTTGTCGGCAAAGTGATGTCTCTGCTTTTTAATATGAAAAGCTCAAACTCCAATACTTTGGCCACTTGATACAAAGAACTGACTCATTGGAAAAGACCTTGATGCTGGAAAAGTTGAAGGCAAGAAGAAAAGGGGCCAACAGAGGATAAGATGGTTGGATGTCATCACCGACTCAATGGACATGAGTTTGAGCAAGTTCCACGAGCTGGTGAGGGACAGGGAAGCCTGGCGTGCTACAGTCCATGGGGTCACAAAAAGTCAGACATGACTGAGAGACTGAACTGAACTGAACTCATTTCCATCCTTCTCTTATTTTCCATTTTCTCTGATAGTTTGAATCATTATATACCTGTTGTGAAATTCGTAAATTTCTCTAATGTTCCCAAAGAGAAACTCCTTGTTATTCCGCAGAACATCTGGAATTAGATGCTTCAGCCAAATAAAATCCATTGGAATGATATATCCCTGCAGAGGTGGAAAGAGGGTAGGTTTTACAAACAGGAACACATAAGAGATGATCTGAATTAGACATGTAGAGGCCAAAACTTTAATAATTGGGGAGTACGGCATACATGTTTCCTGCAAGCCATTCCTTCAGATACTTTCTTTTGATGTTATATTCCTCATTGGTCTATCTTCAGAATAAGATGGTTTAATGGCAATGATAATATGATAGCATTTTTACAGGAAGAACAAATTTATTTTTTAAATTTGCCACAAAAGTCAAATGGAAAAGAAAAAAAAACTTACCTCTTATTTTATGACCTGATGCAATTACTATTGTCTTATTTCCTTTATGGCTTTTTAAAAGCTTACTATGTATGGTTATAATCACAGTACATATATAATTTGTAGTCTGTTTTTCTATATGCATTTTAGACTCTGCTTGTAAATTTCTAGAATTACTATTTTTAATTTAATCTTACAAGCATTTATTTCAATGTTTATGTTATTATTAAAAGTAATTATTTTGTAACAGTTGACTAATACTTCATTTAGCATACATTTAACACTTCATCAACCATTCCCCTTTTTACTGGATATTTGGTTTTATTCTGATGTTTTATTATAAAAACTTTCCATTATAAGTTTATACAAATAGCTTATTTCTCAAGATTACTACCCTAGGAAAATAGAGAAAATATAAATTTTACTCTTAAGCAAAAAGAATGCTACTTAATACAATGAGAAACAATTCTATTTATCAAAATATTTAAATTATCACATCCGTTGTTGGCAAGCATATGATGAACCTAAGTGGGGCATTACTAGAATCATATGAGTTGCTATAATCCTTTGGAAGTTATTTTGTTACATGAATCAACAATCATAGAATGTTCTTATTCCTCCTGAGGAAAAAAAAACCACTTGTGCTATTATAAGACCTGAAACTTTGGTGGGAATTCTAGAGACATAAGGCAACTATCCTGAATTTCTTTCTGCAACAAAATTTTTACAGTTTGAATACATGATTAACATCCCCCTTGCTCCAAATCTACTTACATCAATTATGTTCTTAATCTCTTTTATATAAGTCTCTTCAGTCTCAAGCAAGTCACGTATAATATGCCTAAATCAGCAGCAGGTGGGAAGATGAAAGAGAGAGAGAGAGTGGGGTGGGGGGAAGCAGTGTTTTAGAATTCTTTTAGAATAACAGTCATCAATACAGTTCCCCTCAGTGGCTCACCTACTTAGGTTGTAGTCAGTTCATTCTGTTCTACTGAACACCCAAGGGACAACATCTCACAAAACCACACTCTGATCACACTGGCATGAGAAGAAATGGCAAAGTTAAAGGACTCAAAATCCATGTATGCAGCCAGAGAATGACCTATTTGTGGGCCATAGCGTGGGGGGCAAGAGGGCAGACACTGGAGTAAGAAATAACAGGTTTGGTTTCTTGGTCGGGAAGGTCTGCCTGATCCCTACATCACACATGTGGTTTCCTAGATTTTCTCTCCAGCCTTCTCCTCTTTCATTGCTCACATCATGATCTTTGACCTATAGGGATGACTTTTTTTGTGCATGGGGTTAGAGGCCTGTCCTTCCCCCTTCCTCTGGCATTCCATGTTTCTGTGTGATTGATTTCCTACAGCCAGAAGACATGAGCTCTTTCTGTTTCCCTTGGAAAGGCAGGTGGGAGGTGTGGTATGCAGAATTCTAACATGGCCCGCAAGATTCCTGGCCCCTACTGCACATACACCTCCTCCCAGTTAGTCAATCAAACACTAACTTAAGTGAAGATATTTTGCCATTCTGTTTTGTTCCATATCAGTTGACCTTAAGACAGGTATATTATCAGGTTGGGCATGTCCTACTCACATGGACTCAGAATCTGGGTCAAAAAGTCAGTGAGACTGGAAGCACAAGAAGGATATAGCACAAAGGACATTCTCCTTTGCTGGATTTGGAGATGGAGGCAGGGTACACACCAAGGATCACAGGCAGCCTCTAGGAGCTGAGTGGCACCCAGCTAACAGCCAGCAAGGAAACAGGAACTTTAGCCCTATGGTTGCAAGGAACTGAATTCAGCCACAACCACACAAACTTAGAAGATACCTTGTAAGAAGTTCAACTGGCTAACACCTTGATTTTATCTACCCGACTTTGGCAATTAGCCAGTCTTGCTATGCTCAGGCTCCTGTCCCTGGGCAACAGTGGGCTGAACTGTTAAGTTTGTAGCTGGTTTTCAACTCAGCAATAGAAAAACAAAAGAAAGGCCAGTCCCCACGTCTATCTCCAGATTTTTTTTTTTTCTCTCCTCAGGTTGTGTGGCCACACTTTCCTTTTAGGGCTATCTTTCAGGCCTCCAAGTGAATCAGTGTTTGTACAAGTGTTCACATGTAGAATATACACATTTGTGGTTTCCTGTGAGCTGCTCATGAGTTATCTATTAAACAGTAGTCTACCCTAGAAAATAGTTTATTTACCTCTCGTAAGAATAGATATGACAAATAGCGACAAATAATCAAAGGATGCGATCTAGGAAATTCACACAAATACACAAATGACTATTAGTCTTATAAAAAATGCTCAGTACATATGAATCCAACAAAAGCATGGTATAAAGAGGTAACAATTTTCAGCTTCTATAGTATGTCAGACACTGCAAACCTCAAAGGAAGACTGGCAGATGAAGATATGAAAACATGCTTAGATAATACTAGCAAAAGTATAAATTTGTGCAAGATACCTTAGAAATAACTCATCATGATTTAAAACAAACATTGACTGGTGTGTGTGACTTAACTCAGCAGTTTCACTTCTAAACATGGCCATTGTAATTAAAACAACAGAACCTCAACTACAATAAGACACAAACTGGAAATTACTTAAATTATGGTACATACATGCAATGAAATGCCATGCAGTTTTTAAAAAGAATGAAGCTGACTGAATCATGCTGATACGACACAGTCCAAGAGTTTTAAGTGAATTAAAAACAATCACCAAATGTACAACACTGTGTAGGATATGACTAGTTGTATAAAATTCACACTATTTGTGTAAAATGGGTGTGCATACATACATATATGTAAAATTATCTATGCTTAGAAAATTCATGCCAAGAAGCTTAAAACATTGTTAACAGTGATTCCCTTTAGAGAGTGATAACAAAGACAAGAAAATAGAGGAAAAAATTTTTACATTTTACTCTTAACACTTCTTCAATCTTTGATTTGAAAAAAAAAATTACGGACTTTCTTGGTGGTCCAGTGGTTGAGGATCCACCTTCCAAAGCAGAGGACGCTGGTTTGATCCCTGGTTGGGGAACTAAAATCCCACATGCCACAGGGGAACTAAGCCATCCAATGACAACAAATGAGCCTGCACGCTCCAGAGTCCAGGCTCTGCAGTAAGAGAATCCCATAGCCACAACTAGAGAAGCCCCATTCCCCATGTTGCAACGAGAAAAAGGATGCATGCCGCAATGAAGACCCAGTGTAGCAAAAATAAAAATTTAAATACTTACTGCTTTCATAATTTTAAAAAATGGTTTACATGGTACTTTAAAATGAATGTTACTGACAGTAATGACATATAAACCCCATTTGAGAGATATCCTACAATTTACCCTATCCTATAACTCAACGATTATTTTTTCTTAAAATGAAAAATTTATATCTTTTTAAAAATGTTTGTTATAAGACAAAACTGATAAAGGACAGCCGTTGACCAAGGATACAATTTCAAGAAGTATAATTCTACCAAAAAAGTTACTTCAAGATCATATTTATTAGTAGCTAATGAGTCTCTTTTCATGGGGTCGCAAAGAGTCGACATGACTGAGTGACTGAACTGAACTGAACTGAACTGATGAGTCTCTTAGTTTTCTGAATGTTGAGCTTTAAGCCAACTTTTTCACTATCCTCTTTCACTTTCATCAAGAGGCTCTTTAGTTCTTCTTCACTTTCTGCCATAAGGGTGGTGTCATCTGCATATCTGAGGTTATTGATATTTCTCCCGGCAATCTTGATTCCAGCTTGTGCTTCCTCCAGCCCAGCATTTCTCCTGATGTACTCTGCATATAACTTAAATAAGCAGGGTGACAATATACAGCCTTGACATACACCTTTTCCTATTTGGAACCAGTGTGTTGTTCCATGTCCAGTTCTAACTGTTGCTTCCTGACCTGCATACAGGTTTCTCAAGAGGCAGGTCAGGTGGTCTGGTATTCCCATCTCTTTCAGAATTTTCCACAGTTTATTGTGATCCACACAGTCAAAGGCTTTGGCATAGTCAATAAAGCAGAGATAGATGTTTTTCTGGAACTCTCTTGCTTTTTCGCAAGTACGAAGTCAAGAAACACCTGGAGTAACAGGCAAGTTTGGCCTTGGAGTACAGAATGAAGCAGGGCAAAGGCTAATAGAGTTCTGCCAGAACTGGTCATAGCAAACACCCTCTTCCAACAACATAAGAGAAGACTCTACACATGGACATCACCAGATGGTCAACGCCAAAATCAGATTGATTATATTCCTTGCAGCCAAAGATGGAGAAGCTCTATCCAGTCAGCAAAAACAAGACCGGGAGCTGACTGTGGCTTGGATCATGAACTCCTTATTGCCAAATTCAGCCTGAAAATGAAGAAAGTGGAGAAAACCACTAGACCATTCAGGTATGACCTAAATCAAATCCTTTATGACTACACAGTGGAAGTGAGAAATAGATTTAAGGGACTAGATCTGATAGACAGAAAACTAAGATCATGGCATCTGGTCCCATCACTTCATGGCAGATAGATGGGGAAACAGTGGAAACATATATATAAATTAAAAAAACATTTATTTTTCTAGGCTCCAAAATCACTGCAGATGGTGATTGTAGCAATGAAATTAAAAGACGCTTACTCTTTGGAAGGAAAGTTATGACCAACCTCAGTTCAGTTCAGTTCAGTCGCTCAGTCGTGTCCAACTCTTTGCGACCCTATGAACTGCAGCACGCCAGGCCTCCCTGTCTGTCACCAACTCCCGGAGTTTACTCAAACTCATGCCCATCGAGTAGGTGATGCCATGCAGCCATCTCATCCTCTGTCATCCCCTTTTCCTCCTGCCCCCAATCCCTCCCAGCATCAGGGTCTTTTCCAATGAGTCAACTCTTTGCATGAGGTGGCCAAAGTACTGGAATTTCAGGTCCAGCATCAGTCCTTCCAGTGAACACCCAGGACTGATCTCCTTCAGGATGGACTGGTTGGATCTCCCTGCAGAGAACAACCTAGACCAACCTAGACAGCATATTAAAAAACAGAGACATTACTTTGCCAACCAAGGTCTGTCGAGTCAAGGCTATGGTTTTTCCAGTGGTCATGTATGGATGTGAGAGTTGGACTATAAAGAAAGCTGAGCACAGAAGAATTGATGCTTTTGAACTGTGGTGTTGGAGAAGACTCTTGAGAGTCCCTTGGACTGCAAGGAGATCCAACCAGTCCATCCTAGAGGAGATCAGTCCTGGGTGTTCATTGGCAGGACTGATTTTGAAGCTGAAGCTCCAATACTTTGGCCACCTGATGCAAAGAGTTGACTCATTGGAAAAGACCCTGATGCTGGGAAAGATTGAGGGCAGGAAAAGGGGATGACAGAGGATGACATGGTTGGATGGCATCATCAACTTGATGGACATGGGTTTGGGTGGACTCTGGGAGTTGGTGATGGACAGGGAGGCCTGGCGTGCTGCGGTTCATGGGGTCGCAAAGAGTCAGACGTGACTGAGCGACTGAACTGAACTGAACTGAGCTGAATGAGTCTCTAAGTAAAACGTTCCTTTGATTTTTGTAAATCACCCTGAAATGATAATAATTGCTAGGTCAGAAAGAAATACAGGCCTCAATACCAATCTGTTTCTAAGAGCCATAACATTAAGTAGGACCACAGCAACAGTTAAGCATTCATAGTAAACCAGAGTACAGCCAGCCTCTTATGGCCCTGTGAAGCACTGGGCATAAGTAACTTGGCAAGGCTGTTTAAGGATGTATTGACAATTAAATAAAGTCACAAGGCAGAAATAACTAAGTAGTGGGCAGAAGTCAGTCTTATCATTCAACATTTATATAAGAACTTAGAGACCCCTAGGAGTCTTTAGCAATCTGACATAAGAAAATATTCAGAACTCAGAAGCAAAAAAAAAAAATCCCTGGTCAGGTCATGTTCCAATTTCAACTGCTTCATTTTAGTACTTTTTCGAGTGCAATGGATAAAACTCCCAAGAACAGGAAGTCCCCTGAACACTGGTGGGCTTCATTTCAGTTCAGGTTAAAAAAAAAATTCTCACACCATTGTTAGTCATTCTTTTTCTTTTCTTCTCCTTTGTTTTCCTTTCAAATAACTTTATAAAACTGGAGAAAATTAATGATTCTAGCTGATGATGATTGCCTGCTTTATTATTCCAAAGCACTTTGTTCATAGGAAAAAGCTCAAGGATTTAATATCTAAAGTCATGAAGTGTATATAGTGTAAGTGAAAACATTGGGAGTACTCAAGTAATTTTAAAACCTTAAACAAGTAGAGCAATTTATGTCCTGGTGGATATCTACCCAGGGGTGGAACACTGTAATTGGGATGGGGTTGATGATGCCAGATCAGCCTGCATAAATGTACTCTACACTAAATGTACTCTCTGGCTTTGATTTACATGTAAAAATGGATCTCCCTTCACCCACATCCCCAGGTCATTAAGGAGGAAATGGTAAGGGACTGTTTCTTCTCTGAAGCCATATTTCAAGGTAACATAAAAACATAACTTTGGATGGCTGATTCCATCCTATATGAGACCTCCTCTTTGCTTCAGATGACACCACAACCAAGAGAAAGGAAAGGAAAGCTTTTTTAAAAGATGAATGCAGCCCTATTTTGTACACAAGATCATTAATGTAGTATGTATGTGTTAGGATTTCTTGGTAAGTTTCTTCTTTGCCCACACACCTTAATCTGTTCCCTCTTTTAACCCTTGCCCCCATCCCCTCCTCAATTTCCCAGCTCTCTAATAGAAGAATGTTCTTTTGAAAACCAGTCTGTTAGAAGTATATTTTTGCTCCTTAACTGTCAATACAATTTGCCATCAAAGGATTTCATTTACTCCTCATATTCTCTCATATCACACACATCAAAAGTATTATAGATTTTCACTTAAAAACAGCTAGTTTTCATCTCATACTCTCTTTGCAAAAATGAAGCATCTGTTTTTATCCTTTTCAAACCCAAAAGCTTCTGATGTGATGGATATTCATCTTCTTAAACCTTTCTTTTCCTTTGTTTTCTCTTTATTATTCAAGTTTCATTTACTACCCACCTGTTTCTTCTCTATTCCTTACTTGTTTCGTCTTTCTCCTTATGTCTAATGTTGCTGCTCCCTCAAGATCTGAATTCAAGTTTCCTGACTTCCTTCTCTCCTCTTCCCTCATGCTGTTGACTCTCCCACATCTTTATCTTCCTGCCAGATCTTTGGTCATGCTCAAGCCCATGTCTTTACCTGGATGCCTCACAGACACCTCAACACCTCGGGTTGAAGCAGAATTCATCAGACAGAAATAGCATACATATTGGTACTTACATGCTCCACCGCTCAGTCATGTCTGACTCTTTGTGACCCCATGGACTGTAACCCACCAGGCTCCTCTGTCCATAGAATTTTCTAGGCAAGAATACTGTAGTGGGTTGCCATTTTCTCCTTCAAGCGATCTTCCCAACCCAGGGACCGAACCCACATCTCTTGTGTCTCCTACATTGGTAGGTGGATTCTTTACCACTGAACCACCTGGGAAGCCCTATGCATATTGGTGGAAAAGTCGTATTCTAGTGTCCCTAAAACACAGTTGTTATTGCAAATTCTTCCCTGCTATTATCGCTTACATTCAATCTGTCAGCAGCAAGTCTTGTCTTTTCATCTCTGAACACACCTCTTGGAATTACTGCTTATTCTCCTTTTCCAGTACCTCCAGTACAGAGCAAACTCCCCTGTCTTCTTATCTTGAATAGTTTGGTACAATCCTAGCAGCTCACTTGTGCCCCTGAGATCTCATTCCCATCAATCTATTATACAGACCACCAGTTTATGCCCTTCCTAAAGCTCCAAGTCCATTATGTCGTCATTCTCCCTCTTAAAAACTTTAAAATAGCTTTCAATTGCCCACAACTGTCAATGTCCCTCCCAGGATTTTAAGACTCTCCATTCATGTGAAAAGAGTTTTCTTAGGGTGCTTGCTCAAAAGGTAAATACAGACCCAAAGATTCAGAATGATCCTTGCTGAGAAAGGATCTCAGTCTTGCTGAGAAACACTGAAGACAGGAGGAGAAGGGGGAGACACAAGATGAGATTGTTGATGGTTGGTGGCATCATCAACTCAATGGACATGAGTTTGAGCAAACTCCAGGAGATAGTCAAGGACAGGGAAGCCTGGCATGCTGCAGTCCATTGGGTGGCAAGGAGTCAGACACGACTGAGTGACTGAACAACAAGATTCAGAATGGGGAGCAATATGGTCAAAGAAAAAAAAAAAGACCATCAGTTAATCCTTATTTTACAAGTGGAAAAAGAAGAGCCCAGAGCTATGCATGGTCTTGCCCAATGTCTTTGACTTTGGCAAAGTTAATGTTCTTGCTAACACATTACGTTGCCCCTCTTGGCCTACGTTTGGGGGAGCATTTAAAATCCTGTTTGCTGATTATGAAATAAAACACAAATTGAAATGAAGCTAGCATGATGATATAAAAATACTGAATTTCAGAAAAATAGGTTTCCAGGTCTATCTCTGCTTCTAATATGCAGGGTAACTTTGAACAAACCATTTTCTTTCTTGGGGTCTCCATTTCTTCATGGATTAGATCATCTCGAGTATCCCTACTGGCTCTCATAGGTCATTTGCTAAATATCTTATCAGCTTTTCTAAAAATTTATTTTTAATTGGAGGATAGTTGTTTTACAATGTTGTGTTGGCTTCTGCCATATATCAACATGAATTGCCCCACAGGTATACATATGTCCCCGACTTCGTGAACCACCCTCCCACTTCCCAGCCCATCCCACCCGTGTAGGTTGCCACAGAGCACAGAGCTGAGCTCCCTGAGTCATACAACAAATTGCCACGGGCTATCTAATTTTCCATATGGTAATGAATATGTTTCAATGCCGCTTCCTCCATTGTATATCTTGTCATCTTGAATAAGATATAGGAAATGATCTTTGGTTTAATCACACCTTGCTTCTCATTTCTCACAAGAAAAGGAGCAAAGGTCATAGGCCTTTCGGTTAATGTGTGAATGCATGCACAGTAGCATGGCAAGGAGAAGGACTCAGCGTGGGCTGGAGAGGTCATGGAGGTGAGATCTGAACTGTCCTCTGTAAGAGGTGAGGACTTGCAGCAAGACAGGAGGGTGATCCAGGAAGGAGGAAACAGGAGCAGGGGCTAGGAGCCCTGGCTATACACAGGGCCCTGTGGGAACCAGGCTGCTGGGGCAGGGTCTGGTTGGGAAGCATGGGAGGCAGGGGGAGCCCAAATGCAGGAGATGGTCATTGTGCCAGGCAGTGGTGGGACCCGGGGAAAGGTGCAGGAGACTGAGTTGGCCAACAGGGCTGTTTCATTCAGCACAGAATAGGTCCTGAGGCTTCAGACTTATTAAACCATGCTCTTAGTTTCACATCCTTCTTCTGTTTTGATTAGGTGTTCCATAATTGCTTAATAAATTCCCAGAACTATAAATGGTAACAATATGAAACACTATGGATCCATAAGATGACCATATTGAAATTAGTGATACTTTAAGCATTAATAAAAGGTCTGATGAATATAAATAGTTCTCTACCTTCTGTAAGGCTAACAGTTACTAATGCGCCATCAGTTGAAAGTCTTGCTCAGTTACTGATGTGCCATCATCTCCTTCTCCTGTTTTATATCTCAGTTTCTATATTTGGTCTGATGTTAACTGGATTTGATCTCATTACTCTGATGTGTTTAGGGTAAACGACCTTAAATTCTTTTTAGAGCAGGATGGGGCACAAATAAATTATTATTAAAGTTTATCTGGATGAGTGCTCAGTTTTCAATATCACATAATAAATAATGACAAAGTAATTTCATGCATACTGCACTTTTTGAAAGAGGACTTACCAACACAATGCCATTTATCCTAATTCAAGCTAAAAATCCTGTATTCGTATAGTATTTTGGGAATTATAATTGTTTTCTTTTTGGCTGTATCACGCGGCTTGTGAGATCTTAGTACCCCAACCAGGGAATGGACCAGGGTTCTTGGCAGTGAAAGTATGGAGTTCTAACCATTGGACTACCAGGGAATTCCTCCAGTTTTTAAGAACTGCAGTAAAATACATATTACATAAAATTTTCCATTAATTTTTTAAATTTTTGGCCATGCCACATGGCCTGTGGGATTCTAGTTACCAACCAGGGATAGAACCCACAGCCTCCTACATTGGAAGTGTGGAGTCTTAACCATTGGACCACCAGGGAAGTCCTGAAATTTGCCATTTAAACAATTTTTAAGTGTATGATTCAGTGGAATTAAAATATATTCACAATGTTGTGCAACCATCCACAGAACTTTTCCATCAACCTAAACTGAAACTCTGTCACCATCAAATACTAACAATAGTCCTTCCTCCTCCCAGGCCCTGGCAACCTTCATTCCACACTCCACTTTTTGTTTCTATAATTTTGCCTAGGTAAGCAGAAGTCATACAACATTTATTCTTTTTCATCCGGCTTATTTCACTTAACACAATGTTTTCAAAGTTCATCCATGATGTAGCATGTACCAGATTGCATTCCTGTTTAAGGCTTTACATCTATTGTTTGCATAGATCATATTTCGCTTATCCATTCACTTGTTGATGGCCACTTGGGTTGTTTCTGCCTTTTGGCTATTGTGAATAATGCCAACATTAGTTTGTGAATCTCTGTTGAGTCATTGATTTCACTTCCTTTGGGTATATACTCAGAAGTAAAACTGCTAAATAATATGGTAATTCTATTTTTGATGTTTTGAGGAATCACCATACTGTAGTATTTTACATTCCCACCAGCAAGGCACCAGGGTTCCAATAACTCCACATCCTCATCAACACGTATTATTTTCCTTTTTTAAAAAAAACATTTATTTATATGGCTGTGTCAGGTCCAGACGCAACAGGACCTTAGTTGCATCATGTAGGATCTTTCTTGTGATGCACTGATTCTCTAGTTGTGGCACAGGCTTAGTTGCTCCACAGCTTGTGGCATCTTCCCAGACCAGGGATTGAACCTGTGTCCCCTGTATTGTAAGACAGATTCTTAACCACTGGACCACCAGGGAAGTCCCTATTTTCCATTTTTAAAATAATAGCTAACCTCACGATGTGAAGTACAGTTATTTTTTAAATATGCATATCATCTTCCTTGATGCATTCAACACCTGACAAAGAGCTCCTCCAGGACAGATATCATATCATCCATCCTTTGTCCCCATACCTTACAAGTAGGCATATTCTCAATAAGTATTTACTGAATGGATGAATGGTAGATTTAAGGAGCAGCCACAAATTCTGTAAGCAGGAGCAGGTACTAATTGTTATTATCATTTCACAGAAGAGGAAATTGGGACTCAGAGCATTAAGTGACTTGATTGAGGTCAAACTACTGGCTTGGTGCTGCCAGAAAGAGGTCGTATCCAGGATGTCTAGCTCTAGAACTAGAGACTGGTGTGTCAAGGGTGAATGTCAGTCCACCGAAATAGTACCCGATATTCGGACTCTGCAGCATGGCTCCATAAGGGACAGGGCCCATAAAATAAGGACACAGGTAAGCAGGTTAGAGGAAAAGGGGTGGCTCAGCCCATCATCCATTTTTTGCCTACGATTCAAGGAACCTGGTTCAAGTCTCAAAGCCATGGTGTATCAGTATATGTGCAATCCAAGCATAACAAGACTTCTTGGGAGAGACTTCTGGTACCAAGGAGATTCTTACAATACTGCTGATAGGGAAATCATTACTCCCTCAATTCATGGGAAAGGGTCGTATTGGTAGTAATTCCAACAGGAGTATCCAAGTAACTTAATGATTTTCCCGTAAAGGAAAGAAATTGTGAAACAGGTAATAAGCTTCTGCCTTACGCAAAGGGAAACCTATTGCAAAAAGGAAATTCCCAAAGATAAAGGAAAAATATGTGTAAAACAGTCAAAGATCAAGAATCACTGAAATGACACATTATTTTCTCTACCCTGTGTACCTTTTTGCAGACCTATTTGTATCTTTATCTACCCAGCAGATATCCTATCTATTAATCCCTTTCCTCCCCAAATAGTCTGTTTGCTTGTTTGTTATGCTAGAAACTTATTTCTCAGAGATATTGCTCTTTCTAAGATTCCTTAGCCCTATATTTATAGGACCAAATAGGTGTTAATATTGGGCTTTATGACCCTAGACCATCAGACTAATCAAGACCAATTCATGAAAGGTATATTTTTTTCAGAGAACATGATTTATCAAGAACTTTAAAATTGGCTTTTGAAAAGTGCTGTTATAAGAAAAATCTCACTATAGCCATTTTTAATTCCTAACTAATGATTCATATTTTAAATAATCCTCAATACAAATCTGAGGCAAGCTTATAACTGCCTTTTAGAATTAATTTGAATAGGATTTGAACTATGTATGCTCCATAAAGCAGGCAATGAGAGTTTAATAATTATTAACTATTAAGAAAAGGGCAATGGAGACTTATATTTTAGTTGTCCCTTAAATATTAGCACCACCAAACTTAAGTGCAAAATTTCTATCACAAATGATTGCATCTGAGTCAAGCACGCAGTCCCCATATCATAGTCAATAACTATTTTCTGAACATCTCCAGGTACTGTGATTTTCTTCTTTTCCTCTATACTATCTCATCACAGGATCCAAATAGTTTTTCTCAGTTTAGATAATTGTGGGAAGGCTCGTGCCAATTGTCTTAAAATGTAAGTGTTAATCAGGTAGAATTCAAGACTGTCCCTACACAAGTATCAAGTGTCCCTCCTGGCTTGGAGAGAAAAACATGGCGTTAGAGGCAGCCCCTGGAATCTGTATAGAATGCTGCATGGCTCTGGGAGTGTGAAGTGAATGTCTGATCTTTAGGTGGAGAGGGGAGAAGAAATGCTGAGGATCCACTGGCAGGGAGTTGGTACCAGATAATTGTCACAAGTGCTGTTTGAGCATTTGCAACATGGAAAGAAAACCTGTCCCAGCCTCACTGCCACAGGCCAATCCTCTCCCCCCACTACCTTCCCCAAGTGAGGCCCACTCAATCCATAGCACAGTGCTACTGCACCAAGGAGGGTCACAGCAAGCAGGACCTGCATCTCCAAGACTGTTCCTGTTCCCTGTTGGACCCCTACTGAGGGTTTTAGGGGCACATGAGAGATGATCCCTGGGTTGGGAAGATCCCTTGGAGGAGGAAATGGCAACTCACTCTGGTATTCTTGCCAGGAAAATCCCATGGACAGAAGAGCCTGGCAGTCTGTGGTCCATAGGGTCACAAAGAGTCGGATGTGACTGAGCAACTAAGCATGCACATACGAAAGATGCCCTTATGTACTACGGGCATTAAGGAGGTCCCCCCCTCAGGCAGAGGAGAAAAACACAAAATGGGTTCTTAGAATGGCCTGGGGGTGAGTATCTCTTTGAGCTGTCAATTCCCTTCATCTTTCAGCTCTAGTTGTACCTAGTGTGGTTTCATACAACTGCCAAGATCCCAGGACTGAGGCAGGCTGTTGAATGGTGCCAAACCACAAGAGCTACAGCAAGAGCTGTAGGAAAGGGGATAGTGTGCCTCCAGTGTCAGCATTTGGGCCTTGTTGACATGGAAGGTGAAGTACACTGGGGCCATTGTACTGTGGATGAAGCTTCTTGGACCAAAAGGTTAAACTTTTGATGAATGTGGGAAGCATTCAGCAAAAAATTGAATTCAACCAGTGGTTAATATATATTCACTCTTTGCAAGGCATTGCGGAAGGGTTTTTTAAGGGAATTGGAGATGAGCAGGATGTAATCTCCACCTTTAAGAGGTTAGGTCATTCAAAGAGTAGGGAAAACAGATCCATAGATATTGATACAGTGATAAAATGCCACTGACTGTTATTGACATGTAACAAACACCCTGGGCTGGGTCCACTGGTGAGAAGGATTCCGGCTCTTGGGGTCATCCAACACCCATCCATTCATCATTTCACAAACCAGTATTTGATTATCTCATTTTAGACCTGTTAAGCTTAAGACTGATGTGACATACTTAAGACTTTCCAGTTTGGAGCTCAGAATCTAGATTAGAAATATAAATCAAATATTAAAGGCAATGAATGAGATCACCAAGAAGCAAACGTGGTGAGAAAAGAATGCCCAGAAGGATATATGTGTGGGTAGGCAGAGGTGGTAGGCAGCAAAGGAGGAGGAGGCAGTGAAGGAGATGTTGCATTAATTGCTGGTGCTCTACTAACAGAAACTGTATCTCTAGAGGTGTGAAACACAGCAGGTCCTTTTATGGCAATGATGCTTATAAGATAGGGCAGGAAGACCAGCTCACCAAGCCAGAGGAGCTTTCTGTAGCCTGTAATGATCATGAGAATGACATCTGTCCACCCAGGCCATGAGGTGCCATGCTCAGCATTTCGTACATGTTACTGCTCTGTGATCAGTCCTCACTGCACCCTTCCAGACAGGAATTACCATGGGGCACAGAGAAGTTGAGTCACTTGCCCAGATTGTGTGGCCAGCAGGAACTAAGTCAGGATTCCACCCCCACCTCTCTAGCAGCCCAAGCCTTGCATGAACTCTTACTGGCTTCAGAACACGTAGCCTGTGGTGTGTCTGAATTCATGGGGCACGGCATGTACAGGGTCTGTGAGGAAATCTCCCTACAGAAAGGGCAACTAAACAAGTCAAGCCTGGCACTATGTTGGTATGCTTCAACTGTGTTAGGCATTAAGCAATCAGTTCTCCTTTCATGATTTCAGTAACACTTCTCTCTTTGGGTTTCTTTTGCTCCCACCATCTCCTAGGTTCTCTTGTACTCGTTTCAGTTTTCTTTCGCCACAACTAATAATACATGCCTTACTCTCTGGTTCTCTCTCCTACATTTGCTTCTCCTTCTGCTCTTTCTTGGCCTTTTCTCCTTTCTAAATCTAACATGCAAATTGTAATTTCTCTCATCTTTCAAGTTTACCATCTTGATGCTACAGGTCTCTCTTTTCAAGCACTTCCCTAAATTTTCTAGTGCTCTGTGAAGCAAATTTCTGATGGTGAGATTAAAAGTCATTTATAAATCTAATTTTAGTTGACTCGGTTCACAAGCAGCTACTGTGGACACCGAGGGCAAGGTGACACTGTCCTCATCCTTTGTGATGGTCAAGTCGGCTTTGCTATCAGTTAATTTTATCTCCAACTAATTTCAAAAATTTTATGTACTCCCTCCAGATAAAACAGAGTACTTTGTTCTATACCATCAAGTCTACCATCCTCTTCCTCTCCTCCTGGAGTGGGACAGGGTGCCAGCTTGCTGTAAGAAATCCTCTCAGATGTACAAAGCTGCCTTCCCTGTGCATGTGTGGGCAGCTGGGAGGCATTCTGGACCACTTTGCTCATCCAAACATCTTATCCACACCCTCTCCCCGCCTCCCACCTAAAGCTCCACATCCTTTCACCAATCTCTTGACTTACTTTTGAATCATTTCTCTCTCTGTCTGGGTTGTCTATCTTCATATAGGTCGATGTGAATATGTGATTTTCACATATATTTATCAATGTTTCAGTCAGTTTGTATAGGACAGAGTCCTATGTGTGCAAGCATGTGGAATACACGTGTGATACCTGCACCTATGTGGGCCTAGTTCCAAATGACCTGATGGGAATATAATGGCAATTAAAAATTTGTACATAAATCTGACATACACAGATGATACCTAGGGGGGAAATATCTGCGGGTTTATCATCAGGATTTTATTTCACATAGGTAAAACGAGTGATTTGCACTGTACTAACAATAAATTAGCTTATTTATGCGTCACTGTCAGCGACTCCCTTACAAGTCAAAATTCCTGAATATTTCTGTCTGTGATAGGACATGCCATGAGGTCTGAGTAGATAATAGCAATACTGGGTCTGAGTAGATAATAGCAATACTGAGCCACACTCTCTATACGTAATATATAAAACAAAATAATTGCATGGCTCCATATGCTAGGAGCTAAAGAAAGCGATTACAAAACCTCTTTAAAAATCTAGCTAGAAATAACAAGTACAGTGTTGTGTTTACAATTTGAAATTGATTCCATAATCTACTTGCAAGTCATTACCTGCCATTCCTTTTACAATAACAAATCCAAAGCTTTTACTTTACTGAAGTAAAGGGTTAATTTTTTTTCTGTCATGTCATATATTCTTAAATATATATTGCACAATTACAAAATCGTTCAAAATATCACCACTGTTAAATGACAATAATTGTTCTATAAGGAGGATGCTAGAACAACATCTGGGGAATAAGAAACCAAACCCCAAAACGATTTTATACTTTAATCCCTTCAGTGGAAATTTATATTCTGATTTTGTCTACTATGTGTATTAAGTATTCTGAATGGGGAAAACACCTCAAAGAGGACAGTCACGCGGATCCTGGCTCATAGTTGATGATCTGAGTAGTGAAGTGAATTCGCTCAGTCGTATCCGACTCCGCGACCCCATGGACTGACTGCAGCCTACAGGCTACTCCGTCCATGGGATTTTCCAAGCAAGAATACAGGAGTGGGTTGCCATTTCCTTTTCAGGAGATCTTCCCAACCCAGAGATTGAACTCAGGTCTCCCGCCTTGTAGGCAGACGCTTTACCATCAGCCACCAGGGAAGTCCGATGATCTGAGTCAATGATCTCAATTAACTAAAGAGGTGTGGAGAAGCACTTCCTGGAGCTGCCTTGCACCGACAGGAATAGACAGGCGGGACGCATCACCTTCACCTACACGCTGGGGTGGTGGCTACCGGGTAGGCCAGGCTGGGCTTCGGAGTGACGCCAAGAAGTGCAGGAAACGCAGCACACTGCGCGCTGGCCGCGCCGCTGACAAGGGCCGGGGCTGCCGCGCCCCCGCCCTCCGCCGGGAGCCCCTGATTGGGTCCCCCAGCTATCCGCCGGCTCCAGCCCGCTTCCCGCTGGGGTAGCGAGCCCAGCCGAGAGCCAACTCCCCAGCCCCTGCCTAAGATTTAAAGCGAGTAAGTTTTGTTCCAGAGATCAATGACTTTAGATCCCATGCCGGAGGAGTGCCGACCTGCGATTTGGGAGTTTAAGGAGTTGGTCTTGGTGAGTTTTGCTTTAAGTTTTCTTTGAAATGAAGCTGGGCTTGAAAGTAAACTCTTTGGAGGGCGGAGTGAGTCTCTCCCCCCGGCCCATTGTATTCCTGAAACGAACCGCTGTCGCAAAGCTCTTTGCAGTAAAATTGAGTTTCCTTCTTTTGTCACCGAGGCCCCCTGAAGCTCGGGGGGAGGGGGCGGGCGTAAGTAGTGTGACAAGATATCTTTTAAAGTCTAGCTTGCCCTTAGAACTCTCGCTCTGAAAAGGAAAATAAGGTGCTCAGAGAACTGCAACTCAATCAATCAAAACTTATCTCCCGTAGATGAGTAAACCGTTGCGTGTTCTGAACAAATGGATCACTTGTCCAACAAATTCTGTCTCCTAATGCAAAGTATATGGAGATCATATACTCAACATATAAACAACAATTCCAGTTCTTTCACATAGAATTAATATGTGTGATCGATCGTAGTCTTTTTAAAATGCTCCGTATCCCACCGCATCCTAACTGGGGCCCAGGCCCCCTGTAGGTGGAAATGTAGTCTTCTCTTCCGGATCACTAAATGGGGAAAGTTCCAGCCCGCTCGGCGGGGATAAATCGCAGCTCCTCATCTGGTTTGTTCTTTGTGAGGGGAGACGGGTTCCCTTGGTCCGCAGCGAGGGCTCCTGGCCGGCCTGGCCTCCGCCCCGCCCCTGCCCGGCCGGGCCGCCTCGCCGCGCCTCCCAGCCGGAGCGGCTCCCGGGCTGCGGGAAAGGAGTCTGTTCTGCTTCCTCTGGACCAGGCGAGGTCGCCAGGGCTGAGAGGGGAGGAGAGTCGCTCGCAGGGCGGCTCCAGGACTTCAGATTGGAATGATCTCTGGGGCCGGGGAGGCGAGGCTGTAGCTGACCCCGGGCTCGGCGCCGGCTCGCGGCCCTGGTCCGGAGCGCGCGCAGCCGGGCGTCGGGAAGCTGGGGCCGCCCTATCCGCCGCGGGGCAGGGCTGCCCGCCGCCCGAGAGTGCGGCGGAGAAAGAGGCACGTTCCCTCCCCGGGCGCCTTTGTTCATTCGGGCCTGCGGGCGGGCGTTTGGCGACCGCGATCCTGGGCCGAGCCGCCGTCCAGATGCAGCAGGTAGGCTGGGGGGCCCGGAGCTCCGCGGCTGGGGGGGAGGGTGAAGTTCCCCGGAGCCGGTCCCCATTCCTACGAGCTCCAGCGAGGCGGCCGCCGCGCCGCGATGCGGAAACCGGCCGAAGCGCGGGAGCCGGGAGGGTAACGCCGCGCCCTGCGGCCCTCGGTTTCCGGCTGGGGGCCCCCAACCTTACGCCCACACCTAGGCTGCAGGGGTGAATTCGGGTAGAGATCCTGCGTCGTGTTAGAGAAGTTGGGAAACCGCCAGACTGGGGAAGCTTTCAGTGAGTTACTGGCTGGGGCAATGCAGACAAGGAAGTAGGCAGGCGGGATAACTGGGAAATGAGACCTCTTTCTAAGCGGGGAGGTCCTGGCCACGCTTTCCTTTGACTTTGCCAAATTTTATTTTGCTTCCTGAAGTAACAGAGTCATTTGTTTACTCAGATGCCCCTTACGCAGGTCCAGAGTAGCAACTTTTCATCCGATTCTGACAACACACCCTATGTTTTTCTCTCCCAGTGTTGGTGTTCATAGGTTATGGGTCATGTTAAAGGGACACCAACGTTGTACCGCTCGGTGGCTGGTGGTGGCTTGGAGGTCGTATTTAGGGTAATTCTCTAATGAAAGCACATACATTAGAACTGGATTTGTTCCTCTGTGCCTTTATTTTGGGAAACTTTGCCTGGTCCCTATGGGGGCAGGGAGAAGGATGTGAGAAGCTGAAACTGACCCAGAAAAGGAAGATTGAAGATAGTTGCATTAAGTGGTGGTGCTGAAAAGATCCTGTCCTGAACTTTCTGAAAGGGGGACTGGTTATAAGCACCTGAGGTTTATAACTTTCTCATAAGAAACTTACAGTAGATTTTACATCTTGTCACTGTGCAGGGGTGGGGCTGCTTTTTGGAGTCAACTCTTTTTCTTTTAAAAACAATAAATTCAATATCTGATATCAATAAATTCAATATCTGATATGTTTCCATTAAATACATAAATGATTCTCCCCTCTTCCACTTTCTCTCTCTCTCCCATCTCCTCTCCCACAGACACTTTCCATGAGTGTTTACTGAGCCCCTCTGAAGATGAGGGTGACTCAGTCTGAGGAACCTCAGTCGCCAGGGGCTCTCTGTAACACCTGAAGATGGGAATGAGTGTTGTGACAGGGAGAGTTCAAGCTGCAGCTCAGAGAGGCTGTTTCTGAGGAATGAGAAGTGAGGGATGATTAGGAAGCATAGATGATACTGCACTAAATGTTCTGACCACACACATACACATACACATGCACAAACACAAATCATCAGAAGGTGGAGAAGAATTTTCAAAATAAAGTGCAGGCTTTAGCAAGGGAAAATGTCAACTTATATATTTCATTAAAATAGAGATCAAATTTCCCTTTTATAAAAGACTGATTCAAATGAGATTGTAAGAAAAGGAAATAACTTTCTAATTCTCAAATATAGAACAGCTTGAATAATAACTCATGGGTTTTGAAATGGGTCATCTTTTTAAATGGGTCACTTTGGCTAGAATCATTGCTCTCAGTGACTTTCAAATTGTCAGGGTAGAGTTCTTTCTGAGAACCAATTGGACTGTAATCTACATATCAGAACATAGGATGTGGTAAAAAGAAACTGGGAGCAATTCAGAAGGAAATTTTCTCTTAAAGTAACAAAAGGTATCCTTGTATATTTGAAACATTGTATATACTCAACTGAATAAATTTTAGCTTTGCATTTTATGGCACATTATACTTTTTGGGGGGAATACTTCCATAGCCATTATTTTATTCCATTGTTGAATAATCTTGTGAGGAGAACTATACATTGAATCTATGTTCCAGAAGTTGGGGAACAGCAAATTACTATAAGAGCTCTGCCATTAGATACAGAATTTCTGCCAGCAAAGATTCAGCCAGAACAGTGTAAATCTAGAATGGTTTTTTTTACAGTCTGCATATATAAAAGAGATAGAAGAATTCATGTTTAAAGATAAAAAACTCAATCAAGTGAGAAGTAAACTCTGAAAAAGCAAAAGTGACTTCTTTACATTTAAATGCTAGAAATTCAGAGATTGGCTTTGACCAGTAACTTATTTTTAAGATTTATCTTCCATAGTGAAGATTATAACACTAGAAGTCAGCTTTTTTTTTTTTTTTTAACAGAAAGGAATATTCCTCTAAGTCTGAAGGCAATAAGCTCCCTAAATTCCAAGTTCAGGGTACTATTACACAGCTTTAGATTCCCTGAAATTTCATATTTTTTCTCTTTTATTCCTTTTCTACAACACTTTCGACAAATTTTTTATTGTGGTCTAAGAAAAGTAAGTTAAAAACTTGACTCAGGTTTCCTTCTCTATATTTTACAGGACCTTACAATCTTTTGACTGTGTCATTTGAAGTGTGTTCTTAAGTGCTTGTGGGAGCCATATTGTTCTTTCCTGTCAAGGATAATGGAAGACCATGTTCAATTAGGAATGATACCTTTGTTTTCAGTCACAATAGTGTTTGAGACATCTTAATAGCCATTAGCAATCAGATCAGAACTTAGAAAAACTCATATCTAATAAAAGTTTTTGAAAAGAATATTAAGAGTACAGCTCATCACTTTGAAAGGAAAATAACCCCTAAAGAATATCAGCCATCTATTAACTAAACCATCATGGTAAAGATGCATGAACAATTTCTAGAGAAAGGAAATTAACATATATCGAACACTTGATCTGGACCACATTTTATCAGTAGATCATCTAAAATGATCCTCAGAAAACACTGTTGGTACAAGGTTTAAAGACAAGTCAAGCTCATGTGACTAGTAAATGGGAGCACTAGGATAGAAATTATTTTTGTTCACCTTCACACTTGATTTTTCTATTCTCTTGCCCGCCCCCCTGCCTGCCCCCCCGCCAGATTCCAGGTTGCACAGGAACATTTTTTTTTTACTCTGTTAGTGGATCTACCCTGGAAACATCTCTGAAGCCCTCTCAGCATCCTGCCTGTGGCCTACCACACAGTATGTGATAATTTAATACTTGTTGAATGACTTAGATGTAGGTATTACCTACTTCAGGGCTGTACAGCATAATGTCTAGGACAGGGCAGGTGTTTAAATGGTAATTTACTTATTATAATAAATGCTGATCAGCTGAGATGGAAATGTGATATGTGTGTGTGTGTGTGTGTGTATCTTAGGTTTTACACCATTATTTATTTTTTGTATTCTGAACCCACAATCAAATGTTGCATTCACAACAGGACATATGTTGCCACTGGATAACAGGCCAAAGTGTATAGCTTATATAGCAGGCTTATATCAGGTTATATTGTCACCATATTTTGAAATCACTATTTTTCATATTGTAATTTAACCTCAGCTGTGTATGAATCCTCTCCTTTCATTTCATCCAATACTTATTCATTGAATACTTGCTTAAAACATCCTCTCTGAGTCATGTGCATTTTATTGTCTTCTCCTTCCCTCCTTACTTTTTTCTTTACTTCCTTCTACCACTTTGAGGGCTTTCCAGGTGGCCCTAGTGGTAAAGAACCAGCCTGCCAATGCAGGAGATGTAAGAGATGTGGGTTCGATCCCTGGGTTGGGAAGATCCCCTGGAAGAGGGCACGGCAACCCATTCCAGTATTCTTGCCTGGAGAATCCTATGGGCAGAGGAGCCTGGTAGGCTGTGGTCCACAGGGTCGCACAAAGTCAGACATGACTGAAGCGACTTATTAGCACACATGTACCACTTTGAATCTCCTCCCTTAAATACCCCAATCTTCCATGTGCAGGAAAGACTTTTTGTACCCAAAGTGACTCAAACTGTCACTTTTGCCTGTTGTCTGGTGCTACTGGGATCAAGGAAAGGAAGAAGGGAAACGAGATAGAAGGTTGGGAAAAGGCTGTGTTACAGAGAAAATGAAAACAAGTTCTCAGGCGAAATGCAGGTGGTAGCAAAACATAAATGACTCCCAACTTCAGACAGGGAAGCAAATCTTTTCCCTTCTAGGATTGGTTCTCTTGGTTCTGCCCCACCAGCTTCTCTGTCCTCCCATCACACTAGGAGTACAGCAAGAGCAGGTCAGGAACTCAGGGACAGGGCTGTAAAGGATCAGCTGCTTCTGAACTGCCACAGGGTCTGGAATTTATGGAGGCTACCGGGTTAACACCATGTCTCCATGCCTCCGTTTCTTCTTCTGAAAAAGGGGAAGATAACTTCTCCCTCATAGGTTGTTGTGAGACTTGAGAGAGCTACTGTCTACATAAAGCTCCGGGTGCACAGTAAACACACCATGTTAGCAACTGTTGCTACATGAGGCATAAGGAGAAGTTTGCTACTTAAGTAGGCAAGAACAAAACTGACAAAAATTACATTTATAAGAACTGGCAACCCTGTCAACCCAACCAATATGCCTCAAGAATGAACACAGAAATGAACACAGAATGAACACCGGCTTAGAAAAGCTAGTGCATGAGCTCTCCAAGACCCTTTTTATATATTCAGCTCTTTTTTTTTTTTTTCCTTTTGTTTGCTTCAAATTCTGTATAATCAAACTGGTTACTGGGAAATGTTAGCAACCTTTAATATAATTCCTCTGAAATATGATAATACTCTATAATCCCTCTGTCACCAGTTTCCTTAGTGCTTATCTTTACTTGGAGCCTGTCTTTACTTGTTTGTTCATTTTGTATTTTCCTATTTTTAGTTTTCCCACAACCAGCAAACAGAAATCGACAACCATGTTTAACTTATAAAGAAACATATAGCATAGTTTATGTAAGTGGAGAGCAATTTGCTAGATTTACACTATACATTTTATAACCAACTTTTCCCACTGTCCCAGATCCATGCTTGCAGAGCTGGAATTTAAAGTCTTCAGACTAACAATGGATCAAGAATTAACTCTAAAATGTATTCTTTGTGGAGGAATAACAATTCCACATGGCTTTTAATCTTTGCCCAGAGCTTGAGCTTAAGTTTCATAGCTAGTCACAGTCACAAAAACACTTAAAGATAGCTGTTGCATGGAATGTGTCCTTTTTTTGTAGCCTTATATTGAAGACACTTAACTTTGATTAAAGAATAAAATATAATTGAGAGAATATCTCATTTTTCCCACTTAAAATGTGAGTTGTACATTCACATTTCAGGTTGCCACCTTTCTTATTGAGCAAATAGAAACAGACTTAGTGCTAAACAGTAACCAGTTGTGTTTCTTAGGATCAAATCCTATTTTACTAAGAAAAAAATCTATGAAGATCAAATCATAGCCTTTCTGGTAAATTCAGGGCTTTTTATACCTGATTTCTTTAACATGGCAGTTTGGTTCCTGAGGATTTATCCTAGCTATGTTTAATAGGGAATAAATGATCAGAGCAAACCAGGAAAAAAAGTACTTGGAATGTAAAACAAAATGTAACATAAAGATGAGAGAGAAAATGTTATCTTTCTTTCCTTTGAGTTATGTCTGGAAAGGAACCAAAAGTTGTGTCTCACATGGGACTTTAAGTCATAAAAACTTAAGCTTCAAAGTATCAAGTAGTAAGGCTTAAAAAAAAAAAAAAGAAAGTCTGTGACTTGCTGGAGGAGCAACATTAGTTTATAGTCATATTTTTATCACTTTTAAATTTTGTGCCCCAAATGAGTGCTTCACTTGCCTCTCCCTAGCCTGGCCCCTGACAGTGGTCAGTGTGCTGCATAGAGGGAACGGAGCAGGCTGCCCAGCATGGGGAATTCCTGAAGAGGAAGCACAGATGGGATGAGACGGTGACAATTGTGTGATGTCTTTTACTTTCTTTATGAGGTAGGAAGGGAAGTTGTCAGCTAAGAGTGAGCACTACACTTCCTCTCATCCTAGGAAGACGGGGGAAGATTCAGCATGGCTAGTGAAGAGCCTGGGAGAGGGAGAAGGTCCAAAACAGGTGGAGGACGGTCACACAGCACTAAGCAGTTGTGGCGGTACTGTCTGTCTGGTGCGTTCTGTTTCTCCAGGAGCCTGACAGGAATTATAGGGAATACGGGAATGACCCAAGGTCTGGGGTTGCTGGGGTGGGAGGACAGGAACCAGGGATAAGAGGGCAAAGGTGCCAGGTGACCCTGCATCTGAGACAGGGAGGTGGGTAGAAGAAAAGACAGGAGACGGCTGGATGGGCCAGAGGTGTTAGGGGGCAGGTAGGGGGTGGGCGGAGGATTCCAGATGAATGCTTAGAGGTTGTGGTTGAAGAGGGAGTGGACTAGAATTTGAAATTTCAGAATAATGCAGTTCTAAATGAAGCCACATAAATGACTTTTCCTGCTGGTAAGTTGTCTTCAGTGTGTGGGCGGGAGTGTGAACAAACATCTACACCATAAAACAAGGGCTCCTTGGACTTCTGAGTGTCACATGTCTTCTAGGTAATATGTAGAAATACAGTTTTTCTAAGATTGGATGTTGTTAATGTATTACAATGGTGGTCTAAAATAGTGGTTAAGAAACAAATAGATGTTTCTTAATTAGAAACAAAAAACAAATAGATTTTTTTAAATTCAAACCCACTGGCTTTCTCTAGTTAACATTACTCTGGTCTAGATTTAGTGCTGCTGCTTTTCCTGGAAGATGCCTTCCCCAACCCCACCCATACCCAACCTTGAGAGCCCCCCAGGCTCCCAGCACAGCTCTCACTGTTTGCTCCAGGTCTGTCTTCCCACTTGAGCTCCATGACAGGCCTTGTCTGTCCTGCCTTCCGACTGTTTCCCTTGACCTTTGTTACCCCATCTTAACTTTCTGATGAACCAGCCCTTTAAAATAGTTTCTCTTTTTTTTTGACTCCTGCATTTTCTCCTTCCCCTGAGTTGACTGTTCCTCCAGGCCTTTGCTCAGCTCTGCTTCCTTGAGAGTTCACCCGTGTTCATGGCCACCATTGTCTTTATAACTCAGGGCGCCCACTGGACTTCAGTGCTGTCTGCTCCCAGGCTCAGATTACCTGTTGGACTTCCCTACTTGCTGTCTCTCTTAACATCTCCATCAACACAGCTTAAAAGCAAACGTGTTCCCACCTCATTCCTGACTCAGGAAACCAGTTTTCCTTCCTCTGTCAGTAATGCTTGAACCTAGATTTCTCTCCTCTCTTTACTCCCTGTCCCAGGTCACTCATCACCTGCCACTGAGGCTTTTTTTTTTTCTTTTTTAAATTGAAGGCTAATTACTTTACAATATTATAGTGATTTTTGCCATACATTGACATCAATCAGCCATGGGTGTACATGTGTTCCCGATCCTGAGCCCCCCTCCCACCTCCCTCCTCATCCCATCCCTCTGGGTCATCCCAGTGCACCAGCCCTGAGTACCCTGTCTCATGCATTGAACCTGGACTGGCGATCTGTTTCACATATGATAATGTACGTGTTTCAATGCTATTCTCATCCCACCCTCGCCTTCTCCCACAGAGTTGAGAAGGTCGTCTTTATCCCTTCCTCCCCTCCCTCCCTCCACCATCCTAGACTAGACCCTTTTTACCTCATTTTGCTTCAGTATGTGTGTGCTCTGTCGCTCAGTCATGTCCAATTCTTTTGTGACCTCATGCACTGTAGCCCACCAGGCTCCTCTGTCCATGGGATTCTCCAGGCAAGAATACTGGACTGGGTAGCCATTCTCTTCTCCAGGGGATCTTCCCAACCCAGGGATTGAACCCCAGTCTCCTGCACTTCAGGTGGAATCTTGACAGGCTGAGCCACCAGGGAAGCCTGCCTGCTTCAGTACAAGGTCCTGATATAACCCAGAGTCTGATCTCTAGGCATCCTGCATCCATCCTTTGTACCACTGCCAGATTTCTGCATAAAGCTTAATAAATATTGACAAGGGAGTTATCACTAAAAACAAAAAGAACTTGCTGCCCTGGGCACTCACTGTCTTCTCTGCCTTATTTTCAAGGTTCTCCATAAGTACACCCCAACCTCCCTGCTTTCAAACATTAATACATGCCTGTTTCTCAAATATTTGCCATATTGTATTTCTTTCCTTTGTTGCCTGAAACTGCTTCCTTGTCCTTCTGCAACCACAGAAATCCTGACCATCCTAGGTCCTTGTGATCTAGCTGTCACTGATTTCTACTCCTGGGGACACTCCTATTGTGCCTAGAGCAGGTATGACCCAGATTGGTGCTGACATACAGAGTGAACCTTACTGTGACATGCCTGTTGTTGTCCAGGCGAACTGTGTTTCCACATGCATGCTGTGTTGTCTCAACTAGATTGTTGGTGTTTTCAGAGCAGAGACCAGAAATACTACCTCATGACTGCCACCATGCCTGGTGTATTTCTATAGCAAACACTCACACACTTGTAAGATTAACTGAAACATTGAACACTGAGGTTGTTTAACTTGAAATTAAAATGCCAACCTCATCATCTTAATTAAAACTTCAAAATTTGTAGCAGGTTCTGCATAATATTTTAGGATTACAAAAGTAAACTCAACAAAGAAATGAGTTGACAGCAGGAGTGAAGTAGAAAAAAGTCAGGGTTCATTTTGGGAAACCTGTAGCCTCTAGATGCATTAATTGTTTTGTTTTCTGTTTTTAATCAGAGAAGTTTAAAGAGCTCTCTTGTGAAGAAATATTCTTGAGTGGTTGAGGGGCATAGCTTCCAGACTAAAAAGTATTTGGGGTGAGGTCTGCCACATTCTTTTCTGATATTCCTACTCAACTTCTTATTCACTCAACTTCTTATTCTTCTGACTACTTCTTTTGGGAAAGAGAAAACTGAGGGTATCTATACCTTCCTCTCAATCCAGATAGAAGCAAACCCAAGTTATAGTCCAAATATCTGCATATTTTCCCCTAAGCAGCTCTTTGTTCTGTTCTCTCATGAGCCTTCCCTGTTTCCTATTTTCAGCAGGCTCTGAAATCATCTGTAACTTTTGTATTCCTTCAGTAACAATACTTTGATCTTTGCCCTCAGTTTGCAGATTGAGTCACTAAAGCTGAGTGCAGTGAGGGGTGCCTGAGGTTATACAATAAACCTGGCCCCAAACCGGGTAGCCCTGGTTTCGGCAGTTGACTGGTCACCCAGCTGCAGTGTGGGCACAAAGGAAGCTGCACCCACAGCATTCTGTTGTGGACGGTTGCTGAGCTCACATTCATTATTGGGATCACTTTGTTTCCTGTGAGGTCCAGCATTTTCTTTCTCTAGGTCAGGCAGGCCTGTGGGCTTCACTGTAGCCCCCAGCCTAGCACTGTGAATACAGAAGCTAGAAGGTGTGCCTTAGAGAAGCTTTATGGACAGTGTGAACCCAGAAGGGTGAGCCTTGATTGCCTGTAAATGGTCTCCATCAGCAACACCAGGGTTGGGACAATGTTGTTTAGTTTTAACAGATGAATTTAGATCATGGAGGTGCTTTTGCTTTTGGTTGGAAAAGGCCATCCTAATAACTAAGTTCACTTTGGAGGAGTGGGGGTGTTCTTTTGTTATTAGAGAACCTGGGTTCTATGAATTCCCAGACCTTCCCCTCATCACATCAACACTCACATCATCACATCAGGGAGATTTGGTTGTGACTGACGTAAACAGTGGCTCCAACAGTTCAAGCAGCTGTGGGTGGAGAAACTGTGTCTTAGAACTTCACACACTGTGCTAAGCCTTAAGAAGTAGTGTGGGTTGTTGGCTTCATGACTAAGTTCTTTGTCATTTTTCAGAAAGCCGTTGTGACTCTTAGAGGCCAACTGGGAACAGTTGAAGTATAGGACAATGAGGGAAATATATATGTGGTGGGGTGGAAGGGGACAAAACAAATGTTATGGGCTGGCTGTTTGGTGATAGATAGTGATAGAGTTGCTATAGCAGCAACACTCCATCCAGATGAGCAATAGACCCATTCATGGGAGAGAGACTAGGGCCTCTCTGAGTCCAGGGTGCAAGTGGGTGCTGGCAGAGTTGGGCGGGTGGGCTGATTGTCTAGCAAGAAACTCTGGCTTGTAGACAACTGTGAATAGGTGCAGAGCAAAGCTGCCCTTGGAACATAATGAGCGCAGCTGCTCAGAAATGGGAAGCTAGTTTTGCCTGTGGTTCCAAAGGTTACTCTCCTTTTTGTTTCCTTCCCGGAATCTCTTGAGAGAAGGAAATGGCAACCCACTCCAGTACTCTTGCCTGGAAAATCCCATGGACAGAGGAGCCTGGTAGGCTACAGTCCATGGGGTCGAAGAGAGTCGGACACGACCTAGCGACTTCACTTTCACTTTTCAGTTTCATGCATTGGAGAAGGAAATGGCAACCCACTCCAGTGTTCTTGCCTGGAGAATCTCTGGGACTGGGGGAGCCTGGTGGGCTGCCATCTATGGGGTCGCACAGAGTTGGACATGAATGAAGTGACTTAGCAGCAACAGCAGCGGGATCTCTTGGAATAGAAACAGCAAATTAGTTTCAATTGAGATTTTTCTTAGAATTCTTAAACACTTAAGCTGTCTTAAAATCTGCCTTTAGAGATTCTGTTACTTTGCATGACGCCTCCAGTTCCTTCTGAGTGTATTGTGGAAGAGGCAGAGGGGCTGGGCCTTCAGAGGTGGGCCTTATCGAAGTGAGCACAGTTTAGACTGAGAGGAAGTGCCCCTCCCCCACTCCACCTCCCCAATGAAATCGATTTTGCAAAGTGTAAGCAGACATGCCACCATCAGAAACAGATGTTTCTTGCCATCTCTCACCCTTGTTATTGTTCAGTCACTCAGGCATGTCTGACTGTTTGCAACCCGCTAGGCTTCCCTGTCCTTCACTATCTCCCGGAGTTTGCTCAAACTCATGTCCATTGAATTGGTGATGCCATTCAACCATCTTGTCTTCTGTCGTCCCCTTCTCCTCCTACCTTCGATCTTTCCCAGCATCAGTCTTTTCCAAGGAGTCGGCTTTTCGCATCAGGGGGATTTTTGGAGCTTTAGCTTCAGTCCTTCAGTATCAGTATTGGAGCTTCAGCTTCAGCATCAGTCCTTCCATTGAATTTTCAGGGTTGATTTCCTTTAGGATTGACTGGTTTGATCTCCTTTCAGTACAAGGGACGCTCAAGAGTTCTTTCATCCTACCCTAGAGCATTCATTCAGTCTGCCACGACCACCCAAACCAAAGGGCAAATTACCAATATTGATCTAGCCTTCATAGCAGTATTCCTCAGTTTTTTACATTTTACCTTACAACAGAAATGCATTTTACTTTACAACCCTGAAGCTATTTACACACAAAACTTAAAATTTCACAAAATGATACTTAACTACTTTCAATGCACTCTGCCATTCTCTATTATGCTTTTCCTTTTTCTTTCTTTTTTTTTTTTTTAAAGCTTTTGCGGCTTCCTAAGTAGTGCTAGCAATTTAAAAATCTATACCCTTGGGGATAAAAGTTTACCTGTGCTGATCTCTGAATTATCGCTAAGGCTTGGTTCTGATCTCCTGTCCTCCTTGGGCTTTTTGCATGCAGTTATCACCCTCGTGTGGAGTTACCTTGGGGGACGGGAAATACAGCTGGGTGTGAGAGGCCCCACCACCCAGGCTAGGCGGGCACTGCCTGGTGCTCTCAGTGTGTGCAGCTGGTTTTGAACATGTTAAATTCGAGGTGCCTGTGGAGTTTCCAAATGGAAGAGAACAGAAACAAGACGACTGTACAGAAAAGTCACTTTGGTTAGAGAGTTGGGACTATGCTTTTGAGAAGTATATCTCAACTTCTTGATTATGAAACTTGGTTTGAAAAAAAAAATATTACTCCTATTTCTGCCTTGTCTGGGGCAAGCTTTAATGTATTTTTACTATTATGAACTTTCATTTCATTGAGTATTATTCCTTGAATTATAATAGCTGCTTTCATTGTGACTATATTCCAAGTCAATATATTCATGGACATACCCATTTAAGAAACTTGAACTTTAGGTATGTAAGATGACAGACATTTTGGAGGTTTTCTCCCTAGGCTTGAGAAGAGAAAAGGGTCTTTGTATTCTGAATGAGAAGGTAGAGGGTGGTTCTTTCCCTTTCCTTGGATTCCCCTGAAAAAATAAACAGCTGTATGCATCTACTCAACACCAGCTGCCCCATCACATTTTGTCCAGATCAGTCTGGTTACATATTGTTTTTAAGGAATTAAGAGTAGTTTGTTTCTTTCTGGTAACTCAGTAACCTATTCACTTGTAATTTTTTTCTCTTCCTGACTCTAATAGGTTGCACTTAACTTTCACAAAAAGGACTACACAGAATAGCTGCATAAGGCCAATCCTTGAACTTAATGAAGGATGTCAGAGTGGGAGCATTCTGATGTGCCAGCGTCATTCTGCGGTGTGTTCCGTTCTTTTGCCATCTCCGAAAAAAATGGTATTAAAAGAAAATATTTTATGAAATAAGGAGCTCCTTTTACCTTTTTAATGACCAACATGGACATCTATTCTACAGAATACACAGTCCTATGGTTTTGAAGAAGCAAGCACTCATTTAAAACTGACCCTAAATAAAAACAGACCTGGATGGACGTCAGAATGTTTGTTAGTGGCAGGAGAGTAAAAAAATGGCAGTTTATTCAGTTATCTGCCACTTGTTTTGTACTAAGCCTGATGTTCTTCTGGATATCGATCGATAATCACATCGTGAGCCATATGAAGTCCTACTCTTACAGATACCTCATAAATAGCTACAATTTTGTGAATGACAGCCTGTCTCTTAAGCGCAGCGAGGAGGGGGTTCCTCGTTACCAGTACTTGATTAACCATGAGGATAAGTGTCAAGCACAAGATGTCCTGCTCTTACTGTTTGTAAAGACTGCGCCTGAAAATTACAATCGCCGTTCTGCCATTAGGAATACATGGGGCAATGAGAAGTATGTTTGCTCTCAACTTAATGCCAACATCAAAACTCTGTTTGTCTTAGGAACACCTTCTGACCCACTGACAAGAGAAAGACTTCAGAGAAGACTGGTTTGGGAAGATCAGATGTACAATGATATAATTCAGCAAGACTTTGCTGATTCTTTCTATAATCTTACTCTTAAATTTCTTCTCCAGTTTAGTTGGGCAAATCGATTTTGTCCACATGCCAAATTCCTCATGACTGCTGATGATGACATATTTATTCATATGCCAAATCTTATTGAATACCTTCAAAGTTTAGAACAAATTGGTGTTCAAGACTTTTGGATTGGTCGTGTTCACCGTGGTGCCCCTCCCGTTAGAGACAAACGCAGCAAATACTATGTTTCTTATGAAATGTACCAGTGGCCGGCTTACCCTGACTATACCGCTGGAGCCGCCTACGTGATCTCTGGTGATGTGGCTGCCAAAGTCTATGAGGCATCACAGACACTTAACTCTAGCCTTTACATAGACGATGTGTTCATGGGCCTCTGTGCCAATAAAATAGGGATCGTACCACAATACCATGTGTTTTTTTCCGGGGAAGGTAAAACTCCTTATCATCCTTGCATCTATGAAAAAATGATGACATCTCATGGGCATGTAGAAGACCTTCAGGACCTCTGGAGGGATGCCACAGACCCAAAAGTAAAAACAATTTCAAAAGGTTTCTTTGGTCAGATGTACTGCAGAATAATTAAGATAGTCCTCCTTTGCAAACTGACCTATGTGGATACATATCCCTGTAGGGCTGCCTTTGCCTAACAGTACTTGAATGTTGTATGTTATCACTGTCACTGAGCCAAACCTGGATAAAAAAACTTTTAAATGTTTATCTATACCGTAAGTGAAATGAATATGAAGAACAGAGGAATATTTTGAAAGCCCAGTCTATCAGAATGTTTCTTTGATTCTAGAAGCCCTTCAATATAACTTACCTACTTCATTGCCTAAATTCATTTCAAGGAATTTAGATTTAGATGAGGTTCATATGAAAACAAAACTAAAGGGAATTTCAAGTTCTCAGTACCATGAGTATATCGAAGGAGTAGAAAAGTTATTAAGGTGCCTAGGTGTTAGGATAACTGCTTTTGGAAAATACCAAGTAAATGTATAGCACAACATTTCAAAGAAATGGATATGTTGTTGGACCAGGTACTTATTAAAGAGCACTTGATGGAGTTGGTAGGGGCAAGGGAGGACTGGCATGGAAGAATACATGAACCTGGTCAAAGAAAGTTTCCTCTTCTTCAGAGGAGACTTAGGAGAAGATACACAATTTCTTTATAATCCGCCAAATCACTTACTGTCACATTCATGTAGCTGTTTTACCCGGACAGTATTGGAGTCATTTTAAATATATTTATATATTTTTTCAAAGTTTAATGTGAAATTTGAGAAGTCATTAGCTCTGCCCTAACTAGTACTTTATTATGTTTTTTTTTATTATTATTAGACAATGACACAAAACATGGACAGCGTCTTACTCAGAGGGTCCTTTGCTAGATATAAATCATTGTTAATTCAAATAAGTTGATTTTATCAATAATTTAATGAAATTTCAACTGGTTTTAAAATATTCAGTATCAGTCTGTTTTTAAGGCAGCTATTTGAATGTAGTTTACATAAAGGAATATAATAATGGAGAAGAATTCAAAAAGAAAGATAGAACATTATGAGACTCTTTTCTCCATAATTTATAAAATAAAAGTTTTAATGTCTAAATTGTATTAATTACTAAAATCAGCCCACCCGTCTCCAACAGGGTCTCATAAACCAGTTGGTTTTGAGTTTAGCTTTTAAAACTCAGAGTATTAAACATCCAAACTGTAGTAGCTAAAAAAATCTATTCTTTCATCAAAATGACTATCAGAGGTGATATTCAACTTCTAAATATTTCAGAATGAAAGTGATAGGAAAGTTACCTGAATGAAGTTTAAAACATTTGTAAGGCTGTATGTTCCTTGTAATAAAAGAGATGTGGCTGAGATCCAATAGTGGAAGTTAGATTTATTTTACATGGCAGGATGAAAATGTGGCTGTGATACAAACAACCTCCCCTCACTGCAGAAAGAACTAGGTGAGGTCTGTTGTTAGGGGGATTATATGAAAGGCAAAATAGTGACTTCAGCAAAAGCAGTTAAACTGATTATAAACCGTTTGTCTGCGGAGGTGCGTGTTAGGGAAAACTAAGATGTATCACTTGAAATGATGACATCTGAAACACAAAAAAACTAAAAAAGAATTCTCAGTATACATAACTGGATGATGATGATATATATACAAATATATATATAATTTGTTGCAGGTAGCTTTTCATTGTTTACAGAAACTTTTTGTTAACTTTTTCTATTTTGAAAATCGAAGCGTGTTTACATTGATTGTTCAGATAATTTAGCATTTTTGACTCATGTCAAAACTACGGTGTCAAACATTCTAGTTTGTAGTTACTTTCAGAGTAGGTTCAGGGTTTTTAGATCATTACAATTTAAATTTTCTGACCAATTTTAAAAACTGTAGAGAACAAAAGCGCATTTTGACAAAGCAGGTTTGTAATTAATTTTTATTAGTCAATCCTTTAATACCATTTGCCCTTTGGTCATATATATGCCCTGTAACTGTTTAAATTTGCTATTGGTTGAGAACATCAGTGTCTCTGCCCATCAAAACGATCTTGTTTACATCAGTACTTTTGTGAAAGTTATTTATTTGTGAAAGAGTTCCCTTCAATTGTGTTCATCTTTTATTTTTCCTTAACATAGAATGAAACGTTTAAATTTAGAGGAGATATGAAGGCACTTCCTTTTTTTAATAAGGAAATTGCTAGATACTTCCTTCATCAGACTTAAAGTACTGAGAAGAATAATTGTAAATAAAGGATTCCAACCTTTTAAAAAGGAAGGAAAAAAACTTTCTGGTGCTCCAGTGCAAGGCTATCTTTTAAAAGTCATCAATAAAGGGAAAATAAACTTTCACCCTGGATGGTCAATTGATGGTTATATACAGTATTATTGCTAAAAACCTTTTACCTCTTGGTTGGCTTGCATCTATTTTCCT
The DNA here is from genome assembly GCF_019320065.1 of Cervus canadensis. Lineage (NCBI taxonomy): Eukaryota > Metazoa > Chordata > Mammalia > Artiodactyla > Cervidae > Cervus > Cervus canadensis. The sequence continues at coordinate 59,528,732 of NC_057392.1, read as the reverse complement.
TATTATTAATTTTATACCAAAATATTATTTATATTATTTGAATTTTGCTCTTATATGGCAAAATAATTAAAGGGTTTTTAAAAATAAATCTATGATTTCCAATAAACAACTTGAAAATTGTCAACAGATGTGTATTTTCACAAAGGCTTTTAAACTCGTGGGTGAACACTATTTGTTTATGTCATCAACTGGTTCTGTTTAATGTCAGAGAGGCCTGTAATACGTGATCTTAATCCTGTTTCCTGTTCAGACTTGCTGCTGTGCCCAGGATAGAGGATTGCTGTGTTCTCTGCATTGTGGAGCCATCTAAAGTACTTCTTTTGTTTGTTGAAAGGTTTCTTCTGGAATGTCTAAGTGGGGGAAGTCTTCTCTCCTAATAGACTGTTCAGGAAAAGATGAAATAAGAACTATAGCCATAGTGCCTTAAGACACCATTTTCCTTTTATTTGGTATCATTAACTAGCCAAATGTTGATTCAAATTTAGCCCTAGTCTCTTTACGTTAGGAATGTTCTTAGGCCTGCTCTGCACTGTTTGGTATTTCAGTAGATTTGTGCATAGTATGTGCAAAGTATCATCTGCTTTTCACCTGATTCTTTCTTGATTCTTTAGCATACTAGATGGTGTGATTCAATATATATTTTTAAAACTCGGAAGCATCTGAATTATTTGGTTGCAGTAGAACTTTTTACTTGTGAGGCATGGCTGGGGTGTTTGTAGTTGGGACTAAAATGATAATTATTTGGAAGAGTTGAGTTGACCTGTATTGGGGACTTTAATTGAATACCACAGCTACAGTGAGAATCAGAACAGAGAACTGCTGATATACAGGATTATTCGTTCTTCTGTAATAATGAGAGAAATGTTAGATGTCTCCTTAACAATGTTTTCCCTGCAGTGACTGCATTCTGCAGTGGGACTAGCCTCAGCTTTCATTATGATGTTACTTTGCTCCAGAACTCAAAGGCTCCTTACTGCCTCCAGCATCAAATCCAATCTCTTCTACCTGGTTTTCAAGGTTTTATCTAATCTTCTCTTCCTCCTTCACTCCTTGTAGCCACCATTACCCATCACAAATTTCGTTCATGACCAACCTTACCTTGCATAAACTGGTTTCCCTTTTCAGGAACACTTTCTCCTGAAGCTGTTGAAATCTTATATCTACAACCCCAATTCTGCTCTTCCATTAAGCATCTCCTCCCCTCCCTGTAAAGTATTACTGAATCACATATATTATTGTGCTACCTAGGAATCATTTCATGTGTTTTTTCCCTAGCTAAAATATAAGTTCTAAAGGTAGGGACTATGCCCAGTATTATCACATAATGCTTAAAATCATTACTTTTCCCAAATATAATAAAGTAATGTTATTCTGGCAAGGGGTCCAAATGTGAAAAGAGATTAATTATTCAGAACCCTTAATGGACACTGTTGTAACATTTTACCTGTACTACTTAAAAGTTTATAATTTATTCAACAAAATCTGAATGCTTACTATATGCCAAGCATATTATACCTATCCAACTGTAGCCCAACAAATTTGTATTAGTTATGCATAAAAACTCAAAAGTATAAAATCAAAAGTAAAAAAGAAAATATAGCTTAAATTGTTACAGCAAAGGTATGATCTTATAGTATTTATTCAAAGCTTCTGGGAGAACAAAATGAGTAATCTCACAGTTTCTCCTATCTCCTGCTCAGTCCACTAGCTAATTTGGCCTTTTCTCAAAGTTCTTTTGTAAGAATCTTAGATAGTTTTGTTAAATTAAATGCTGTAACATTTCCTATTTGTATTTCTCATTAGAAGTATGATTTAATCATTGCTTTGTGGCACAGTCAGTAAAGAATCTCACTGAAATGCAGGAAACCCAGGTTCAATCCCTGGGTTGGAAAGATCCCCTGGAGAAGGAAATGGGAACCCACTCCAATATTCTAGCCTGGAGAATCCCATGGACAGGTGCGCCTGGGGGGCTACAGTCCGTGGGGTGGCAAAGAGTTGGACATGACTTAGTGACTAAACCACTACTATAATATAATAATTCACCAATTAACTTAAAGCATTCACTATAAGACAAACTACAATTATAAAAGTAAGTATGGTTGTAGTAATAGAGAAGTCCCCAATGATTTACTGTCAATTAAGGAAAACAACAGAATGCATTGCCAAGTGGTTCATCTCAGACACAACCCAACCTAATACACTTTCATATATGCTGAATTACGCCTTTTACTATAACTCAAAGGTTTATTTCAACCACTAAGAGCCCACATGTTTCCCTGAATACACTTTAAAGGGAAAGAATAGCAAGTAGTCTAATTAAACTAATATTAGCTTTAATCAAGAGGCAAGTTCCAAAAGATGTTTGTTCATTTCATTACAAGCATGTTTATGGAGGACTGCTAAGAGCTAAACGTGATAAGACTCGGGGATAAAAGCAGCTCATAAAGGAATTTATAAGTCAAATGGTGTGGGTTAAAAAACATGACAAATGCTAGATTAGAGGTAATGGTGAGAATTCTGAGTATAAAGATTTTTTAAAAAGTGAGTTTCCTCTCATGCTTTTGGTCTTCAGTTCAGTTGTTCGGTCGTGTCCAACTCTTTGAGACCCCATGGACTGCAGCAAGCCAGGCTTCCCTGTCCATCACCAACTCCTGGAGCTTACTTAAACTCATGTCCATAGAGTCGGTGATGCCATCCAACTATCTCATCCTTTTGGTCTTAACTGCCATAATATTTAGGCTTTCTGATCAAGAGAGCATTCACATGCATGCAGACACCTTTCTGTAGGCCAAAAAGCATCTGTGCTGCTGTCTAGTCATTGAATTGTGTTGACTCTTGTGTCAATACAATCAATACCCCTAGACTGTATTGTGCCAGGCTTCTCTGTCCATGACATTTTCCAGGAAAGAATACTGGAGTAGATAGTCATTTCCTTTTCTGGGGGATCTTCCTGACCCAGGAATAAAACCTGCATCTCCTGCACTGCAAGGCAGATTCTTTGCCACTGAGCCACTAGGGAAGCCCCCCAAATAGCATTACATTTGTATAAATTGTGTCTCTGGGGAACCTGTATCCTTTAAATGGTTTAATATCAATAATTCATATTAGCAATAGCTTTTCATTTACAATTTTCTTGTTAATCCAGTGTTTTTTAAAAGCCTTTGAAGATGCTATTTTTCAGCTCCTGCTTGTTGCTTTTATGAAGTTCATGAATTTTGTTCACGGGTAAAGAATGAAGGTTAGTTAGTATACAGAATAAATATGTGAATTTTTCTAGGAAAGATTAGTTATGAGATTTAAAAGCGAGTATATCCCACCTTCCTCCCCCTGCCACACTCACCCCTCTAAAGGGTTAAAATTACTTCTACAAAGGGATGTGCAATCTTACCTGCTGGGAGAAAGATTTTTGGAACTGTCAGGCTGCTCTGGCTCAGGGTTCTCCGCATCATGACTGCTTTCAAGTATTTCTGCATTCTAAAGTGAAAGAAATTTTGGTATGATCATCTATTTGTTTGGGGAGGAGGGCTCTTACCTTTATTTTTCTATTCCCAAATGTCTTCTCTTTCTTTGGTTAGAAATCAAGGTCTGGAGAAGTTGTGACCTGCTCAAGCTTAGAAAGAGAGCTAAAGGCAGAGAGAAGATAAGTCTGGGGTCCACTTTTCACAGGCTGGTAATCACAAGCCCGTTCCATCACACTGCCTCCGTGGGCAGTGCAGAGTGGTCACCAATGCAGCTGGTAAAGCCAGCTGATAGTTGGAAGCTCTGCTTCACTATGAGCTACCTCTAAGACCTTGGGCAAATTCACTGAATCTCTTGATTCCCCCCCTAGAACATGGACCCCATGCAACTGCCTGCCTTGGCCGGGCACAATAATAACCACTTACATGAGCTGTCTAACAACAGAAGGTCCTGATAAGGAACAAAGTGCTGCTTCCGAGAGAATTTGAGAGGGGCCAAAAGGAAGGAGGAGGTGTCAATCCATAATATGTCCTGCCAACCTCCCAGAAACCCTTATGCTGGGATACATCTTGGCTGAGAAATGGTTGTGCCACCAGGAAGGACCTTGAGTCAGACCAAATATGGGCTAAGCAAGATGACTGGCCAGAGACAACCTAGAAAGGTAACCCCATTACCATAAAACCTGAGAGCCATGTGGCAGGTTTCCCTGCCATATCTGCCAAACCTGGATTTGCTTCCCCTGCTACTCTCCACTCAAGCGCCTTCCCAAAAAACTCCCTTGCTCTGTCAGTACGTGTGTCTCCTCGGACAATTCATTTCCGAGTGTTATAGCCCACTCTTGGACCGTGTGGGGGGGGGGGGTGGATGTGGTCCCCCTTCTGGTAATAGCACTATCTGCCACATAGGGTTGCAGATCTTTTTCAGAATAACACTGGACATTTAATTCTCAAGAAGAGACAAGACCCCCTACTCAATTTACTTTCAAGAAAATATTTTAACAAGGACGTGAAGTTGTGTATCATACTGATAGCGACGGAAGTATTATAATAAAGGTATTAACCAAATAATGAGCAAGTAAATAATTAGCCAGCATTTGAGTTCTTCCTGCCTGCTAGGTTCTGTTTAATTGAGTTATTTGACACTGTCACAAAAGAGAGTAAAGGTTTAGAAGGGGACCTCTTGCAAAAGTATCATTAAGGGAAATTTAATGAATAAACATAAGGATTCCTTGTAATTTGAGCTAAAAGTTGAAGGATGAGCTTTGCCCAGTCTCAGATGAGCTTGCAGAACAGGTCAGAGTGACAGGCTGCTCAGAAAGATGTAGACAATGCAAGAGAATCCTCTACCTGAATTAGCAGAGCGCAGTCAACTTAAGGTTGTTTTATTATCCACAATGCAGACTACAGAAACAGCAATTTAAAAATGTTCAGTGTATGAAAGAAAACCAAGGATTTTCTATCCTTTTATAGATATCTTCCCAAACCTGGTATCACATCCAGAAAGCAGGCTAACAAATAAAGGATTTAAGATACTAGCTTTGATAATTTAGCTCTAAAATATAAGAACAATCTTCCATTCAGTTTTTTTTTCTTTTAATATAGGATATCATTTCAATGAGAATCTAAATTTTTAGTTCCCTCTATTACATATATTTGACCAGAGACTAGGATTTATTTTTCATTTCAATCATATACAGAAGTTAAATACCAGTCCTTGGATCCAAACCAATCTAGGTATTTTCACCACACTATCAAAGGTCTTTCTTCACATTTTTTATGTAAGGTTGAGCAAATTACTATGGCAGTTAATGTTACACTGCATCCCTTTCTAGTTCCTCCTCTGTGATGTTACCACGATAAAAACACCACTAGACTTTGAGCTCCAGTCTTATTCACCTTTGAATCCACAACGTGCAATACCGTCAGAAAGAGTAGCTATCATTATTAACAAAACTTCCTCTCACTGTAAAACTCGCTTATGCTTGTGAAATGAACTGTGCTCTTTCTAACTCTAGTGATCTATTGTTAGTATGGTGGGTTATAGAGTCACTTATTTCATGACAACCTATTATAGTGATGGAAAAATAACAGTGACTCAAGGTGCAGGTGTGAAATTTGTCATCTTTTATACAGAATGATAATGCCCCTCTAATTTACAGACTGTCATGTATGAGAGGACTTCACAGGCTTGTTGAAATGGCTGGGTATGGACTTGGTTGTATCAACCTATGTTCTTATGGCCACATGTCAGACAGTTGGTGTCAGGGTGGAAGGAGAGTCCTCTGTCAATCAAGGTTGTTGGAATACAACACCCATGTTTTTGAGGATATATGGGAAGGACCCACAGCAGATCTGGGGACTCTTTTAATGAGAGCCTGCAGCTAACTGCACTGTATACCAGTGTTTTGCTAAGGTTTAGATGGATTAGTTTTGGTGCAGTGGCTTTCAAAATCTGACCACAGTCCACAGGAGAAATGTTTACATATTAACACACATATATATTGTGATTTATAGTCGAGAAATCGATATTTGGTTTTCATCCTATTTCTGGCACAGAGCTCCTAAAATTTCCTTTGTTAAGAGTGTCTTGATATTTATAACAAGTCCCTTTCAACCACACTTGGGTTTATGTTAATGAGGTACTTTTAGGAAGCACCTAGCCGGTTTCTCAGAAGCACAGGTGACAACTCGAGTTTGCCATTGGCCTCTGAAGGGGCTTGGGAGCAGTCTTAATAAGGCTGAGTCCTCATTGTTTGGAATCTGATGCTATCTCCAGGTAGACTGTGTGGAACTGAGTTAATTGTTTGGTGGCATTGGAAAAAACAGACAACAGATGTACATGTAACTGAAAAATGTTTGTGGGATTTTGTGATTGGATACATTCTATTTTAAATTCTATCCCATTGCACTCTATTTATTTATTTATAAATGCTAGTAAACCCACCTGAGTTCACTGTTACACTGTGACCTATACTTTGAAAATCTCTTAAAGAGTGAAAACTGAGTGAAAAACATACAAACCGAGGTATGAGAGGTAAATCTGGGTGGGAATCCCTGGCTTACTTTTTTTTTTAAGTGGCCTTGGGTAGCACCGTACTTCTCTATGAGTAAAATAGGTGTAATAACATCTACGTCAGAAGGTTTTTGTGATTGTTGTTCAGTCGCTCAGTCGGGTCCAACTCTGTGACCCCATGGACGGCAGCAGGCCAGGCTTCCCTGTCCTTCACTATCTCCTGGAGTTTGCCCAAACTCATGTCCATTGAGTCGATGATACCATCCAACCATCTCATCCTCTGTCATCCCCTTCTCCTCCTGCCTTCGATCTTTCCCAGCATCAGGGTCTTTTCCAATGATTTAGTTCTTTATAGCCAAAGTATTGGAGCTTCAACTTTAGCATCAGTCTTTCCAATGAATATTCAGGGTTGATTTCCTTTAGGATTGACTGATTTGATCCTTGGTGTCCAAGGGATTCTCAAGAATTTTCTCCAGCACAATTCAAAAGCATCAGTTCTTTAGTGCTCAGCTTTCTTCATGGTCCAACTCTCACATCCATACATGACTACTGAAAAAACCATAGTTTTGACTATACGGACCTTTGTTGGCAAACATTAAAATACTTAGCACAAAGGAAAAGCTTAATAAATGGCATTTATGGTTGGTTCTTTAATATCTTCTGGGTGGAGATTACAATAGGCAATTATGTAATGCACTCAGTATGCTGATCTTCAGTAATTGCTGGGCAGTTGCTACCTGCCCATGTATAATAGAGCCCCCACATTTGTTACTAGCTGGGAGATGTTGGCCATGTCACTTAATCTTCCTGGGTATCCATTTTCTTCTGTGTAAAATAAGGGAACTGTGGTGTTGGAGAAGGCTCTTGAGAGTCCCTTGGACTGCAAGGAGATCCAACCAGTCAGTCCTAAAGGAAATCAGTCCTGGGTGTTCATTGGAAGGACTGATGCTGAAGCTGAAACTCCAATACTTTGGCCACCTCATGCGAAGAGTTGACTCATTGGAAAAGACCCTGATGCTGGGAGGGATTGGGGGCAGGAGGAGAAGGGGACGACAGAGGATGAGATGGCTGGATGGCATCACCGACTCGATGGACGTGAGTTTGAGTAAACTCTGGGAGTTGGTGATGGACAGGGAGGCCTGGCGTGCTGCGATTCATGGGATCACAAAGAGTCAGACACGACTGAGTGACTGAACTGAACTGAACTGAAAATAAGGGAGGTGAGTAATTTGGCAATTAAATGTTCCTCTGTTTATAATATAAAATACCAACATAGGTGCTATTGCTTCCAATTTTGAGATGAAAGCCAACCTACAGCTAGAGTACTTTTTGGAAACTTTTGAATTAAGCTTCCTAAAAGGTCTATGAGGAGGAACATATACAAATAAATGCTTGCTTGTTTCCAAATATTGGTCCTTTGATTCAAATAATGAGCCAAGAAAACTGACCACAGACTAACCCACCAATTGCTGCTTTATTTCTCTGTTAGGGTTTCCTTATAAGTCTCACTGAATGAATTATAAAATGAGGTGATTTGAAAGCAGAACAAGTTTCTTGTGAAATCATATCCTGTTTTCCTTCAGTCACTCTTGACTTGGAAATACCCCAGGGCATCCCACAGAAGGGATTTTCTCAGTCAATTGGTGCTGTAAAAGGGAACCAACCCATAAACTACTCCTTTGGGAGGCCAGTCAGGTGGGGAACTCCCTCCTCCTGTGTGTTCACTAATGCAGGCAAGCTGGTAGCTGCTCCAGGCCCTGCATCACTCCCGGTACCTTAGCCTCTCCCTGGTTTCAAAGTGACACCAACCCACATGCAGTTTTCCTGAATTACCTTTAATTATGACTTCCTATATCTACTCAACATAGAATCTGATTGTCTTCTCTCCCATATTTTGAAGAAAGACATATTTTCAAAACTTGAAAAAAATAGGCTAAGTGCCAAACCTAAAGGAATTTTGTTAAAAATATTTTTTTTAATCTCAATTTCTCTGAAGAATCTTTTTAAAACCTACATTATAAAAATTATCAAGAGCTAATTTTCAATTGATTATTAATATTTCCCCCCACCCCAAAAGAGACAGCAACATGTGAAACAGAGTCAAATTAGTTTTTCCCTGAAATTAACTGATTTCTCTTTATGATTTTAAGAATGCTCGGAGAGCAACTTCATCTCCAACTCTTTTAAAGAGATGGTATCTGGTAATTTAAAAGTATGGTTTATTATATTATCACATTTCTTAAAAAGGAAAGCTGCTAGACCTAATTCTGAGAGAGAAAATAGAAGGCAGATAAGGAGCTGAACCACCCTCTTCATTATTTATTTTTATTAAAAATATTTATTTATCTATGTTTTTAGCTGTACTGGATCTTAGTTGCAGCATGCAGGATCTAGTTCCATGACCAGGGATCGAACCTGGGCCCCCTGTATTGGGAGCATAGAGTCTTAGCCACTGAACCAGCAGGGACCCTATTTATTTAAAGTAAGAAGAGTGATCATTACAAAAGTGTTTAAGGTTGAGCCTCTTCTGTCATTGTAAATTAATAATGAAAACCCAAGAAAGCAAAAGAGGTATAGAGAGTAAGAACCTCTGAATAAAATAGATTGGCATGGCTTAGAGGAGGAGAGCAGGAAGGAAAGGAAAGGAAACCTCCAGCCTCAGTCTAGGGTGACCTTAAAGACACTGTGTTTGTCAGAGTGAAAAATATCAGCTTGGGAGGAAATAGCCTCCCTTCTCCATTGCTGGAACTACCAGGAAAGGGGAAACCCCACCCTGCTGATTTTTGAGGTTCAGTGGGTTCTAATGTGGAGAATAGGAAGGATTTTTGAACAGGAACCACTTAGACAATCTATCCTTCAAGGAATCCCTAACCAGCTGATTCATCCTATTTGCTCCCTCTCCCAGACCTTTTTCCAGCACACTTTTTCCTACACTTCACTGAAGAAGCCACAGCCTAAATATTCCTCTGGATAAAAGGGGCAGTCAGTCCCTTTTAAAAGATGGCAAGTATTTGCAGAAGGGTTAGGGACTGCCAGTCACTCTGCCATGCATTACTGTGAACTAGCTCCTTCAGATTTCTCTCACCTCTGATTCAGATCAGCTGCATTGGGAGGAAGCTTCCGAGAGGTAGGGGAGAAGAGAGAAGGCATAATAGGAAGGCTTTAGGACATTTTATAGATGGAAGCTCTTTGGAGGGGAAGAGCAAGCTTGAGGAGATGGGCATTAGTGGTCCAGAAGCTTTGTGGGAAGAGGAAACAACTAGAGAAAGATAAGGAAATGGGTCCCAGATGCAAACTTTACAAAGTTTTTCTAGGGTCTCTTTTATCTAAGATCTTGAATTTCCCAGCTAGAATTGTTAGTAATTAGTTCACTGTTCTTACTGGTTAAATTGGCTTTATAGGTTGGACTAATATCTAAACATTACTTATAATATTTGTTTATGGAAGGAAATGTCTTCTTAAAAAACTGCAAACATTGTTTTACCAATGACACGCAGGTCTGCAGTTCTATTAAAAATATCAGAAAGTAAGGAATATGTCACAAGATACCTTTCTGCCATTCCCCAACCAAGAAAATGTGAGGGAAATAAGTAAGCCAAGAACATTGAAAGGAAGTTGCCCATACATCCTAAATTTTCTCAGGCTGTTTGATTTCATGTGATTTTAACTTCAATGCATAAATGTTAGTGTAACAATTTTTGCATGTCTGTAAATTTTACTTGGGCTTCCTTGGTGACTCAGTTGGTAAAGAATCTGCCTGCAATACAGGAGACCCCCCAGGTTCAATCCCTGGGTCAAATAAATAAAATCCCTGACCCCTGGGTGAGGACAAATAAAGTCACAGGTTTGAAAAATGCTTTATTAGATTTACAAAAGTGCTTTAACCTAGTTCACAATAATTTCTACATAACCTCAAGGTCAACTGGCTGACTCTTGCTGGTGTGGGGAGGAGTGTGGGCTCTGGGGCAGAGTTAGCTCAGCCAACAGATAGTGTGTGAGTTGCTATTACAGATTTATGAGGTCACAAATGCTGGACTCAGCCTGCAGTAGTCCTAACTTTCTATTGCTCCTCCTGAGTGCTCTATTCCAAAGAATAGCAAGGAGAGATAAGAAAGCCTTCCTCAGTGATCAGTGCAAAGAAATAGAGGAAAACAACAGAATGGGAAAGACTAGCGCTCTCTTCAAGAAAATTAGAGATACCAAGGGGACATTTCAAGCAAAGATGGGCACAATAAAGGACAGAAACGGTATGGACCTAAAAGAAGCAGAAGATATTAAGAAGAGGTGGCAAGAATACACAGAAGAACTGTACAAAAAAGATCTTCACGACCCAGATAGTCATGATGGTGTGATCACTCACCTAAAGCCAGACATCCAGGAATGCAAAGTCAAGTGGGCCTTAGGAAGCATCACTATGAACAAAGCTAGTGGAAGTGATGGAATTCCAGTTGAGTTACTTCAAATCCTGAAAGATGATGCTGTGAAAGTGCTGCACTCAATATGCCAGCAAATTTGGAAAACTCATCAGTGGCCACAGGACTGGAAAAGTCAGTTTTCATTCCAATCCCAAAGAAAGGCAAAGCCAAAGAATGGTCAAACTACCACACAATTGCACTCATCTCCTACACTAGCAAAATAATGTTCAAAATTCTCCAAGCCAGGCTTCAATAGTACATGAACCGTGAACTTCCAGATGTTCAAGTTGGTTTTAGGAAAGGCAGAGGAACCAGAGATCAAATTACCAACATCCACTGGATCATCAAAAAAGCAAGAGCATACCAGAAAAACATCTATTTCTGCTTTATTGACTATGCCATAGCCTTTGACTGTGTAGATCACAACAAACTGTGGAAAATTCTTCAAGAGATGGGAATCCCAGATCAACTGACCTGTCTCCTGAGAAATCTGTATGCAGGTCAGGAAGCAACAGTTAGAACAGGACATGGAACAACAGACTGGTTCCAAATAGGAAAAGGAGTATGTCAAGGCTGTATATTGATTGTCACCCTGCTTATTTAACTTATATGCAGAGTACATCATGAGAAATGCTGGGCTGGATGAATCACAAGCTGGAATCAACATTGCCGGGAGACATACCAATTACCTCAGGTATGCAGATGACACCATCCTTATGGCAGAAAGTGAAGAAGAACTAAAGAGCATCTTGATGAAAGTGAAAGAGGATAGTGAAAAAGTTGGCTTAAAGCTCAACATTCATAAAACTAAGATCATGGCACCCAGTCCCATCATTTCATGGCAAATAGATGGGGAAACAGTGGAAACAGTGGCAGACTTTATTTTTAGGGGCTCCAAAATCACTGGAGATGGTGACTGCAGCCATGAAATTAAAAGATGCTTACTTCTTGGAAGAAAAGTTATGACCAACCTAGACAGCATATTAAAAAGCAGAGACATTATTACTTTGCCAACAAAGGCCCATCTGGTCCAGGCTATGGTTTTTCCAGTGGTCATGGAGGGATGTGAGAGTTGTACTATAAAGAAAGCTGAGCGCTGATGAATTGATGCTTTTGAACTGTGGTGTTGGAGAAGACTTTTGAGAGTCCCTTGGACTACAAGGAGATCCAACCAGTCCATCCTAAAGTAGATCAGTCCTGAGTGTTCATTAGAAGGACTGATGCTGAAGCTGAAACTCCAATACTTTGGCCACCTGATGTGAAGAGCTGACTCATTGGAAAAGACCCTGATGCTAGGAAAGATTGAACGTAGGAGGAGAAGGGGACAACAGAGGATGAGTTGGTTGGATGGCATCACCAACTCAATGGACATGAGTTTGTGTGAACTCCGGGAGTTGGTGATGGACAGGGAGGCCTGGCGTGCTGTGGTTCATGGGGTTGCAAAGAGTTGGACATGACTGAGCGACTGAACTGAACTGACCTGAGTGCTCTATGTTGGCTAACAAATTCATCTACTGAGGGATCCAAGATGAAAAACTTGAACGGCTCTTCAATATCTTCCTTTCCTTCCCCATTAAATTTATCCTCTTATTTCTCTGCCTTGATCTATTCCTTCATTAATCAAACTTGCTTGAACAGTCTAGAGTATTCCTGGGGGCGCGGGCAGCGGAACATCTGGACTAATGGGTATGAGCTCTACCCATCTTCTTTTTTTGCACTGCCATTAGTAGGCTCTCAACATCAAAGCCTCATCTAGACTGTGACAACTGCTGGCAGGTGGTCAGCCTGCCTGTCTTCATCTAATTTACTCTCCATTGCTGTATCCATGTTGTGCAAGTACACAGGTGCCCTTGTTGGCAAAAACCCTCAACCAAAGCCTTAAGCAACCTGTCTTTGGTCTACCTTCCAAGTTTTCTTGGACTATTCCCAGAATGGCCTATGCTCCCTTCAGATTTCTGAGGCTTTACTCCTTCCCCATCCTGGACTGGCCTTCTCTGTCTTATCTACCTTTCAAAGTTGCATTTATTCTTTTTTTTTTTAATAGGTTTTATTTTTCAGAGCAGTTTTAGGTTCCACGCAAAAGTGAGACAGCAAAAGAGACACAGATGTATTGAACAGTCTTTTGGACTCTGTGGGAGAGGGCGAGGGCGGGATGATATGGGAGAATGCATTGAAACATGTAAATTATCATATGTGAAACGAATCGTCAGCCAGGCTTGATGCATGAGACAGGGTGCTCAGGGCTGGTGCACTGGGATGACCCAGAGGGATGGGATGGGGAGGGAGGTAGCTGGGGGGTTCAGGATGGGGAACACATGTACACCCATGGAGGATTCAAGTCAATGTATGGCAAAACCAATACAACATTGTAATGTAAAATAAATAAACATTAAAAAAAAAAAGTGAAGGGAAGGCAGAGATCCCTTGTCCCCAGCCCCCACTGTTACATCCCCAGAGGGTACAGTTGCTGCAAATGAGAACCTGCACTGACAGTCAGGTCATAAAGTACTTTCCTGCCCTAAAATTCCTCTGTGCTCTGCCTGTTTATCCATGCTCCCCACTAACCCCCGGGGACCACTGATCTTTTGCTGTCTCCATGGGTTCTGCCTTTTCCAGAACGTCCTAGAGTTGGAATTGCACAGCCTGTAGCCTTTTCACCTCAGTGCCTTCAACTGCATCATGTTCAAAGTTGCATTTATTCTTTCTTTAAAATTTTCAGTTGGAGGATACTTGCTTTACAGTGTTGTGTTGGTTTCAGCTGTATAACAATAGAAATCAGCTATAAGCATCTATATGTGTCTGATAATGGAAATCAGCCATAAGTATCTATCCCCCCCCCTCTTGATACCCCCATCCCACCCATCTAGGTTGTCACAGAACACCAGAGGGAGAACATGGGACGAACTGAGAGAGCAGCACTGACATATATACACTACCACGTATAAAACAGCTAGCTAGTGGGAAACTGCTACATAACACCAGGAATCCAGACTGGCACTCTGTACTTAGTCTTTCAAGTTCAAATGCTACCTTCTTTGAAAAAACATTCCCGACATACTTGCTATGAACAGTCCCTTCTTCTGCCTTCTCAGTTCAGTTCAGTTGCTCAGTCGGGTCCGACTCTTTGCGACCCCATGGACTGCAGCATTCCAGGCTTCCCTGTCCATCACCAACTCCTGGAGCTTACTCAAACTCATGTCCATGAGCTTACTCAAACTTCTGCCTTCTAATACATGATATTCCTTTTACCAGAGGTATGTCATTCTGCTTTGTATTATAAATTATTAGAAATAGGTTGTTTCTCCCGTGAAACTTATAAGTTTTTTGAGTTTAGGTCCCATGTTAGAATTGTTTCCCATATGTGACCCATAGCAATAGCTTTGATATTTATTAAATTGAGCTGAATAAGCTACCCAAACTGGACACATCAAACATTTCAGTCAGGTCAACTTTGTATTGGTCAAAGAGCAAAGCCAACAGTGGTCTTCCTATTATTCTTTTTTTTTTTTTTCATGTAATTCCTTCAGTGAAAAATACATTCTCGTAGATGAATATAATCACATTCTCACTCTCATATGTTCTGGACCCTGTATTAGCCTATGAGACCCATATTTACCTTAATAATTTCTTCTTTATCTGAATGGCCTACACATATAGCCTCTAGCCCCATGTGACCAAAAGTGCAGTCCTTATACCACCTGCATTCTAGTCACCATATGCACAAGTTAAAAATTCAGATTCCTGGGCCCTACCCCAGACCTCCTGAATTAGCATCTCTGTGGCTGGAGCCTGAGAATCTGTTTTGTGAATAAGCTTCTCAGGGTTGTAGTACATAGGAAACCTCAAGAATCTTCATTCTAGAGACTTATCAGAGAGCTTGGCTGGGGAGCTCAAGATTTGGTGGATTCTTTGAATTTCTTATTATCTCTAAGAATGACCAGACTTCAAAACATCACAGAAAGTGAACAGTGAAATGTGCTTATCATACACATAGTTCTCTTGGTGAGAAACAGGTAAATGAAAGATTCTGGGATTCAGAAGAGTGAGAAAGCAATGAACTGAATTTGGCCCTGATCTGTTATCATTTGGCAAAAAGATACATATTCAAGATTAGGAGAAACTATTTAAGACCTGAATCTGACCTTCATTCAGCTTCTTTTCATCTCTTACACAGAGTATTCTATGTTTATTATGTTTATAAATAAATATAGGATTAAATGGGAAACTAACATTACTAAGAATCTTCTGTATGCCAGGCATCATGCTAGGTGCTTCCTATATATTACTCATATAATCAGCCACTTGGAGGAGGTCACTTTATCTGCATTTTGCAGAAGAGGAAAGTTAGAGGATGAAGGGTTAAGTAAATTGCTAGTTAGGTAGATTAAGTAAGTTATCATGTAGATAGGTTAAATTAGATAGAACAGTAAATGCAAGATTAAGTAAACTGCTAATTTCAGGTTCCAGTTCAATCATTTACTGGATGTGTGAGCCCTGGGGAAACTCACTTAGTTCCTCAGAGTTTCAACAGCATCACAGATAAAACAAAGGAGGGGTTACCTTCCTCACAAATTGAGGACTGGTGATGAAGTCAGGTATACATAGGACCCAGCACAATGTCTGGCTCTCAGTCAGTGTAGCAACCATTCCCTCACCTCAGTTTTCTTTCTACCTTGGCTTTTTATGCTTTTAAAAAAATTTTATGAAGGAGCCTGTTTGCTCAGAAGCCTGAAAAGGCCTTGCTATTTTAATAGGTGCCCAGAAATACTGTTCGTGGTGCTCACGGCCAACAGCGCTTCCTTTTTCCTGAGGGTTGGCGTTCAAGAAAAAGAAACCCTCATCAACCTTTGGCTTCCTTACAGCTTCAAAGAGGCAGTGATATGCGCAGCCCAGGGAAAGCAGCCTCGGTGAGTCATGCTTTCAACTTCCAACTGGTGACATGAAGAACAGAAAGTAGCCACTTCACTACTGCCAGCAACCACAGCAAATGACTGCACTGTGGCTTTCCCAGAGACAGTGTCAGGGAGCCAAGCGCATGCCCTCACAGCTGCCAGACTGCCCCACGAGTCTCAGCAGCCTCCTCAAGTTGAGCTTGTCAAGTTCCTGTGAACTGGCACACCAGGGATCCTCCTGCCACAGGACAAAGGACACCTTTTTTGGGAATGAATTCTCTGATGACGATAAAATCGTATCATGATCTTACTTGCAGGTAGTATCAGTGATTCCAGCAGAAATCATGAATGGTTTGGGTTTAAAGTTTTTTTTTCCCCCCCATGAGCATTTCCTCTTGAGGGCAAGGAGGAACATTTATCACAACTTTATGATTCACTCTCCTAGACTGGCTGCGGCTTCATTTCATCTTTGAGTTCCTGGCCTAAGGCTTAAAAGCTGTCTGAATTGTTACCTGGAGGCCGATGCGTGTTCTCCTATCCTGGTCATCTGCTTTGGACAGTGGCCATAAAACACAAGCATCAGTGATTGTTCTTGTGTCATTAACCCTCCTTGTTCCTGTTTTGAACAATCCAGGCATGTATCTAAACCTTCTTTTCTAATTTACCTTTTTTCTTACTAGTTTACTTACATATTTTAGAATGATGATTTTCCTGGTTATACCACCCACCTTGGGAAACACTAATTGCATTTACTGATTCTAAATTGATTTCTAGGTTCAGGATTTGGGGCTTTAGTGCACAAATCTCCTATCTTCCTACTTATATTGTTCATGACTGTGGATTCTGCTTACTCTTCTCATAGCTGTGGGCTTTAGAAGCAAAAGTCTGACATGCCATTGTTCTCCAAAATGAGGAAGTTGGCAGCCTCTGTTCCTATTCTGCTTGCTTTTCTACCTTGACTGTTAACATATAAGTTCTTGTGAGAAAAGCCCTTCATTAAATGCCTAAACAAGGCAACAGCAAGGGAAAAAGCAACACAAGCACAGAAGGATGGCGATAGCCTGTACCTGTGTCTGCTCAGGAGGACCTCTGCTGTTGGTGATCTGCCTAAACCCAGTGGGAGCAAGCATCTTAGCAGGATGGGCTTGGAGCCTGAGTTAAACAAACAGCACAGCAGAAGAAGGAAGAAATCAGAAGTTTGGTCGTCAGAGTTTTCTGAATCCTACTTAACATTTTCCAACCCTGTTGGCCTCTGTCTAAAGCCACCCCTGTTCCTGCACTGTTTCTTTTTACTGGTATGTAACATCAGAGTAAATGATAAACATAGTTTATGGAAACCTTTGGCCTTAAATACTTTGAGGTTTTCCCTGAGGAAAGGTGCTTTATTTTACTGACAATATTTCCTTTTTTTCTTCTTTTACAACAAATAAAACAATAGCACTCATATTGTTTACAATTATTGAAATAATTTACTCTAATTTGAATTCTTATATATGAGAACCTTTACATACTGACAACTCCCATGGCATCTTTATAAAGTATGGTAAACCTATGGCTGATTCATGTTTATGTTTGGTAGAAACCAACACAATACTGTAAAGCAATTATCCTTCAATTAAAAATAAATAACAAAAAGGTGTGCAGGTCATAAATATGCTGTCTAAAGATAGGCAAAGTAGGTCACAGAGATATGAAATGAGTTGAAATCACAATGGGAGTCGATGCAATGACGTACGAGTTCAGGTACCCAATCTGGGCTCTGGTGCACTTGACACAGACCTCACCTTCAAGGATGACATTCTCTGGAGACCAGGGTACAGAAAAGGGTAGATTGATCCTCAGTTTTGAAGGTGATCATAGTTAAACCCTTTTTATATAACTTAATGATTTCACAGACTTCATGAATGTTAAGTCAGGTGAAGTTTAATTACATTTGCCCATTTCAAAAAATGTCTGACCAAGACTGTATGATACTATGAATAATTATATGCCAACAAATTGGACAACCTAGAGGGAATTGACAAGCTTTTAGAAACATACAGCCCACTAAAACTGAATCAAGAAGAAACAGATAATCTGAGCAGATTGATCACTGGAAGTGAGATAGAATCCATTATAATAATGAAAACTCCTTGCAAACAAAAGTCCAGGACCAGAGGGCTTCACTGGGGAATTCTACCACACATACAAATAAGAACTTACACTGATCATTCTCAAACTTTTCCAAAAAGCTGAAGAGAAGGAAACACTCCCAAAGTTATTCTATGAAGCCACCATTACCCTGATACCAAAACCAGACAAAGACATTGACCAAAAAAAAGTTTTTACAAGACTGTATGAAGTTGCAAACTGCTTCCTAACTCTGGAAGACATGGTGATGTAATACCTACAACTATCAGGGATTCTAAAACAGCAGTAACAGTGCCCTCGTCTGCCCGGAATACAGAAGGATGGCTGAACAAACACAGAAGAATGCAACTTTCTCTCTAAGAAAAGTCTGCTGGGAACTAGTTCACACATTGTTTCTGCCTCCAGGAAGAAAAGCCTATGACTTGCTTTCTGCCTGACTCCTTAATGGTCAGTGGATTCTCTGTTGGGGGGACCTAGATTTGGACACATTAGGCACTGATGATGAATATGAATTATTGGTGAAGTACATTTGAGCCCACAGTCTACTGGCTTCTGTTTCAGAACCATTCAGTCAGCCAGATATTTAATTTTTCAGTGAGGCAGAGGAAAGGGGACCTGTTCTGGGGTTTCTAAACAGCAATATATATTCATAATTCATTTTGCTTGGGTTTTTTAATATAGTGTTACTTTACAATTATACAGTGCTTGGCCATTTTCAAATTTTCTATTGATGTTTGAAACAGTTTCAGGAGGTAGCTGTTGTTATTCAGTTTTACAGATGAGAAACAGGTGTAGAGAGGCCAGATTCCAAAGTTTATGCTTTTAAAAAAAAAAATTTATTTTGAAATAATTATAGATTCACATGAGTTTACAAATAAATGTACAGGTAAGTCCCATGAATTCTTCCCCCAACCTCCTCAAATGTTAACATCTCACACAACTAGCTGCTGCTGCTGCTGCTAAGTCACTTCAGTCGTGTCCAACTCTGTGTGACCCCATAGACGGCAGTCAACCAGGCTCCTCCATCCCTGGGATTCTCCAGGCAAGAACACTGGAGTGGGTTGCCATTTCCTTCTCCAATGCATGGAAGTGAAAAGTGAAAGTAAAGTTGCTCAGTCATGTCCGACTCCTAGCGACCCCATGGACTGCAGCCTACCAGGCTCCTCCATCCATGGGATTTTCCAGGCAAGAGTACTGGAGTAGGGTGCCATTGCCTTCTCCCACACAACTAGAGTATAGTATTAAAAGCAAGAAAATGACTTTGGCACAATCCACAGTACTTATTCCGAGTTCATCAGCTATGTGTGTGTGTGTGTGTGTGTGTGTGTATGTATGTGTAGCTGTATGCAATTTTGTCATGTTCTTTTATATATATATATATATAAAGCATACACTGTTCTACCAATTTTAAATATGAAGTCAGATTATAGGAATGAATAAAATGATTTTATCTTCAATAAAACTTTATTTATCAATAATCATGTACATTATGCTGTATGTGCTCTGCTAAGTTGCTTTAGTCATGATGACTCTTTGCAACCCTATGGACTATAGCCCACCAGGCTCCTCTATCCATGGGATTCTCTAGGCAACAATGCTGGAGTGGGTTGTTATGCCCTCCTCCAGGGGATCTTCCTGACCCAGGGATCAAACCCACATCTCTTCTGTCTCCTGCATTGGCAGGCGGTTCTTTATCACTAGTGCTACCTGGGAAGCCCCAAGTATGTTATGTATGACCAGACAGCTTTTCATTTTTAGTTGCAATTAAGAAAAGGAAGAAATTCTACAAAGCTCATCTCTTGGGAGCACTAGACTGTGCTATGTGCCTTTATGGGCACATCTTCTGGGGGTGATGATAGATATAAAATAGGGAAACACAATTTATTAGTTTATTGATAATTATGGCAGCACTCTTATACATGTCAGAAATTTCTATCAGTAAAGGAAAGGTGATCTTACCTTGACTTCAGATTTAGTCTCATTATCTTCCTTTTCCTCTGAGTTTAAATCTGTCTCCACATAAGGTTCCTCAGATGTTTTGTGACGAGGAACTAGAGAGATAAAGGAAACCTGCCATTAATTTGGCTAGTTGGCTAATAACTCAGAGCACTTAGCCTGACTTGGATCATGCTGATGTAGTTGATTAACAAAGCTTAATTGAGCTGCTACAGTGATTTTCAAAATAGTAGATGAAATTGGAGGTGAAGATGAGATGCAGAAAAGAAAGAGTCCTTGATCCCAGGCACTTGATCCAAAGAGAAAAAAGTCATACCCAACACCATGGAAAACATCAAATTGCAACCAGTCAATCAAGGTAATGTGGTAAAAATGATGGTTTCCATCATTCCCATTTTTAAGGCCCAGTTAAAAAGTTGTTTTCTTCATGGAGTCTTCCTTAACTATTCTAAGCTTCATGGATTCTGCTTATACACTGATGCTTTAGCATTTTCATTTGCAATGTATAACATTGCACTTGTTGCTCTTGGATTGGAAGATTGAATTCTAGGTACCACATTCTACTGAGTGTATTCTTTCCATTATACAGGTAATTAATTAGTGATTATTAATAGAAAATTTGAAAAATACTAAAATCTTACCATTTAAACACACTGTGATTATGTAAGAGGATAGAAATCATTGCTAATCAAATGACCTAACATTCCAGAACTGATGCAATCGCATTTATTAGTGGATAGGATGACTGTGTGAAGAATCTGCTGAGTCTGGAGGAAATTGGGCAGGCTTGCTCTTACTCTTAGCTCTCAATCATTCTCTCTCCCTCCTCTCCTTCCCACAGGACACTAAGACGCCTGGGAAACAATCATCTTCAACCTCCATGGTCATTTGGCAGTAAGATTGGGATTTGGGGAGGAGAAGCCCCAGTTAGATTTGTAGCTTTCTAATCCAGTTTTACCAGAACGCTGCCCTGGGGGTGATGACTACAAGACTAGTCAGTAGTGGTACTTTACATTCTAACTTGTCACCATCACCACCCTTGTATATATAGTTCCTTTGGGAAACTCACAGGATACATGCGATTAACCCAGGACAGGATATGAGCATTTCTAGGTCTGGTGGCCAAAATGTCATCCACCTAGAGTCACCAATACCACCCAGATGCTTATGTGTGGCACACTTGATGGAGGTTGACTGTCTTGCCTCCACAGGCCCTTCCCAAGCCTCTGTGAGCCAACTGGAAGCCCCTTGATCTTCCTGTGGGTTTTCTTTTTTTTTTTTTTTCCATTCTATGTAAAATTTTAATAAAAACATAAGAAAAAATACAAACAAAATAAACAAAAATAGATCTGGTGGATCTGAATATCACAAGCAGGATTCAGGAATTTATATCTGATAACACCCCCTCCCCACTAACTACATAGCTCATCCATGTTTGAAATTACTGATGTAGATAGACCTTACCAGCTTTCCCCTGATTTGGTTTTGTTTTTCCATTTATTTTTATTAGTTGGAGGCTAATTACTTTACATATTGTAGTGGTTTTTTGTGATACATTGACATGAATCACCCATGGATTTACATGTGTTCCCCATCCTGAACCCCCCTCCCACCTCCCTCCCCATCCCATCCCTCTGGGTCATCCCAGTGCACCAGCCCTGAGCACTTGTCTCATGCATCCAACCTGGACTGGCGATCTGTTTCACACTTGATTATAACATGTTTCAATGCTATTCTCTCAGATCATCCCACCCTCGCCTTCTGCCATAGAGTCCAAAAGTCTGTTCTATACATCTGTGTCTCTTTTGCTGTCTTGCATATAGGGTTATGGTTACCATCTTTCTAAATTCCATATATATGCGTTAGTATACTGTATTGGTGTTTATCTTTCTGGCTTAATTCACTCTGTATAATGGGCTCCAGTTTCATCCATCTCATTAGAACTGATTCAAATGTATTCTTTTTAATGCTGAGTAATATTCCATTGTGTATATGTACCATAGCTTTCTTATCCATTCGTCTGCTGATGGGCATCTAGGTTGCTTCCATGTCCTGGCTATTATAAACAGTGCTTCTGTGGGTTTTCTAAACATGTTATGTTGAAATCTGTAGTGAAATGCACAGCTAGCTGCCCCAGGTGGTATGACTGTTGAAGCTATTTTATACCAATGTACAACACATTGGGCTCCTCATTCTCTGCAGGATCTCTGTAACCTGAGTGATTCTAGGCATAGTAACAGGAAGCTAGAAATGCATATACTGATTGGCAATACCCATGACCGAGAACCACTTCCCCTTAACTCTGTTAAGTACAGTGGTGGTACAGTGGTGAAGTTAAAGGCAAGGACGAGAGAGCAGTGTTGCCAGAGTTCAAGTTTTGCTCTTCCACATATGAAGCATACATTATCAAAGAGCCTTAGCCTCAGTTCAGTTCAGTTCAGTCGCTCAGTTGTGTCTGACTCTTTGGGACCCCATGGACTGCAGCATTCCAGGCCTTTCTGTCCATTGCCAACTCCCAGAGTTTACTCAGACTCATGTACATTGAGGTGGTGGTGCCATCCAACCATCTCATCCTCTGTTGTCCCTTCTCCTCCCGCCCTCAATCAGGGTGTTTTCATGAGTCAGTTCTTCACATCAGGTGGCCAAAGTATCACAGTTTCAGCTTCAGCATCAGTCCTTCCAATAAATATTCAGGACTGATTTCTTTTAGGATGGACTGGTTGGATCCCCTTGCTGTCCAAGAGACTCTCAAGAGTCTTCTCTAACAACACAGTTCAAAGCCATCAATTCTTCGGCACTCAGCTTTCTTTGTAGTCCAAATTTCACATCCATATATGACTACTGGAAAAACCACAGTTTTGACTAGACGGACCTTGGTTGGCAAAATAATGTCTCTGCTTTTTAATATGCTGTATAGGTTGGTCATAACTTTTCTTCCAAGGAGCAAGGGTCTTTTAATTTTATGTCAGCAGTCACTATTTGCACTGATTTTGGAGCCAAAAAAAAAAAAAAAATAATAAAGTATCTCACTGTTTCCATTGTTTCCCCATCTATTTGCCATGAAGTGATGGGACCAGATGCCATGATCTTAGTTTTCTGAATGCTGAGTTTTAAGCCAACTTTTTCACTCTCCTCTCTCACTTTCATCAACAGGCTCTTTAATTCTTCTTTGCTTTCTGCCATAATGGTGGTGTCATCTGCATATCTGAGATTATTGATATTTCTCCCAGCAATCTTGATTGCAACTTGTGCTTCATCCATGCTATGACCACTTGTGCTCTTATCCTTCTCCATCAGAGGGCAGACAGACTGAAAACCACAATCACAGAAAACTAACCAATCTGATCACAAGGACCACAGCTTTGTCTAACTCAGTGAAACTATCAGCCATGCCATGTAGGGCTACCTAAGACAGATGGGTCATGGTGGAGAGTTCTGACAAAATGTGGTCCACTGGAGAAGGGAATGGCAAACCACTTCAGTATTCTTGCCTTAAGAACCCCATGAATAGTATGAAAAGGCAAAAAGATAGGACACTGAAAGATGAACTCCCCAGGTGAGTGGTTTCTCATGATGTACTCTGCATATAAGTTAAATAAGCAGGGTGACAACATATAGCCTTAATGTACTCCTTTCCTGATTTGGAACCAGTCTGTTGTTCCATGTCCAGTTCTAACTGTTGCTTCCTGACCTGCATACAGATTTCTCGGGAGGCAGGTCAGGTGGTCTGGTATTCCCATCGCTTAAGTTTTCCACAGTTTATTGTGATCCACACAGTCAAAGGCTTTGGTGTAGCCAATAAAGCAGAAGTAGATGCTCTTCTGAAATTCTATCACTTTTTCAAAGATCCAACATATGTTGGCAATTTGATCTCTGGTTTCTTTGCCTTTTCTAAATCCAGCTTGAACATCTGGAAGTTCATGGTTCATGTACTATTGAAGTCTGGCTTGGAGAATTTTGAGCATTACTTTACTAGCATGTGAGATGAGTACAATTGAGCGGTAGTTTGAGTATTCTTTGGGATTGCCTATCTTTGGGATTGGAATGAAAACTGACCTTTTCCAGTCCTGTGGCCACTGCTGAGTTTTCCAAATTTGCTGGCATATTGAGTGCAGCACTTTCACAGCATCATCTTTTAGGATTTGAAATAGCTCAACTGGAATTCCATCGCCTCCACTAGCTTTGTTCATGCTAGTGATGCTTCCTAAGGCCCACTTGACTTGGCATTCCAGGATGTCTGACTCTAGGTGAGTGATCACACCACCGTGATTATCTGGGTCATAAAGATCTTTTTTGTATAGTTCTTCTGTGTATTCTTGCCACCTCTTCTTAATATCTGCTGCTTCTGTTAGGTCCATACCATTTCTGTCCTTTATTGTGCCCATCTTTACATGGAACATTCCCTTGGTATCTCTAATTTTCTTGAAGAGATCTCTAGTCTTTCCCATTCTGTTGTTTTCCTCTATTTCTTTGCACTGATCACTGAGGAAGGCTTTCTTATTTCTCCTTGCTATTCTTTGGAATTCTGCATTCAGATGGGTGTATCTTTCCTTTTCTCCTTTGCCTTTCGCTTCTCTTCTTTTCACAGCTATTTGTAAGGCCCCTCAGACAGCCATTTGGCCTTTTTGCATTTCTTTTTCTTGGAGATGGTCTTGATCCCTGCCTTCTGTACAATGTCACAAACCTCCGTCCATAGTTTTCAGGCACTCTGTCAATCAGATATAACCCCTTGAATCTACTTCTCACTTCCACTGTATAGTCGTAAGGGATTTTATTTACATCATACCTGAATGGTCTGGTGGTTTTCCCTACTTTCTTCAATTTAAGTCTGAATTTGGCAATAAGGAGTTAATGATCTGAGCCACAGTCAGCTCCCAGTCCTATTTTTGCTGACTGTATAGGGCTCTCCATCTTTAGCTGCAAAGAATATAAGCAATCTGATTTCAGTATTGACCATCTGGTGATGTCTATGTGTAGAGTCTTCTCTTGTGTTGTTGGAAGAGGGTGATTGCTATGACCAGTGTGTTCTCTTGGCAAAACTCTATTAGCCTTTACCCTGCTTCATTCTGTACTTCAAGGCCAAATTTGCCTGTTACTCCAGGTATTTCTTGACTTCCTACTTTTGCATTCTAGTCCCCTATCTGTAAAGGACATCTTTTTTGGGTGTTAGTTCTAGGGGGTCTTCACAGAACTGTTCAACTTCAGCTTCTTCAGCATTACTGGTCAGGACATACACTTGAATTACTGTGATAGTGAATGGTTTGCCTTGGAAACGAACAGAGATCATTCTGTCATATTTGAGATTGTATCCAAGTACTGCATTTCAAACTCATTTGTTGACTGTGATGGCTACTCCATTTCTTCTAAGTGATTCTTGCCCACAGTAGTAGATATAATGGTCATCTGAGTTAAATTCACCCATTCCAGTCCATTTTAGTTAGCTGATTCCTAAAATGTCAATGTTCACTCTTGCCATCTCCTGTTTGACCACTTTCAATTTGCCCTAATTCATGGACCTAACATCCCAGGTTCCTATGCAATATTGCTCTTTACAGCATCAGACTTTACTTCCATCCTGTCACATTCCTAATTGGGTGTTGTTTTTGCTTTGGCTCTGTCTCTTCATTCTTTCTAGAGTTATTTCTCCATTGACCTCCAGTATCATATTGGGCACCTACTCACCTGGGGAGTTCATCTTTCAGTGTCCTATCTTTTTGCCTTTTCATACTATTCATGGGGTTCTTAAGGCAAGAATACTGAAGTGGTTTGCCATTCCCTTCTCCAGTGGACCACATTTTGTCAGAACTCTCCACCATGACCCATCTGTCTTAGGTAGCCCTACATGGCATGGCTGATAGTTTCACTGAGTTAGACAAAGCTGTGGTCCTTGTGATCAGATTGGTTAGTTTTCTGTGATTGTGGTTTTCAGTCTGTCTGCCCTCTGATGGAGAAGGATAAGAGGCTTATGGAAGCTTCCTGATGGGAGAGACTGACTGAGCGGGAAACTGGGTCTTGTTCTGATGGGCAGGGCCATGCTCAGTTAATCTTTAATCCAATTTTCTGTTGATGGGTGGGGCTGTGTTCCCTCCCTGTTATTTCAGTCAGTTCAGTTGCTCAGTCATGTCCAACTCTTTGCAACCCCATGAATCGCAGCACACCAGGGCTCCCTGTCCATCACCAACACATGGAGTTTACTCAAACTCATGCCCATCGAGTTGGTGATGCCATCCAGCCATCTCATCCTCTGTCGTCCCCTTCTCCTCCTGCCCCCAATCCCTTCCAGCATCAGGGTCTTTTCCAGTGAGTCAACTCTTTCCATCAGGTGGCCAAAGTACTGGAGCTTCAGCTTCAGCATCAGTCCTTCCAATGAACACCCAGGACTGATCTCCTTTAGAATGAACTGGTTGGATCTCCTTGCAGTCCGAGGGACTCTCAAGAGTCTTCTCCAACACCACAGTTCAAAAGCATCAATTTTTCGGCACTCAGCTTTCTTCACAGTCCAACTCTCACATTCATACATGACCACTGGAAAAACCATAGCCTTGACTAGATGGACCTTTGTTGGCAAAGTAATGTGTCTGCTTTTTAATATGCTGTCTAGGTTGGTCATAACTTTCCTTCCAAAGAGTAAGCATCTTTTAATTTCATGGCTGCAATACTATCTGCAGTGCTTTTGGAGCACCAAAAAATAAAGTCTGACACTATTTCCACTGTTTCCCCCGTCTATTTCCCATGAAGTGATGGGACCGGATGCAATGATCTTAGTTTTCTGAATGTTGAGCTTGAAGCCAACTTTCTTACTCTCCTCTTTCACTTTCATCAAGAGGCTTTTTAGTTCCTCTTCACTTTCTGCCATAAGGGTGGTATCATCTGCATATCTGAGGTTATTGATATTTCTCCCGGCAACCTTGATTCCAGCTTGTGCTTCTTGCAGCCCAGCATTTCTCATGATGTACTCTACATATAAGTTAAATAAGCGGGGTGACAATATACAGCCTTGACGTACTCCTTTTCCTATTTCCTGTTATTTACCTGGGGTCAAACTATGGTGGAGGTAGTGAAGATAATGGCTTTAGCTTATTCATCTGCAAAATGGGGGATAATAAGAAAGCCAACAGTATGTATGTATGTATGAGGCCTTAGTGAATTAATATGCACAAAGTGTTTGGGTCTTGGTAAGCACTCAGTATATTTTAGCTACTATTATAGCCACAAAAGGGTGCTTCCCAGGTGGCACAGTGGTAAAGAATCCGTCTGCTAATGCAAGAGACACAGAAGATGCAAGTTCAATCCCTGGGTTGGCAAGATCCCCTGGAGTAAGAAATGGCAAGCCACTCCAGTATTCCTGCCTGGAAAACTCAACAGACAGAGGAGTCTGACAGGCTGCAGCCAACAGAGTCGCAAAGAGTCAGAGACAAATGGGCACACATAGCCACAAAAGAATGTTTTCACATTCCTTGTGTACTTCAGAGAGGTACAAAGTACCCAAGACACTTGGCTACCAAGAGTCAGAGCTGAGATTCCAGCTGCCATCTCTAAGTGGCCCTGACCATGTTCCTTAGACTGTGAAATGTAATACTTTATCTTGGCACAGACACAGTTACTAAGGAATCAGATGAATGTGTTTGAAACTCCTGTTATCAACCAGCTAGAATCCACACTCAGTGGTTAATCTCCAAAACAAAAGCATAGGAGCATTATACAAAATAAGCAAGTCGCCTGACCAAAGTCCACAGTACCTGTTCAGACATGTCAAAGATCTGTGGATCCTAGGAGGGTCATTAATTACTGTGAAGTCTTGTGTTTGAAAAGCTGAGAAACAATCTATCATTGAGCTTTGTTTATTTGTAACAAATATATGTCCTTTAAAATAATGAGGGAAATCCAAATAATAATAATAATAAGGGAAAAAAAGTCATAGAAAGGAGTATAATTAGTTTTGGGAAATTGCCCTATATAAGAAGTCAGGAAAACCAAGCCCTGTTTCCAACCATCCAAAAAGGATGTCTCTGTGTGTGCATGTCTGTGTGTATCTGTGGTGTGCATGCATAAGTGTGTCTGAGCGTACATGTGTACGTGTGTGTGTGTGTGTGTGTGTGTGTGTGGAAAAATTCTGGAAAGAAATTCACTGTGAATTTAGTGAACTAAACACTAAAATTATAACACTAAACTGTTATCAACTTTTTAATTCTAAAAAGCTTAATATGTGGTAGGAGACAGGGGACTGTAAATTGTATTAAATGGAGAGTTACCAAAAGACCCCATAATTTTCAGATAAATAAAAACTGAAAGAATTTGTTGCAAACAGACGTGCAAAACAAGAAATGCCAAAGGAAGGTTTCCAGCATGATGAGACAAAATATAGGATGGTAATTCAACAAGGAATAAAGAACATCAGAAATGGTGACTAGGAAGTAAATATAAAATTATCTATATATTTTTTCCATTTTTCTTCCTTTCTCCAAATTTTATTGAAAGATATTTCAAAACAGATATTTAGTGCTCACTTCAGCAGCACATATACTAAAAGTGGAATGATACAGAGAAGATTAGCATGGCCCCTGCATAAGGATGACATGCAAATTCATAAAGTGTTCCATATTTTTATGACCCAGAGGGATGGGATGGGGAGGGAGGTAGGAGGGGGGTTCAAGATGGGGAACACATGTAAATCCATGGCTGATTCATGTCAATGTATGGCAAAAACCACTACAATATTGTAAAATAATTAGCCTCCAACTAATAAAAATAAATGAAAAAAAAGATATATGCCTGTTTAAAGCAAAAATTATAATACAATACTGCGGTATGTAACATATGTTGATGTAATATTTAGGATAAGAATAGCACAGATGATTAAACGGCATATGCAACTATACTGTTGCAAATTTCCTTTATTTACACAATGTGCTACAATATTAACTCAAAGTAGATTGTGAGACATTAGGGACACACATGGTAATACCTAGAAGAAACACCTTGGGAAAAACAATGCAAAAAGGTATGTGTGTATGTATGTAAAAAGTCAGTAGAGGAATTAAAACAGAATACTAAAAAATGGCTAACCTCAAAAAAGTCAGGAAAGGAGATCAGAAGAATAAAAAAAAAAAAATTTATGAGACAAACAGAGAACAAATAATGAAATAGTAGCTCTAAATCCAACTATATCAATACTTACATATTATGTAAAATCAATTAAACACTCTAATTAGAAGATAGAAGTTAACATAATGTTTTTAAAAGGTGAGACCCAAGTAAAGCTGTCTATAAGAAATATACTTTAAAAATAAAGTCAGAAATGGAAGAATGGAAAAAGTGTTATCATGTAAACACTAAGTACAAGAAAGCTGGAATGGCAATATTAATATCTGACAAAGTAGACTTCAATATAGGGCCTATTACTAAAGATAAGAAGGGAAAGAATGATATTTCATTATTATAAAAGGGCCAATATATCTGCAAGATAAAAATAATTATGAATCTGTATATGTTTAATAACAGTTGCAAAATACATGTGGCAAAAAATTATGTGTATATATATATATATCATATCCAAGAGTGTTTACTCAGAATGCATGATTGTTTTAACATATAAAAATAAATCACTGTAATCCACCATATAAACCAATAAAGGAGAAAAATCATACATAGCGCTTCCCAGGTGGCACTAGTGGTAAAGAACCTGCCTGCCAATGCAGGAGACATAAGCAAGGCAATTTTGGTCCTTGGGTTGGGAAGATCTCCTGGAGAAGGAAATGGCAACTCACTCCAGTATTCTTGCCTGGAGAATTCCATGGACAGAGGAGCCTGGCGGGCCATAGTCCATGTGGTCGCAAAGAGTCGGACATGACTGAGCAACTACTAGTAACTAACTATATGCACCAAACAGAGCATCTGAAAAATTCAACAATCATTCATGATAAAACTCTAAACAAACTGGAATAGAAGGGAACTTTCTCAATCTCATAAAGTATGTCTGTGAAAAACTTACTGCTAACATATACTTCAAGGTGAACAATAAGTTCTTTCCCTACAAATTGGGAAAAATCATGGATATCTGATCTCACCACTTCTGTTAAACGTTCTACTAAAAGTTCCAGCCATTATCATAGGGCAAGGGGAAAAAAAGCATAAAGGCTGAAACAGAAGTAAAATTGTCCTTATTTACAGATGATATGGTTACATTGCTATACAGAAATATATTCCTATTGATAATAGTTATATACGGTAAATTCCATTGATCATATGGCTTTTTAAAAACATGAAATATCTAAGATCTTTACACTCAAAACTACTATATTGTTGAGGAAAATTAAAGAAGACCTAAATAAATGGAACATTATAACATTCATAAGTTGAAAGATTCAACATTGGTGAGATAAAAGTTCTCCCCAAACTGAAATATATATTCATTCAGTGATCTACATATTCATCCCAGAAGAAACTGAAAGGTGATTTTACAATTTATATGGAAATGAAAAGGACCTAAAATAGCCAAAACGATGTTGAAAAATAACAAAGTTGGAAGACTTATACTACATGATCTCAAGTCTTATTAGTAGGCTATAGTAATCAAAACCATGAAAGACTGGTGTAAGGACTCATCTTTTTATTTTGTTCAAAGAACCAATTTTACCACTCTTTCGCTAACAGAATCTTGTTGGCCTTTTAAAGGTTCTTAATGAAGCTTATTTTATGCTACTGCTATTCATTCATTTATATTGTTCTTCTACTAGACTGTGAACTTCTCCTGGCATCCAACCATTCAGTTTTACCTAAATTTATAAGTCTTCAATGCCTGTGCTATTCTATATCTTATATAATGTCTGTTGAAACAGTGACCATTATGTATCTTAAACAAGCATAATCTAAATCCTCATGAGCATGGATGAAACAGAAAGCCACAAAACTTCCTTCCCAAATAACTCACCCAAGGTGGAGGGCTGGCTGATTTTTGGTGACACCCATTTTGGGGAGGACTCAGGATGGGGGGCCACAGGTTGCACTGGGCGAGTCTGTCTGGCTGCCAGTTTCATCAGACTCATTTGTCTCTTGTGAAATATTTCCTGCACGTCACTCAGCTTCTGCAGAACTTTCTGGGCTTTAGCCTACGGGAACAAAGCAGATCATGAGCTGGTGGCTCTGCACTGAATCTGAGAACATGAGGCATTCCCTTTCTCCCATCTTCCCCTCTGCCCCTCTTCTCTGAGCATCCATATGCAGGTCATAGCATATCTTGCCTTGTACAGAATTGTGCTTCTAAGAGCCTATACCTCCCACTTGATTGTCAGAAGTTGTATTTTTCCACCACTGTATCTCCAGCACCTGGAACGCTGCCAGGCACTGAGGGGTTCAGTTCAGTTCAGCTCAGTTCAGTCACTCAGTTCAGTTCAGTCGCTCAGTCGTGTCTGACTCTTTGCGACCCCATGAATCGCAGCACGCCAGGACTCCCTGTCCATCACCAACTCCCGGAGTTTATTCACTCATGTCCATCGAGTTGGTGATGCCATCCAGCCATCTCATCCTCTGTGGTCCCCTTCCCCTGCCCCCAATCCCTCCCAGCATCAGGGTCTTTTCCAGTGAGTCAACTCTTTGCATCAGGTGGCCAAAGTACTGGAGCTTCAGCTTCAGCATCAGTCCTTCCAATGAACACCCAGGGCCGATCTCCTTCAGGATGGACTGGTTGGATTGCCTTGCAGTCCAAGGGACTCTCAAGAGTCTTCTCCAACACCACAGTTCAAAAGCATCAAATTTTCAGCACTCAGCTTTCTTCACAGTCCAACTCTCACATCCATACATGACCACTGGAAAAACCATAGCCTTGACTAGATGGACCTTTGTTGGCAAAGTAATGTGTCTGCTTTTTAATATGCTGTCTAGGTTGGTCATAACTTTCCTTCTAAGGAGTAAGCATCTTAATTTAATGGCTGCAATCACCATCTGCAGTGATTTTGGAGCCCAAAAAAATAAAGTCTCACACTATTTCCACTGTTTCCCCATCTATTTCCCATGAAGTGATGGGACTGGATGCCATGATCTTAGTTTTCTGAATGTTGAGTTTTAAACCAACTTTCTCACTCTCCTCTTTCATTTTCATCAAGAGGCTCTTTAGTTCCTCTTCACTTTCTGCCATAAGGGTGGTGTCATCTGCATATCTGAGGTTATCGATATTTCTCCCAGCAACCTTGATTCCAGCTTGTGATTCATCCAGCCCAGCGTTTCTCATGATGTACTCTGCATATAAGTTAAATAAGCAGGGAGACAATATATAAGCTTGACATACTCCTTTTCCTATTTGGAAACAGTCAGTTGTTCCATGTCCAGTTCTAACTGTTGCTTCCTCACCTGCATATAGGTTTCTCAAGAGGCAGGTCAGGCGGTCTGGTATTCCCATCTCTCAAAGAATCTTCCACAGTTTATTGTGATCCACACAGTCAAAGGCTTTGGCATAGTCACTAAAGCAGAAATAGCTAATTTTCTGGAACTCTCTCGCTTTTTTGATGATCCAGCAGATGTTGGCAATTTGATCTCTGGTTCCTTTGCCTTTTCTAAATCCAGCTTGAACATCTGAAAGTTCATGGTTCACGTATTGCTGAAGCTTGGCTTGGAGAATTTTGAGCATTACTTTGCTAGCCTGTGAGATGAGTGTAATTGTGTGGTAGTTGGAGTATTCTTTGGCATTGCCTTTCTTTGGGGTTGGAATGAAAACTGACCTTTTCCAGTCCTGTGGCCACTGCTGAGTTTTCCAAATTTGCTGGCATATTGAGTGCAGCACCTTCACAGCATCATCTTTCAGGATTTGAAATAACTCAACTGGAATTCCATCACCTCCACTAGCTTTGTTCGTAGTGATGCTTTCTAAGGCCCACTTGACTTGGCATTCCAGGATGTCTGGCTCTAGGTGAGTGATCACACCATCATGATTATCTGGGTCATGAAGATCTTTTTTGTACAGTTCTTCTGAGTATTCTTGCCACCTCTTCTTAATATCTGCTGCTTCTGTTAGGTTCATACCATTTCTGTCCTTTATCGAACCCATCTTTGCATGGAATGTTCCCTTGGCATCTCTAATTTTCTTGAAGAGATCTCTAGTCTTTCCCATTCTGTTGTTTTCCTCTATTTCTTTGCACTGATCACTGAGGAAGGCTTCCTTATCTCTCCTTGCTATTCTTTGGAACTCTGCATTCAAATGGGAATATCTTTACTTTTCTCCTTTGCTTTTTACTTCTCTTCTTTTCACAGCTATTTCAGTCACTCAGTTGTGTACAATTCTTTGCCACCCCATGGACTGCAGCAGGCCAGGCTTCCCTATCGACATCAGCAACTCCCAGAGCTTACTCAAACTCATGTCCATTGAGTCGGTGATGACATCCAACCATCTCATCCTCTGTCATCCCCTTCTCCTCCCACCTTCAACCTTTCCCAGCATTAAGGTCTTTTCAAATGAGTCAGTCCTTCACATTAGGTGGCCAAATTACTGGAGTTTCAGCTTCAGCATCAGTCCTTCCAATAAATATTCAGGGCTGATTTCTTTTAGGATAGACTAGTTGGATCTCCTTGCTGTCCAAGGGACTCTCAAGAGTCTTCTCCAACACCACAGTTCAAAAGCATCATTTCTTTGGTGCTCAGCTTTCTTTATAGTCCCACTGTCACATCCATCCATGACTACAGGAAAAATCAAAGCTTTGACTAGACAGACCTTGGTTGGCAGTGTAATGTCTCTGCTTTTTAATATGCTACCTAGGTTAGTCATAACTTTCCTTCCAAGGAGCAAGTGTCTTTTAATTTCATGGCTGCAGTCACCATCTCCAGTGATTTTGGAGCCCAAAAAAATAAACTCTGCCACTGTTTCCACTGTTTCCCCATCTATTTCCCATGAAGTGATGGGACTAGATGCCATGATCTTAGTATGCTGAATGTTGAGTTTTAAGCCAATTTTCTCACTCTCCTCTTTCACTTTCATCAAGAGACTCTTTAGTTCTTCGCTTTCTGCCATAAGGGTGGTATCATCTGCATAGCTGAGGTTATTGATATTTCTCCCAGCAATCTTGATTCCAACTTGTGCTTCATCCAGTCCAGAATTTCTCATGATGTACTCTGCATATAAGTTAAATAAACAGGGTGACAATATACAGACTTGACATACTCTTTTCCCGATTTGCAACCAGTCTGTTGTTCTATGTCCAGTTCTAACTGTTGCTTCCTCATCTGCATATACATTTCTCAGGAGACAGGTCAGGTGGTCTGGTATTCCCATCTCTCAAAGAATCTTCCACAGTTTATTGTGATCCACACAGTCAAAGGCTTTGGTGTAATCAATAAAGCAGAAGTAGATGTTTTACTGGAATACTCTCGCTTTTTCAATGATCCAACATATGTTGGCAATTTGGTCTCTGGTTCCTCTGCCTTTTCTAAATCCACCTTGAACATCTAGAAGTTCATGGTTCACGTACTGTTGAAGCTTGGCTTGGAGAATTTTGAGCAGTATTTTGCTAGCCTGTGAGATGAGTGCAATTGTGTGGTAGTTTGAGTATTCTTTGGCATAGTCTTTCTTTGGGATTGGAATGAAAACTGACCTTTTCCAGTCCTGTGGCCACTGCTGAGTTTTCCAAATTTGCTGGCATATTGAGTGCAGCACCTTCACAGCATCATCTTTCAGGATTTGAAATAACTCAACTGGAATTCCATCACCTCCACTAGCTTTGTTCGTAGTGATGCTTTCTAAGGCCCACTTGACTTGGCATTCCAGGATGTCTGGCTCTAGGTGAGTGATCACACCATCGTGATTACTGGGTCATAAAGATCTTTTTTGTATAGTTCTTCTGTGTATTCTTGCCACCTCTTCTTAATATCTGCTGCTTCTGTTAGATCCATATTGTTTCTTTCCTTTATTGTGCCCATCTTTACATGGAACATTCCCTTGATATCTCTAATTTTCTTGAAGAGATCTCTAGTCTTTCCCATTCTGTTGTTTTCCTCTATTTCTTTGCACTGATCACTGAGGAAGGCTTTCTTATTTCTCCTTGCTATTCTTTGGAACTCTGCATTCAGATGGGTGTATCTTTCCTTTTCTCCTTTGCCTTTCGCCTCTCTTCTTTACACAGCTATTTGTAAGGCCTCCTCAGACACCATTTGGCCTTTTTGCATTTCTTTTTCTTGGAGATGGTCTTGATCCCTGCCTCCTGTACAATGTCACAAACCTCCATCCATAGTTCTTCGAGCACTGTGTGTATCAGATATAATCCCTTGAATCTATTTCTCACTTCCACTGTATAATCATAAGGGTATGATTCATGTCATAATCATGATTCATGTCATACCTTAATGGTCTGGTGGTTTTCCCTACTTTCTTCAATTTAAGTCTGAATTTGGCAATAACGATTTCATGATCTGAGCCACAGTCAGCTCCCGGTCTTGTTTTTGCTGACTGTGTAGAGCTTCTCCATCTTTGGCTGCAAAGAATATAATCTATATAATTTTGGGAATGACCATCTGTTGATGTCCATGTGTAGTGTCTTCTCTTATGTTGTTAGAAGAGGGTGATTGCTATGACCAGTGCATTCTCTTGGCAAAACTATTAGCCTTTGCCCTGCTTCATTCTGTACTCCAAGGCCGAATTTGCCTGTTACTTCAGCTATTTCTTGACTTCCTACTTTTGCATTCCAGTCCCCTATCATGAAAAGGATATCTTTTTTTGGGTGTTAGTTCTAGAAGGTCTTGTAAGTCTTCATAGAACTGTTCAACTTCAGCTTCTTCAGCATTACTGGTCAGGGCATAGACTTGAATTACTGTAATGTTGAATGGTTTGCCTTATAAACGAACAGAGATCATTTTGTCATTTTTGAAATTGCATCCAAATACTGCAAATACTTTGGACTCTTGTTGACTGTGAGTTAATATATGCTGAGTGGGTAAATGCTCACTAAGCCAAATCCATTCATGGTAGAAAAGGATGTCACAAGGCAACTTACAAAAGAATGATTCCAAAATGAGAAATGTAACCTGGATAAAGCCCCTGGTGGAGAAAAGACTGTAAGTATTGTAGGGGAAGGGGTAGCTAAATTCTAAGGCATGATCAAGTGAACCACAAGGATGTGTGATGAAAGGATACACATTTCAATTTTATTCTGCGAGACCTCTTCTCTCTATGTAAGTAGGAAAGAAATAAACTGATGAAATTCCAGGGGAAAGATGGAACTCAAACATGTTCTCATAAGAGACTATGTGTCCTAAGGCAGAGGTTCAGGAGAACAAGAAACCAGAACTGTTTCACCTGGGTTTCCCCAAGGCCTGAACCCAGCTGAAATACATTTCTTTCAGCATGACGTCCCTTCAGCTCTGGTGGGTCAAGGAAGTGGGTAGCTTTCTCTTTGTCCTGCTGACTCTGACATCCATCCTGTGTATGATTTTAACCACCAAAGAAGCAACTCAGAAGAGTTGAACCACCATAACCCATGCAGGGTGGTCTGAGGATGCCAAATTCCAAAAGTACAGGCTCAGCACACACCCAGGGAGGTTGCCACATTTTGCAACTGGAAAAAGTTAACTTGTCTTTTCTATGCTGAACCATTCTGAGGGAAGAGCAAAGATCCCTGAGGACTGGAATGTTAGCTATGGAACAACTCTTCCCCTATAGCCCAAGACCCTGTCAAGGCTGACCTCTGCACTAAGATCTGTGGCTGGTCTCACTCTTTGGAGGGTCTGAAGGCAGACCTGAACTGTCCATATGGTACCCACTGGCCACATGTGGTTAGTGAGCATCTGGAATGTGGCTAGTCTGAATTGAGCTACACTGTCTGTTTAAATACGCACTGGATTTTGAACATTTACTTGAAAAAAGAACATAAAATATCTCATTAAAATATAATTAATTATACAACAGTGATTGTATGTTGAAATATTTTGCACAAAGGTGGAAGAAAACATTATTAAAATTGATTTAATTTGTTTCTTTTTATTTTTTAAAATTCAGCTACCAGAAAATCTTTAATTACATATATGGTTTATATTATATTTCTATTGAAAAGTTTTGATCTAGACCATGGATTGGCAATTTTTTGAAAAGGACCAAACAGTAAATATTTCAGGCTTTACAGATCCTCTAGACTCTGGTGAATCTGCCAAACTTGGCTGTTTTAGCATAAAAGCAGTCATAGATGATAGAGAATACATAAATGAAAGAGAGCAACTGTGTTCTGATAAAACTTGATTTATAAAAATAGGTAGCAATCCCTTATGATTATACAGTGGAGGTGATGAATAGACATACTCTTTTCCCAATTTTGAACCATGTTCATGTTCATGGAACATTGTTCCATGTCCAGTTCTTAAGTATAAGTTACTTCATGGCAAATATAAGGAGAAATAGTGGAAGCACTGACTGATTTTCTTTTCTTGGGCTCCAAAGTCACTGCGGACAGTGACTGCAGCCATGAAATTTAAAGATGATTGCTCCTTGGAAGGAAAGCTATGACAAATCTAGACAGCATATTAAAAAGCAGAGATATCACTTTGCCAACAAAAGTCTATATAGTTAAAGCTATGGTTTTTCTAGTAGTCATGAGAGTTGGACCATAATGAAGGCTGAGTGCCAAAGAATTGATGTTTTCAAATTGTGCTGTTGGAGAAGACTTTTGAGAGTCCCTTGGACAGCAAGGAGATCAAACCAGTCAATCCTAAAGGAAATCAACCCTGAATATTCCATTGGAAGGACTGATGCTGAAACTGAAACTCCAGTACTTTGGCCACCTGATGTGAAGAACTGACTCATTTGAAAAGAACCTGATGCTGGGAAAGATTGTCATTTCCTCCTCCAGAGGATCTTTCTGACCCAGGGATTAAAGCCACGTCCCCTGCATCTCCTGCATTGCAGGCAAATTATTTACCACTGAGCCACTGGGAAGCTTCCCATTAAATCTGTTAATATTTGCTTTATAGATTTAGGTTTTCCTATACTAGGTGCATATATGTTAATAAGAGTTATACACCTTATATATTCTTGTATTGATCCCTTTATCATTAAATAATACCCTTCTTTGTCCTTTGTTATAGACTTTGTTTTAAAGTCCATTTTGTCTGATATTACTACCTTCTCTTTATTGCTGTTTCCACTTGTACAAAATTTCTTTTTCCATTCTCTCACTTTCAGTCTGTGTATCTTTAGCTCTGAAGTGAGTCTCTTGTAAGTCACATATAGAGAGGTACTCTTTTTTAATTGAATCAGCCATTCATGTCTTATGACTGGAGAATTTAATCCCCTGACATATAAAGTAATTATTGATAGTTTTGTACTTACTGCCATTTTGTTATTTGTTTTCTGGTTTTTGTAGTTGTTCTCTGTCCTTTCCTTCTTTTAGTTTCTTAACTTGTGGTTTTATAATTTTCTTTAGTGGAATGCTTGTGTTCCTTTCTCTCTGATTTTTGTATGTCTGTTGTAGCTTTTGATTTGTGGTTATTATGGGGTTCATATATGTTGATCTGTAACTATATTTATTTGTTTCAAACTGGTACTCATTTAAATTAAAACACATTCTAAAAGAGCTACACTTTTTTACTGCCCCTTCCTCATGTTTTATGTTTTTGATGTGTATTTTACATCTTCATGTGTATCCCTTCACTGTTCACTGTAGTTATGCTTAATTTTATGATTTTTTTTCTTTTAATCTTCCTACCAGCTTAGTTAAGTGGTTCATCCACAGCCTTCACTACATATTTGCTTTTACTATTGGAATTTTTCCTTTCCTATAGATTCTTACTTCTTATAGCATTTTCTTTCCACTTTGGACCATCCCTTTTAACACTTATTTAGTATTGATGAACTCTTTTAGTTTTTACTCATCTAATAAGTTATTTCTCATTCAATTCTAAAAGATAATCTTACTGTGTAGAGTAACATACATTGTAGGTTTTTTTCTTTCAGCATTTTAAATATATCATGGCCACTCAATCTGGACTGCAAAGTTTCTGCAGAAAAATCAGCCGATAGCCTTATGGGGGTTCCCTTGTATATAACTCTTTTTCCCCCCTCTTGTTGCCTTTAGAATTCTCTTTATCTTCAACTTTTGTCATTTTAATTACACCTTAATGTGGGTCTCTTTGGGTTCATCTGGTGTGGGCTGCTCTGTGCTTCTTGTACCTGGTTATCTGCTTCCTTCCTCAGGTTTGGGAAGTTTTCAGCTATAATTTCATCAAATACATTTTTGACTCCTCTGTCTCTCTCTCTCTCTTTTCC
The DNA here is from genome assembly GCF_019320065.1 of Cervus canadensis. Lineage (NCBI taxonomy): Eukaryota > Metazoa > Chordata > Mammalia > Artiodactyla > Cervidae > Cervus > Cervus canadensis. The sequence goes on along the minus strand of NC_057392.1, from coordinate 59,489,637 downwards.
TTCTGGGGCCTCTATAATGCAAATGCTGGTATGTTTAATGTTGTTCCAGGGGTCCCTTAATCTATTTTCATTTTTAAAATTTGTTTTCTTTCTGCTATTCTGATTGGGTGGTTTCCATTATTCTGTCTTCCAGACCACTTGTGTATTCTTCTTTTTCACTTAGTCTGCTGTTAATTCCTTCTAGTGTGTTTTTCATTTCAGTTATTGTATTCTTAAGTTCTGACTGGTTCTTTTCTATACTTTTTAGTTCCTTGTTAATATTTCCACTGTGTTCACCTATTCGTTTCCCTAGTTCAGTTAGCATTCTTATTCCTAATGCTCTGAACTATTCATCTGGTAAATTATCTCTGTTTCATTAGTTGTTTTTTTCAGGTTGTTTTTTTTTTTTTCCTGTTCTTTCATTTGAAACAACTTTTACTGTCTTTTTATTCTGCTTAACTTTTTCTGTCTTTATGAAATTAGGTGAAACAGTTCTCTACCCTGGTCTTGAAGGGGTGTCCTTGTATGGGAGCATCCCTAGATAGTCTGCATGTGCCCAGTGGCATTGGTGGGAGAGCTGGATCTGACATGAGCACAAGTCATATCTTTCCTCAGGGTGTGCTGGCAGCTAGCACCTTGGTAGGTTATTGGCTGGAGATGGAGGGATTGAAGCCAGAGCCAGGTGTGACTCAGATTTCCCCTCAGCTCAGTGGCCATCACTGCCCTGTTGGAAAGGGGTCTGGTCTCAGATTGCTAGAACAGAAGCCCTGAGAGTTGGGTCTGAGGTGGTTCTATTCTGTGTGCTCTTCCCCTTTCCCCAGAATTGGTAACTTTGCCCCAGAGGGAAGCAGTGCTGGAACAAGAGGGGTCAGAGTGGGCACCTGGTGTGGACTGGGGTGTGTGCTGGAGTGGTCCCAGCACATAAGTCAGAATTCAGACTACTCTGGATCTGCCTCCTCCATGAGCACCAATAATGGCTTCCCTCGCCCCAGTTTGGGTGCTGTGCAGGTCTGAGCCACTCCCCCCCAAACCCCCACAACACTACTCTTCCAAAAGCTGTGGCAGCTCTTGCCCTAGTGTCAAGCTGCACCACAGAGAGCGAGAGCAGCCAAGTGAGCACTTAGCTTGGGCTGAGCCAGTCATTGGTGCAGTCACAGGAAACTAGCTAGAATCCTGGGAAATTTCAATGTGCTTCATCCACCTTGTTCCCAGGAGTTTTCAAACCAACTAAGGGGACACTTCTTCCCTGTGTCAGATCCCAGGGCTGGGGTGCCCATATGCGGTTCAAACTGCTCACTCCCTAAAAGGCCTATGTAATCCCCGTCCTTTTTTGTGTCCCCTCCCAGGGGTATGGTCCTGACCTAATTCCATGTGGATCTTTCTTACAGCTTTGGTTGTATAAGTGTCTTTCTGCCAGTCTCATTGTGGTTTTCAGTGAGAATTGTTCCACGTGTAGATGTAATCTTGATGTGTTTTTTGGGAGAGGTGAACTTTGTATCCCTCTACTCTGCCATCTTGATATCCCTCTCTAGGATCATTTTGTATATTTCCTTTCCTAGTCCTAGATATGGCCATTTCTCCAGGGAGCCCAGTTCTCTTTTACTGGAGAATGGTATGAGAAACCAAGATCTCAGAGGTGAGTGTGCTCACCCACTCAGAGGTGGGTGGGGTCTTGTTTTGATGCCTGGAACCAACTGTCCACCTAAGGAGATACATGTATCTAAACCAATGTGTGTGTATGCATATAATGAGGATTATTTCTATGTCAATAAATACCCATTTTGACAACCAAGTCATTACTCCTCAGTGGATAAAACTCTCTGACAGAATAGGATATCTGAACATTAACATCTAGAATTTTACTCCAAACCAAAAGAAGAAAAAGATGGGTTTGGGGGACTTGGAGCATCCATTTTGGGTTTTTAAAATAAATTTCTCTTCTGGTCTCCTCCCTCCTTCCTCCATGTTTCTGCCTATTTCCCAGAAGTGGCTTATTAAGCTTTATTCATTTTCTGGTGGGAGATGTGGTTATAAAGTTTGCCAGTGTTGACAAAAATGGCAACTGTGGCCACAAGTCTCCCTGGTTGACCTGATAAACTTGTTTGTGCAGCTAATGGATGTGGAGCTAAATGAGACTGTTTTGCTTTGGGAATACGATCTGAGGCTACCAAATCCTGGGTCTATAATATAGCACAGACGCTAGATGCACCTTCTCTTTGTCCTCTCTGCAGGGAAGTAGAAGGGTCCTTGTGTTAGGAAAAGGGGACCAGCCTAACTACACCCAACACCACTTCAAGATCATATCTTAACACCAAAACCCACCAGGAGGAGTCAAGGAAAGACTATCACTGAGGCACAGCCCCACACCGAGCTGCTCTCACTATACCTGGTCCACTCTGCCACCTGCCTGCCCATTTGTTCAACAAACGTGGACTGTAAGATACTAGCCACAGGCTAGGCACAGGAACACAGAGGTGGATGAGGCTCTTGCCTCACTGCAGCTCCCAGTATAATAAACAACACAGACATTAAAAATAAATAACTAGAATGCAGTTTGCTATGTATCATTTTGGAGCAAAGGATCTTAGCCTGGATCCATGGATATCCTTCAAGGTGTTCCCTTAAAATTAATCATAAAAATTATACATACTGGGCATTCCTTGTTTGCTCCCCCATTACATCTTCTCTATAACGCTCTGTGTCCCAGGAAGCTGACCTCTACTGTCTCCATCAGATGGGTTCACTAGCGGCCCATGGGCTTTTAGTTGGATTTGGCCAGTGAGATGTACCACTAGGAAATCTGAGAGGGAGAGAAAAGTAGGGCTATAGATTTCCCCACCAGTGGCAGCATTCCTCTGCCCAAGGCCACAGCTCTTACTGGCTATCTCTCTTACAGCCACAGATATAGTGCTTCTTGAGTTCCCCTTTGTCTTTCAGGCTTAGTGATGGTAACTGTTCCTTGCTTCTCGCTAGTCCAGAGTGCTTCACCATCCATATTGGGTTTCCTAAATTCTGCCCATATCTTTGTAAACAGTACCTACATCAAGTTCCATTCAATCATTCTGAGAGTACAGAACCCTAAAAATATATGTATCAGATTCTCAAAAAGGTCCATGACTCAAAAGAGGTTAAAAAAAGCCCCTTCAGCAGAAGTACATACAAGGTGATATGGCTCTAAAAGGAAAGCGTACCATCTATAATTCTGTTGGCTTCACAAGTGCTCCTCTCGAGATGCAAATCTGATCCAGTTATTCCCCTACTTAAATCCTTCAGTGGTTCTCAGAATAAAGACCAAACTCCTCCATATGCCCCACAAAGTCCCACCTCATCTACCCCTCTCTAACCTCACCCCAAACACTCTTTGTGTTCTGTACTCCAGCTGTTCTGAATTTGGGGTTCTGAACTTGTGTCAGGCTCCCTTCAGCCCTGAAACCTTGCACATGCTGATCCTTCAATCTGGAAAGCCTCTCCCATCTTCTCTGTTCATTTTCTGGGCCTTGGCTCAAGTGAATCTTCCCATGGAACTTTTCTGACCCTCAGTCCAGGTCAAGTTCCTCTGTTACATACCCAGTAGAACCCTGAATACATCCTCCAAAGCACTTATCTTAGTTTGCAATACAATTTTGTGTTTTGTATTTGATATTTATTCATGTCAGCCTCTCCCGTATATAAACTGTAAGTTCAGTGAAGGATGGAACCACATCTATTTCTGCTCATAATTGTGTCCTCGGCCTTCAGCACAGAGCATGATATGTCAGAGATGCTCATAAGTATTTGCAGAGAAATGAATGACTGAAAGTTATTTGAATCAAGCCATGAAGGGTCAGTTTTCCAGGAAGCACAGACCAGGAGTTTAAGGCCACCTGAGAGCTCAAAAACTGGTTAATCTGCTCAGTACATCCAACATAAATTTTCTTAGGCAACATGCACTGTCCCCCCACACCCCTTTCCCAACCGTGGATCAAAATAACTCAGAAACATTACCTTTATATCAAGAGTGAGCATCAGCTCATACTGGTTGTAAAAGTCCTTGGAACTGGGCAACTGGTACTCCTTCGCTGTGCCCAGGAATGTCTCAATGTCATTCAAAGCAATGTCAACACCCTCTCGGGACTGGCACTTGTCTACAGCTTGGGAAGCCAAGAGGTAGATTCCTGCTTCACACCACTGGCTGACCTTTTGGAAAGAAACACAGTGCTCTGTGCAGTTAGCCTGCCCACAGCTCAGCCACCACCATCCTCAGGAGGTCTAAGCTCATATGGGGTCCACAAGGATTCTGAGACAATAGGCAATTGTCATGGGATACCATGTCATCCCGTATCAAGTTTAGAGGTCCAACCACTGTAAATATAACCATGAGGTGGACAAGCCCAAATCAATTTTATATCTACACACTTTTCAGGAAAGCCACTTAATCAAAAAATACATCACATAAACATTCTTATCCACTGACAGTAATTGCCACATCTCTAAGAGGAGAGAGCTGAGTTATTTCTATGTTTGGTCTAACCATAGAAAAATACAACCAATGGCTTTTTGGGTCTAACCTCTAGGCCACTTTTGTTGCATCTTAATTGGTTACAAGAACACAGAGTGAAAAATGAGGCTTCAGACCTGGGCCCTCCATGCCCTCCTGACAGAGGGAATATCTCTTTTAACAATAATGACATTTCCCTCTGTCCACATTTCTATTTGTCTTTCAAAGGGAAGAATCTAAGGATGCAAAACTCTTGACTCAGGATAGCAGTACTTAAACTTTCCAGAATGTTGGGATGAAATCACATAGGTAAAGAATTCTAACAACTCAATTTTTAAAAAACTTAAACAGAAAGACAGGGGTTGTGCTGTCTGAATATTTATATGAAAAGAAGCTCCCCTTGCAAGTACATCTGCATTCCCATTTACTGTGTTACCTAAAGGGCTATGTAAACTAACTGTACAGAGGAAAAAAGATCCAAAGGGAGCTCCAAAGTAGTTATCTCTAAGTGCGTATAGGCAACTTAAGTCTGTCTTGACTTTTCCACTAAACTACCTACACTGAATGTGTACTACTTTTAGAATAACAAAGAAATCACATAAAGATATATTAAAATGAATGATTCCCACTGTGTGGGGATGAGGAGGGGAGTGGAATGTAAGTAGTGTCCATGAATAACTGTTTTCCTCCTCCTGATATTTTTGGATTTTCAAAATAATATGAAATTATGCTTTGATACATACTGTAAAAACTTTCTCTTTAAAATCATGCCTATATCTGCAGAAAACACTAGGATGGGGTCTTCTGCAGAGTCACAGCAGCTACTTGTTCACACACACACACCCTCGACAGATAGCATTAGGCTATTATGTCTGGAGCAGAAATGGAGTGAGGGAAACAGCAGCTAGCTAACCTTGCTAAGAGCACAGTACACAGCGCAGGCTCTACTCCAGGCCCTTCTGAGCCACTTGCTTCTGGAGCAGCTGTATTTCCTTGACACTAAAATCCCTTTGGCAACGGGATGATGTAAACAGCCTGGGCGGGAGCTCCCAGCTATCAGAGAGAAACAAATGTGGGAATGGAGCATGCTGACTCATGGTATGAGCCTGTGTTGGCTGGAACAGCTGACAGGGAAGGCTCCAGAAGTCACGGCCCCTGCTGACTGGCCACCTGCCTCAGAGATCACCGCTGAAGGGTAGCGGGGTGTGGGGGGAGGCACTCCCTGCCCATGAGCACTCTGCATACAGAGTTGCGGTCTTGGAATTTGGCCATCCTGACCTCAAATCTGCAATCCCCTAATTATCCTGTGTGTGGTCTTGGGCAACCTTTTATTCCAGGATTCCTCAGTGTTGTCTAGGTACCACCTGCATCAAATCACCTGGACAGTTGATGAAAATACTGATTTCTGGGCATCATCCCAGACTTACTGAACCAGAGTCTCCAGAGTGGTCCATCAGGAAATCTGCAATTATAGCACACTCACCTTATGTACTAAATGCTGTGACTCATTGACCCATTCAACTATGTTGAATATCAATTTCTGTCTCTTAAATGAGGCCATTATTATCTTCCTCACAGGTTATATTAAGGATTAGATAGATGATGCAATTATGCCCCAGTAGGAACATAGTAGGTGCTCAATATATGGTAGGAGTGTATAATGGTCATTATTACTTAGGTTTCTTTAAAAGGATTCACAATCTGATGCCTTTAATGAGGAGAAGCACTTTGCAAGTATAGTGCTTGGTTCTCTGTACACTTTATGGGGCATCAAGAAGGGCCAGGCCAGGTCAAAACACACTTTAAGTCTGAGTCCACACAGAAGACATGGATTTTTTTTCATTCAAATGGGATGTGGTGGATGGCTAGGGCATTTTTCACCTTCAATACTTCTATAACTTCGGATTGGTACAGTTTTTAATGTCTCTTGAGTGCTGTTCCACATGAAGCACTTTATCTTCTGAACAATAACGAGGAGTAGGGAGGGCAAATATGATTAAGACTGCTTCACAGGACATTTTGCATATATCATGGCCACGGCTTAGTTTTGCTCACCTTGTCCAACCTTCTGTGCAACTCCAAGGACTTTTCTAATATGTCATGTTTCTTTTTGTTTTCATTGATGAAGTCATCACAAAGGTGCCTGAGCTCCGCACACCTGGGTCTGATGGAGTCCACTGCATAATGGTGGCTTTGGATAAGCTGGTCCCCAATTACTGCAAGCAGCTGGGCCTTTTCCAAGAACTCCTGCAAAGTGAACATCCACAGCCAAGCAACAGAAGCTGAGTCATGGTGAGGCTTGGATTTGCCTGGCACTGTGTGTTTCAAATCTGGGGAGAGGCTAGGGAGATGGTGATCAGGTTTTAGGCTGAGAGCATGGGAAAGCACTGGGGTGGGTCAAGGTCCCCAGGAGGTCTAGCCTAGTCCAGGGTCATCTGCACTCTGAAGAAGAGTAAGTCATTCATTCAGATATTTGTTGAGTTCTGGGTTAGGCACTGAGGATATAGCATTAACAAGCTAGGATTTTTCAGTTCAGGGAAGAACTCAGATACTAAATGAATTATACAAATAATTAACTTATTACAACTGTGATAAGTTCCAGGGAAGAAGAGCATGAAGTGTTACACTGGACAAAATTGGAGACTGAATTATCCTGTCAACTGAATGGGAAAGGAAAAGGGATAGACATGTTGCCCCGAGAAGAGAGGAGAGTGAATTGAAGTTGAGACAATGGTAAAGATCCGGTTTGGGCAATCCTATGGAGAGATCATGAGACTTAAGAAATATGTTTGTCTAAGCTGTTTCTTGCAGCCCACAAGGTCCCTGACTGCTCTCGACGCATCTGATCAGCAACCGCATCTCCTACCTCTTTCTGCACAGCTTGTTTTGTTCTAACCACATGTGCCGTGTTTTCCTGTTTTTAATTTATTCATCATATATTATTGAGGCAGAAAAGTTAGCACAGCAGCCTGAGACTGTCATCCTTAGAAAGGTCTGTTTGCAAGGCTGGTCCTTGGCTAGCACCTGGGAAAGTCAGGAGGGTTCCTATCATCCTTAATTAGAATGATTCAAGGGACTTCCCTGAGTCAACTCGAGGTACAGTGGATAAGAATCTGACTGCCAGTGCAGGCAGCATGGGTTCAGTCCCTGGTCTGAGAAGATTCCACATGCCGTGGAGCAACTAAGCCCAGGTGACACAACTACCAAGTCTGTGCTCTAGAGCCCTCAAGCTGCAACTACTGAGCCTGCATGCCTAGCACCTGTGCTCCATAAGAGAAGCCACTTCAATGAGAAGCCTGTGCACTGACCCAGAGCAGCCCCCCCAAAATTTTTTTTAAAAAAAGAGTGACTCATGATACCTAAACTGTTTGTGCAAAGAGTATGTTTTATGTTGAAGACCTGCTTTCTTCTGAGAGTCTGGAATTCTGGTTTATGCCAGGCAGAGGCCACCAACATGACACAAGAGCTAAAACCTAAAGTGAGGGACAACCATGCAGCACTTGGCAGAAAGATGGGAGCATGTTTGACATGTTCAGGCAGCAGGAGGAAGCCACTGGGGCTGCAGCAGAGAAAGCAGGGAGGAAAGGATGAGACATGATTAGAGAGGAAAGAAGAGGGTCTGACCAGGGAAGGCTTTGCTGCCATTGTGGGTGCTTTGTCTCTTACTCATTATGACATGGGGTGTGCTGGAGGGTTTTGAGGAGAGGATCTTATTCATATTTTTCAAAGGATTGCTTCAGCTGTGGTGTCAAAAATGGCAGAGAATAGGGAAAGCAAGGAGACCAGTTACAGTGCAACTGCAGTAATCCAGGTGAGCAACCAACTAGCTGCTACCTCGGCACCCTTCCCTGGGATGTTCCTCCCAGGTCGAAGCTCTTAGCCAACCTCCTCCCAGGCCCACTCACTCACTGTTTTCATTTTTTTAAAACCACTCACCTCTATCTTAAAGTATTTTCTTTCTTTACTTTAATATATGATTCCTTCTTCTTCTACCAATGCCCACAATTACATAAGCTTCCTGAGATCACTTAGCAGGCATCCCATAAATATTTGGCCAATAAGATAAAAGAACAAATGAACCAATGAACTAGGGGATTCAGTGATCTGCTTGGCTGGAATTGTGTGAACGACACTGACCTGAGTCAAGACAGAGGACTGCCATATCCTCAAAGGCCTCAGGACAGAAGGCCCACTCACACCCTCACCGACCATGTTGGGCATCCAAGCTGCCGCATTTGTCCTGGTTTAGCTTTTCATAGTAACACAAGGAAGCATGATGACCCCAGATGATGACAATGTGACACTCTATTAATTTACAGTGGTTTATGATTTCAACAATTTTAAAGCCCCTGCTTCCTACCCAGTCAATCATTCACCAAGTCCCACAGAACACACCTCCTTCTTAATACCTTTAGAACTCTGAGCCCTTCCCTACCACCTCCTTGTCACTGTGTGTGCATACCTTGGTGCTTTCTGACTGGGATAGCTGGTCTCCTTGATTTCCTTTAAACTCTCCTTCAAGTCATGCTCCACACTGCTGATGAAGCAGCAATTCTCTCATGATGTCTATTCATGTCTATATCACTTGAGAGCCTCAGATCCTTTCCTGGCTCCCTACCGTCTTCAGGAGGAAGTTCAGACTCCTGAGGAATGCACAAAAGGTCTTTCACTACCTGGTTCACACCTGTGCCTCCTCCTTGTTCACTCTGTCACCCTGTCCTCTGCTGTAACTGGACTAATGACTCCTTTGTAGTTCTCCAAACAGTCAGATGATTTTGAGCCTCCATACCTTCTCTACTCACTCTTTCTGCCTAGAAAGCCCCATCCTTCCCTCATCAACCCTCCCCTTACCTCCTCACCCCTACCCACGTACCCACACTACTCTGGAACTAACTCCAAACCACCCTTCAGAGTTCATCTACTTCAGGAAACTTTCTCTGACTCCACCATTTTATACTGATGCCCCTCCTCTGTGCTCCCATAACACTCTATGCCTTTTTCAACCAGAACATGAACTTGACTGTGTTGTGATCAGCTATCTACTGCCCGCATTATCCCACAGACACTTGGCATGCACCAGCTCTTTTTCAGCTGCTCTTTAAGAGTACATAGCACATATTAGGTACTTAAGAACAAATGATTGTTGTGCAAAACAAAGGATTATTGTTTTGGGATAATGATATGGGAATAAAATTATATGAATCAAACAGGGTTATTTAGAAGAACTTAGAGACAAATACCCAGTGCACTTATTTAAAACAGCAAAGGCCCAGATAGACGCATTGGACACCATCACTCAAAGAAGGTTACAATGCTAATTCCCTGGGTAGTGATTTTGGACTGTTTTGCTCACTCCTGTGTCCAGAGCTCAGAGCAGTATGTGGCACGGTAGGAAATCAATAAATATTTACAGGATGAATATAAGAAGTAGAACTGCTCAGCCACTGAAGATTGAACCTAGGAAACATTCTACAGCCCAGAATTTTCCCCACCACCTCTGTGATATCAATAAAAACATTCACTGAGAGCTTACCATATGCTAAGTACTGTTCTAAATGTTTACATTAACTATTCCTTTAACTCTTCACAATAAACCTTTAATGTAGGGGGGTGTTTTACAAAAGTAGAGTGGAGACACAATGGCCCAAGGTGACCTGGGTAGGAAAGAGAAGAGCCAGGCTTCAAACTCAAGCAGTCTGGCTCCAGAATCTAGCTGCGGCCAACACACACAGAGAAAAATGGCTGTGCTTGTCCTGCCCGAGCTCAGAGACCTCATTTGGTTGATTGAACCTGTCTGACTTTAGCCAAATATAGAAGCAGGAAAACTTGGCCAGGAAATCTCTGTTGACTTTTTTTTTCTAAGTCCAGCACCTAATTTATTAAGAATAGTGCAAGTTTTCTGGGCCCAGGGAACTTTACCAATGAATGCTCCCCAGGCGTCCTGTGGTGGTCACAGCTGCCCCGAATTTGGCATGCTGCATCACACCTTCAGAACTGTTCTTAAAACGCTTGCAATGTTGGAGGAAAGATGTGAGTAATAGGTCCAAATAGATTTGGGGAAGAAATCCATAAATACAACACATGAGTCAATACCAGATGGCTGGAAAATTACTGAAATGAATGGATATTATTAATAGCTTCTAAGCTCTGACCACCTACTACGTTCCAGGCACTCACTAAGTCCTTACTATACATCAGGTTAATTCACCTTCCCAGGGACTCCTGTGAGGTAGGAATCATTGTTATCCATTTTATAGATGAGAGGATACATCCAGAAAGGCTGAGAAACTTGACCAGTGTCACACAGTTGGTGGTTGTCAGAGCCGAGATTTGAATCCAGTTCCATCTGACTCCAAGGCCTGTGTCTTACCACCTTCCAGTCCACATGGTCTCCCCACACGTGCTAGAATAATGGCTGTACAGCCATGACTATCAAATCCTTTAGTTGCCTGCAAAGAACTTAACTGCAAAACCTCCAAATTGCAGCTTGTTTTTCAGTCTATACAGCTTCTGCTCAAGGTAATCAGGGAACAAAACCTCCAAAGTAAAAAAAGAAATAATAAGAAAGAAATAGCTGAAATCTAGCACTCTGATCATAAGTCTGCCTGACATCTTTCAGATGCTGAAAATTTCAGAAGTCTGGATAGTCAAGTTGCAGCTTGTAATTCAAATCCTTTATTGTAATAACAAGTCATCATACCCCCCATCCACCAAAGACTCTACTGCTATAATGGAAGATGGGCATGTCTACTGTAGAAGTAAATGGTGAAGAAGGGGTGATGCTGCCATATCAGGGAACCCAGAACAGATTCACAGATAGTAACAGCAGAGGAGTGGAGTGCATGCATGGGGAAATGAGCCAGGTGAAACAAGAAAGGCAGAAAGTTAATGGTTGTTGGAACTGAGCTGTAGACACATGGGGGTCCCTTGTACTAGCCAATCTACTTTTTTGTGTGCTTGAAAATTTCCACTACAAAAAAAAGTCATGTAGCTCTTCCAGCTACATTATATCTCTCATGTAGCCCTTCCAGCTACATTATATCTCTAGGTTAATGATCTGCCTTCTCGGACATAGTAGGGTAACTCCTGGCCTCTAGCCCTGGAGGGAGATGTCAAGGCTGATAAAGTGTTGGGTCTCACTGTTTTGTCTGGATTCATTCCTTGCTGGCCCATTACCAAAGGCCTGAGCATGCCTCACAGCCAAAAGCCTATAGGAAGTTCTGCTCTAAGAAGTGAAGGAGACTGAAACCATCGCTTCTAAGAATGAGAGCTGAGCACCCAAAAGACAATTAAACCCTCAAATCAGAACAGGGTAAAAGAGCAGGTTCAATTAGTATGCAAGAGGATCTGGTTAGAGAGTTGACTCAGAGGTAACCTGTGAGGATGATACCACTACACAGAATAAGGAACCTGGCAACAACCCAGAGATCAGTGTGTGGTTACGCTTCAAAAGAAGCTGACCCCAACTGCTGAGAAAAGACAAACCTCAAGCAGATTTTGGTAGATTCTATCCAAACATCACCTCTTTCCTTTAACAATTTACAGGACAAAGAGATTAGCCAAGCTCATATCACTTGAAGAAACAATTCCACTTAGAAGTCTGAGTGAAGATATGTTTAAAAAGTCCTGATTACGATTAGATGGCTTTGTTTGGATCACTCAAAGGCAAATGGAAAGGTCTACTGCATCCTTTAGAAAACAAGTGAAAAACCAGGGTAAACAAGGCACAGAATGGGTAAAACCAGTGTGGACTCTGTGGGTCATCTGCAGTGGGTGAGTCCAGCTGGTTCAGGAATGTTGCCCAAGAAAGATGTCCTGTGACCACAAGTTTCACCCCTACCCAGAGTCAGCGATTTTTAAAGTATGTCCAAAGATCACAAGTCTAAGGAGGTGGGCAGAAGAGAGAATGCGAATGCAGTCATGCAGAGATCCACACTCAGTACTTAAAACACAACCCAGAGCACAGTCTAACAGCTTTCCATTCCACCGAGAATAAAATCTAATCCTCACCACCAGTGCTCCCACCTGTTCTTTCCTAGCTCACCACAGTCCAGCCACACTACTGGGACTCCCAACCTTGTTTCCACCTCAAGACCTTTGTCCTTGCAGCTTCTCTGCCTTGGCTGCTATTCCCTAAATCTTTGCATGGCTATCTAGATCTCAGATCAAAGGTCTGAGAGGCCTTTCCTAACTACTAAAGTAGCACCCCCCACTCACTTTCTCTCATGTCCTGTAATTTTCCCCATCTCATTTGTCACTATCTGACGTTGATTTATCTGATTACTGTTCACTTGCCTGTCTCTCCCCAGTAGAACACAACTTGTGTGAAAATAGGGTCTTGACTGTCTGGTTCACCACTATAGTCACAGAATCTAGGACAAGGAATACCTGGTGATGAATGAATACCTTCCTATCAGATCAGCAGCTACCTTTGTGTATGTATTTATATATAAAACCATATTTTTCAAATCAAAAATGAAGGTACTGGGGTTGATGAGGCATATTTTTCCTAAAATACAAATGTACATAAATGAAAATACATAGTATCCACATTTAATAAGGAGTTCACTTGAAAAAAACTAAAATTACCTAAAATTGAGACTCTGAGACTGAGGATCTTGGAGACTCTGAGAGACATAGATATTACATACACGAAATTCAGCCTTTTTTCACTGTTTAATAAACATTCCTCATAACTCATGCCTTTAGCACTAAAGTGATTAGCTGTCAATGACCATGGATAACAGGGGTGCTCATGAGGGAAAGGTGGGACTGCTGAGTGAGAGTCTGCAGGCACAGGTGGGCCTGTGTGCTCATGTACTGCAAAACACTTTCAGCTCAGAACTCACAACAGATAGCTCTTAAAGCCAGAGTGGCCTTGGCTTACATTTGTTACCATTTTTTTAGGGAATTTCCCCACTGGGTCAGCAGTAAAGAATCTGCCCACCAACGTAGGAGACGCAGGTTCAATCCCTGGGTCAGGAAGATCCCCTGAAGGAGGAAATGGCACCTATTCCAGTATTCTTGCCTGGAAAATTCCATGGACAGAGAAGCATGGTAGGCTACAGTCCATAGGGTCATAAAGAGTCAGAAACGACTTAGCAACCAAACAACAGCAAATGTCTCTAATAATAATGTGAATGTCAAACGCTTAACTTTAATGTGCATGTCAAACCCCTGGAGATCTTATTAAAATGCAGATTTTGATTCTGAGGCGGGGCCTGAGATTTCCCCATATTTCTAATAAGTTCTCACTGAGGTGAAATCTATGCTGCTGGCCAGAGGATCACACTTTGAGAAGTCAGCCTCTAGTACAATGAAATTACCATCTACCATAATCTAGAGGAAGGATGCCTCCAGATTAGCTCAGAATGGAAATGGCAACTATAGAAGACTTAGTTCCCAAGAGACAAAAAAGGGACCCTAATTAAAGGAAAGCAGAGAGGAACTTCTCTGGTAAGGACTGGTCTTTCTTAATTTGTAACAAGCCAAATCTGTAAAGATTGAAGATAGACCCACTCCTAAGTGCTGATCTGTGTACAAATCTGGGAAACTGTTTAACTTGGGGATGAGAATTTGAGGCATTTATTCCTTTACAAGTCTGATATTTACAACTCTTTGAGCATGAGAAAGGAGAAAGCTTTACCAATTCTGTGTAGCAACAGAACTAACGTGGACCAATTTCCCCTTTTTCACCATCTTGCTTATTATAAAACTAGGTTTTGTTGTTTTTTTTTTTTCCTGGTTTCTCCTTTTAAAGTTTCCCCTCCTTACCACCAAGCCCGCCTCCACATCCGGCAGTGGGTAACACACCCAATGTGACCTTACTTCCTGCTATTCCTCCCTAGCCTTGTCACTGAATGAATGGGCAGGGCCACCTGGAACTCTCACCTCACCTAAGCCTCCAGCCTCAACTGGGTGCTCGGGCAGCCTTAACAGAACTCCATACTGCCTGCATTATTCCTCATAGTTGTTAATGTGCATAATTCCCTGGGGACCTGGAGGTGGGAGTGGGGACACTAAAAAGTCAGTATTTGGCCAATCCTGTGTCTTTTGGCAACCTTCTAACAATTAATGAGTGGCCATGATCTGTCACCATCCACAGGGACCTTCTTCCCAGTCCACAAAGATGGAAAAAAACAAACAAACCTGGCCTTCTCCTTCCAGTTTTTTGTGTTCCTTAAGAAGTTGTTCCACATGCACCACATTGTCTCCGATGTCTGAAAACTCTTCTTGCTCTGCCAACAAGTTGTTCAGGGCTAGCTTAACCTACAAGACATATTAGAAAGCCCAGAAATAAGCCAATGGACATCCCATCTGCAAGTATAGGCTTGTTATACTCTAGACAACTTGAAAATCCAAAAACGATTCAGGATATGTGCATATCTATATAGACTTTTTTTTTAAACAGCTCATCAGCTTTCAGATTAAGCTGGGGGTACTGAAATGCCTTAATAAATACCTCATAAATATGATGAATGACTGAAGAATAAATTTAAAATGCAAATAATAATGTTAAAAGCATATCATCTAATCCCCAATTAAAGTAAATGAATTATGTAAAAAAAAAAACAACACACACACACCTGGGGGTGCTGAGACAATGTATAGATGGAATGTTGAAGCTACACTGAAACAAAAAGGAAGGTAAACCATCACTGAAATACCATGTGGGAAAAAGGGATTCTGGTACATTGCTACCCCCACTAAAAAGGTGAGAAGAGGAATCAAAGACATATGGAAAGGACTAGACTAGGAAGAAGATTCGGAGCCTGATACCCAGAGTTCAAGGGGAAAAAGAGAACCAGAAGTCACTGAACTATGCACTCCCCTAACAGAACCATAAAAGGAAGTTTTATTAAACAAGAAAATAACACCTCACAAAAATTGTGTTCAAAGTGCTGTAGTTGTAGGTATTGATTAAGCTTCAGGTGATGCTCAGACCAGAACTGACTAAAGGCTTTTTCTGTTTCATCCAACTGAACTAATAACCTGTCAAGAAAGAACAAGAAAGGACATGTGATTAGCATTCATTTCCATAGGCTCATGCAGATAACACCCATATTTTCAGTCAGGGTTACTAATTGTGATGATCTCCTCACACTGAAGTCTGTGTCACCTATGACTTTCTCATAGTTCAGCTGGTTCCCCTATTTTCCATTTTCAATCAGGATACCCTCAGCGCTAGGCAGAAACCTCAGATGCATCTGCCATGCTTTAAAATGTGCCCCGGGTAACCTCTAAAATGTGCTCCAGGTAATCTTACCTTTCTGCCTATTTCTTTCTACCTAAGAAGACAGGTGTGCAAACACAGCACCTAACCAAACAGTTTTTTGGCAATGAAGGCTCAGTAAATACTACCATATTCCTTGAAATCCTGGGATGAAAGCAGATCATAGGAGGAGGGAATGGCTTTCTCATAAAAAGATCTCTGTAGATGGATGCCAGAAGGACACTATGGTTTTTCCTTTGTTGTCTCAAATATTCTTCTTCCTTGACCCCCACCAAGACCCATTGGCAGCTGTTCCAATCTGTTTTTGGTTGTTTCACATCATCTGGTTCTATGTATTCTCTCCAGAAAAAGCAGATACCACCCTTGTCACTCACCTTTCCACAGTAGCTACATTCTCAACTTCATTGAGACTGAGTTTGCTGGTGGGACTTTTGGTTGCTGGTTCTTGCATGCATGACAGCAATGTGGCCCCTTGCTTTCCAAGTAATTTCAGCTCATCCTAGAGAAAGGAAAATATAGTCTCTCTTAGAAGGAATTAAAAGCAAATTCTAGGTAGACTTCAGATGAGTGCAGTGCAGTGATGCATGTGTGTATGCTAAGTTGCCACAGTCTGACTCTTTGTGACCCTACGAACTATAGCCCACCAGGATCCTCTGTCCTTGGGATTCTCCAGGCAAGAATAATGGAGTGGGGTGCCATTGCCTCCTCCAGGGGATCTTCCTAATCCAGGGATCGAACCCGAGTCTCTTATGTCTCCTGCATTGGCAGTCGGGTTCTTTACCACTAGCACCACCTGGGAAGCCTGAGTACAATGGTAAGTATATTTTTATTATATTATTATATTTAGCAAATTAAGTGCTAAGTAAAAGTCAAGCTATAGCTTTTTAAATTGATTAACTTGCTCCTAATAGATAATACAAACACATGATACAAAATTCAAAATATATAAAAGATTACATATTGAAAAGGGGCTTCCAAGGTGGTGTTAATGGTAGAGAACCTGCCTGTCAATGCAGGAGACATAAGAGATGCACGTTCCATCCCTGAGTCGGGAAGATCCCTTGGAGGAGGGCATGACAACTGACTCCAGTATTCATGCCTAGAGAATCCCATGGACAGAGGAGCCTGGCAGGCTACAGTCCATGGCATCGCAAGAGTCAGACATGACTAAAGTGACTTAGCATGCGCATATGTACATATTGAAAAACCAAGTGTTATATCCACAGCCCATCCACGTTCCCACTCCAAAAGCAAAAACTCTTAAATTTTGTGCATATCTCGTTACTATAAATTTAAAATAATTAGTTAATAAAATCTGTTTTTTAATCCAAGATAGTGGCCAGAAATAAGAAAATGACAGATATCAAATGTTAAGTGATGGAAGATGCCATACAGTTAACCATGAAAAAAACTTCATCTGGTCTCATCAATAAACACCTGCTAGTCCTGCCCCTACCCCAAAGTGTGGCCTTGTTCAACTATCAAAGTACAGAGGAGATGAGCAGCAATTTCAGTTTGACATGGGAAGATTCATATTTCCAAGCCAATTCTATTCTCAATAAGTCTCTCTATGGGGACTTAGGGCATTGCAACTGAGGAAGATGTCAGGTTATCTCCTTCCAAATCCAGTGGCTCTAGTCCTCTACTTGCATAGTGCAGGTGATCTCTCAATGCTCTGATCATT
Organism: Cervus canadensis; assembly: GCF_019320065.1. NCBI lineage: Eukaryota > Metazoa > Chordata > Mammalia > Artiodactyla > Cervidae > Cervus > Cervus canadensis. Next base: position 59,472,264 of record NC_057392.1, on the reverse strand, counting down.
ATCATATAAGGTAGGCCAAAAGGGATGGACTATGGCCTAGAATTTTGCAGCTGTGAATTTGGGGTTTGGTTCATGGATCACTCAAGATGCTGGTTTGGTATGCCCTAAAGGTAAGAACAGGCCCATAATTACCAAGCAATCTCCTCGATGCACACAAACATTAAATCTCTTCCTGCAGGCCAGCCACCACCAACCTCACTGATGCAGAGCACATTCATTCCCTGTGGAAGGGTTTTATACTCTCTACTCCAGTCACACAGAAATCCAGGCCCTCTCAACCTTATACCTTTGCTCCTTGTCCCCCATATCACCTCAGGATTCACCCCTGGGAAGGCCTCCACTACCTACCCCCAGCCGCAAACTTGTCCTAAGATCTGGGCTGATGACAGATTTGACTCCTCTGATCAAAATTCTCTGGACAGACCCTGTGGCTCTGTCCTCTCCAGGTAATGCCCCAAGTCGGCGACCTGGCTGGTATTCCTGCCTGGGAACTGGACATACCCTTCTTTTCCACTCTCAGGTATCAGCCCTCATTTCTTATCTCATCAGTGCTCATTAAATATTTGTAGGTTGGATGAATTAAAAATAGTCTAAAGAAATTAGGTTGCAGATGGATTAAAAACAAGATATGATGGGGGAGAAAAAAGCAGTCATTAGTAAATGCTCTTAGCTTTTCCCTTCTCCTTCTCCCTATAGAAAAGCTTCAATAGGGTTACCAAAACCTGTCATAAACATGGAGGGAAAGACTGAGGAACTATGGTACTTGGACAGCATAAAGGTAAGTTGCCCAACCCCAAAATGAAGTTTGTCCTTGTTCACAGTGGTGACAATTCAAAATATTTAATACCTATATAGAGCAGACCACTGACAAATCAGCACAGAAGTCAGATACAACCTAATGATTGATGATTGTTGCCCTATTCATTTATTTCATTAGGGTTTTCTAACTCTGTTATTTGTTTACATTTATTAGCTGTTCCCTGTGGAAAAAAAAAGAGAGAGAGAGAGACTTTTCATGTTTTAAACTTTAAAATTTTGAAATGAAAACAGACTTACCAAGAACTCCCATATACTTTTTCATCCCTATTCACCAACTGTTCACATTTTGTCACATTTGCTTTCTCTCTCCTTCCCTCTATTCCTTCTTTTCTCCCTGTCCCATAAATTGTTTCTGAACCATCTAACGTCATTCACCGATATCGTGCACCCTTTGCCCTAAGAGCATGACTTTTAAATACCCATAATAGCAAAAAAAAATCTAGATGTTTAACACTGATACAATATCTCATACGCAAATTTCATATTCAGATTTCCCCTGTTGTCCCAGTAACATCCCTTATAAAATTCCTTTTTCTATAATCCAGGGTCCAATCTAGACTTGAACACTGTATTTAATTGTCATATCTCTTTAGTCTTTAATCAGGACCAGTTCTTTGGCCTTTTATTCTTTTAATCACTCACATTTTAAAAGAGTATGGGCCACTAGATAAGTTATCTATTATTTGGGGGGTTATTATTACATACTCAAATTTTTTTATTTTTTAGTATGTTAGTTAATTGTAGTCATTATTGTTTTTGATGGTTAAAGTGTCCAACTTTGGTCATTGTGAGCCCCTCTTTGAGCTGGTTCTCCCTTTTTGATTGAGCCTTGATTAATCTTTTGGACCTTTCTAGGTTTTTGGCAAAACAAAATATTCCAGGTCCTTCTTGTATTTTCCTTTCTTGTCTTTTATATTTTCCTATTTCTCCAAGGAGTCTTGCTTTGTTTTGATAGAAAGTGATATTTATAAATAAAGATCTGAGTGCTAGCTGGCATATGCATTGTTACTAGGGTGTCTTTGCTTCCAGGTTCTTTTGAGTGGACAAAGCTAGGAAACATGTTTTCAAAAACCATCAGATTATATAGGTATTTTAAATTCCAAATAAAATTACCATTATTATTTGGATTTCCTGCAAACAAAATAGAGTCAAATTTACAATGCCAGCCCAGTTGTCCCTTGGTATCCACAGGGGATTAGTTCCAGGACCTGCCTCAGATACCAAAATCTGCAGATGCTCAAGTCCCTTATATAAAATGGTATAGTATTTGCATATAACATACAGACATCTTCCTGCATATTTTAAGTCATCTCTAGATTACTTATAATACCTAATACAATGTAAATGCTATGTAAGTCATTTCCAGGTGCAAGAAAATTTCCATTTTTCGCTTTTAGAAATTTTCTGGAATTTTTTTAAAGTATTTTCAATCCAGAGTAGTTTGAATCCTTGGATTAAGAACCATGAATACAGCAGTCAGATTGCATAGCCATCCTGGTAGGTGTATCATTGCAGTTTTAATTTTCATTTCTCTACTGACTAATGATATTGCAGATGTCTTCACGTGCTTTGTGCTCAGTTGCTCAGTTGTGTCTGACTTGTGATTCCATGGACTGTGGTCCACCAGGCTCCTGAGTCTGTGGAATTTCCCAGGCAAGAATACTGGAGTGGGTTGCCACTTCTTTCTCCAGGGCATCTTCCCAATCCAGGGATTGAATCTGTGTCTCCTGCATCTCCTGCACTGGCAAGCAGATTCTTAACCACTGAGCCAACTGGGAATTAATAAGTCATTTATATACCTTCTTTGGATATATGTATGCATGCTAAATAACTTTAGTTGTGTTTGACTCTTTGCAACCCACGTCTATTCAAATCCTTTGCCCATTTTTATTTTTTAATTTTTACTTATTTTTTGTTTGGCACTGCTGTGGCTTGCGGGATCTTAGTTCCCAGATCAGGGATTGAACCCAGGCCCTCAGCAGTGACAGCAAGGAGTCCTAACTACCTTTGCATGTTTTTAAATTGAGTTACTTGTCTTTTTATGGTTAAGTTGACAAGAATTGGTGTCATATCTATAAAACCATTGCTTAATCTAAAGTCATGAAGATTTACATCTGTATTTTCCTCCAAGTGTTTTATAGTTTTAGACTTTACATTTAGTTCTTTGATCAATTTTAAGAGAATCTTTATATATGGTATGAGGCAAGCCTCAATTTCCCTTGCTTCATGTGGATGGGAACTTGCTTCCCAGTGGTCCTACAGCCCAAGGATCTTTAGTTTTGTTCCCATGGAAAGAAAATATCCTTGGGTTTTTTTTGTTTTTTTTTACTGCTGGCATTCAGGCTGGAGGAGGAGCTCAGGGACTTGCTTGTGGGAACATCTATATATGTTTTTGGGAGTTTCAGTGAGTTTTCTCTTGTGCAGATAGGATCCTGTGGCAGCAGGTGAGTGTGGCCATACTGCTTGTACACTGAGAGATGGCCTGTATTCTGTCAAGGCTGCCTTTCCTCAGGAAATGAGAGCTCTCCTTGGAGAAGGATCCAATTTTCAGAGGAGTTTGGGGTCCCTGTGTGCACATGCTCTAAATGTATGCTCCAACTGTCCATCCATGTGCAAGAAGCACATACAGGGATGGGATGAGTGTGCTGAGTTATGTGTGCTTGTCTTGACTTATGAGGACCTTAGTCTCCCCCAAAAGAAGACCAGTACTGAATGTGTGTACAGGCCTCTCTCTTCCTTTCTCTTCCTCAGATGGTATAGCGAAGTGAAGTGAAGTGAAAGTCACTCAGTTGTGTACGACTCTTTGCGACTCCATGGACTATACAGTCTGTGAAATTCTCCAGGCCAGAATACTGGAGTGGGTAGCCTTTCCCTTCTCCAGGGGATCTTCCCAATGCAGGTATCGAACCCAGGTCTCCTGCATTGCTGAAGAATTCTTTACCAGCTGAGCCACAAAGGAAGCCCATGATATGGAGAAATCACAGAGAAAATCAAGTTTTAAGTCTTAGTATGAAGCCCAAGTGCCCACAATCTGATTGGACAGAAAAGAGCACATATTGCTATTGGGAGCCTTTTTGATCATAAATATGGATTAAGAGCCAACGTGTGGCTCTGCCTTAAGGAAAGAATTTATGTTTCTTCTAGAGAAGAGCTCCTTTAAAGTGATAAGTTTGCTTGAAAGTTTGGTTTGTTTCTTCTGCTATGAATGTTCTGAGACTTTTTTTCTTTGTAACCAGATTGGTTTGATATACGAGTGTGGTCAAGACAGAAGAGATTCTTTTGGGATGATAATTCTAAAGAATGTGGTAACAACTACATACGGAATCACTGCAGAGGCTGTAAAAGTTCTCAAGTTCAACAACTCTCCTACTTTCATTGGCTGATTGTAGAGGTAACTATGTACTTATGTGAATCTAAAATAAGGGCTCTCAAAGATCCCCTAGGGAAAGGAAATCAAGAAATTAAACCAAGTCTCTTAACGCTGTGTTGTTCAGACAAAAACTCTCCAGGCCAGGAGGAAGCCATAAATCACACATTGTAACTTGTGTAGATATTTAAATGGACTTAAAAGTTCACTGTTCTGAGAATCAGTCTTACACTCTTTTTTCATTTGGAAAAGATGCTTTCTAAATAAAAAAAATATTCAATTAGTTATAGAAACTTTGGTTTAAAAATTAGGTAAAATACTCTAATCAAAATAAAATAAAATTATATATAAGTGATCATAAAACTGAGTTACTAGTAAAAGTTTAAACAGTGTTCCTTTTTTTGTAGTATAAATCCTTTCTCTCTCTAAAGCATTTTTGGATCAGAAAGAGGAAAAATCTAAATCTAGTTTAATGATTTTGGAATTTTTGCTTCTAATTTATAAGATATGAAGCAAAGAAATCAAAGTTGTACCAGGTCAACAATTAGTAATCACAGAAGAAACACTATGTATTGTCTTTAAAAGGATATTAATATTACTTGGTCAAATAAAGACAGAATAATTTAAATTTAACCTAAATTCACTTAATACTCTTTTTTCGTCCAGTTCTACTGAGATATAATTGACAAATAGCACTGTGTAAGTTTCAGGGTGTACAGCATAATAATTTGACTTGGACACATCCTGTTTTAATTCCAAGAACTGCTGGCTACTGTGAACTAAAAAAAAAATTATATTACTCCATCTCGGAGGCTGGTTCTTCCCCTCCCTTTACTTCTGTGGAACGCTGCCTGTGTAGAGATGACAGAATACTTACTTATCTACCTTCCCTATGAACCCTCACTGCCCCTACAGCTGGTTTCACCCCTCAGATATGTGTCCTCATCTAAAATCCAATTTCTGTTTATCTTTTCTCCAGAGGCCTCCCTGATTGGCCACCTGGTCATCTTGATTCTTCTGCTGCAACCTCTCCCAACCCTTCTTGGAATGACACACAGAACACACTTGCTCATGAGCCCAGGCTGGAGCCCTGTTCACAGTGCCTTCCTATAGGCTCTGATGTTCAGCATCACACCCATATATTAACTGGTGCTCTGCAGTCTTCTGTGGTCTGTGACCTGTGGGCATGGATCACCGACCCTTTTCTAGCAGACTGCAGAGAGGTGCCCTAGACCCAGGCTTCCACACCCCATGCCATCTTCCAAGAACCATGGGAGGTGAACTTGGCCAATATGTTTGGCAATGAAATAGGTCAAGCTTCTAAAAGGCATTTCCAGGGAATTTTCAGGTTTCTACAGTTTCAAACCAGACCTTTTGATTACTCAGAGTAATGCTGAGAATATATTTTGAACTCTTTTTGGTAACCAAGACCCTTAAAGACAGAATTAAACAGTTTTCCCTGACACATGGAAGAATTAATTTGCCTCAACTACCTGACTCTGACTTCCCTAACTAAACTATGTGTTCTTTGAGTTTGCATTTTGTTTGTTTCCTTGGAATATGATGTTAGGTCATAAATATATGTTGAATAAATAAAAACTCAACCACCTAGCAAAACAAAATTTTTGCATATTTTGGGTCACAGATAAGAGAGTTCAGCTCTTCTTATGCTCAACACAGCAAGAATACATGTAATGCTATGATGTGTCAACCTTCGATCCTCGATTTGCTGCCTTGTTGAGTCCTGGAGGGCTTGTGTGCTTAGTCTCTCAGTGGTGTCTGACTCTTTGTGATCCCAAGGACTGCAGCTGGCCAGGCTCCTCTGTCCATGGGATTTTTCAGGCAAGAATACTGGAGTGGGTGGCCATTTCCTCCTCCAGGGAATCTTCCCAAACCAGGGCTTGAACCTCCATCTCTTGTGTTGTCTGTAATGCAGGCAGATTCTTTACTCACTGAGCCATTGGGGAAGCCCTCTCTTGCCAAATAATAGCTTTGGTCTGTTTGTGCTTCTGGTGGCGCAAAGGGGCTGACACCCATCCAGTAAGCCCTGAGAAGATTTCTCTTTACTGCATGGCCTAAAAGAATCTGCCAAGATGCCTTCCCAGCAGGTTCTGACATGCTTTTATGAATCCTTTGATAAGTGCCTCTCCTTAAATCCAATTCAGAGCGCTTTCATAGTCCTATTTCTCAAATTGGTTCCCAACTAAAAAGACATATCCCTGAGAGAAGTGAAGCAATAAGTCAGCTTATTATTCTACCCCCAAACTTCACAACGACCTCAGGAAAACTTATGCTTCAAGAGCCAACTCCCATCCCTCCCTCCTTCCCTTCAATTTCAGTCCATTATATCCTGATCTGTCCTGAGCAGATCATAGGAGTGTGCACCTTGAATGGATCCTCACACACCTTGTCTCACCAGCACCAAGCCAGAATGAGTTCCCTTTGGAAGGGCTGCTTTTCACAGGTCTTACCTTCAATTCTTTCACATGTACTACCAGTCATTCAAAGATTTTTCTCTACACAAAAATAAACTCAAAATGGATTAAAGATCTAAATGTAAGACCAGAAACTATAAAACTCCTAGAGGAGAACATAGGCAAAACACTCTCCGACATAAATCACAGCAAGATCCTCTATGACCCACCTCCCAGAATATTGGAAATAAAAGCAAAACTAAACAAATGGGACTTAATGAAACTTAAAAGCTTTTGCACAACAAAGGAAACTATAAGCAAGGTGAAAAGACAGCCCTCAGATTGGGAGAAAATAATAGCAAATGAAGAAACAGACAAAGGATTAATCTCAAAAATATACAAGCAACTCCTGCAGCTCAATTCCAGAAAAATAAATGACCCAATCAAAAAATGGGCCAAAGAACTAAACAGACATTTCTCCAAAGAAGACATACAGATGGCTAACAAACACATGAAAAGATGCTCAACATCACTCATTATTAGAGAAATGCAAATCAAAACCACAATGAGGTACCATTACACGCCAGTCAGGATGGCTGCTATCCAAAAGTCTACAAGCAATAAATGCTGGAGAGGGTGTGGAGAAAAGGGAACCCTCTTACACTGTTGGTGGGAATGCAAACTAGTACAGCCGCTATGGAAAACAGTGTGGAGATTTCTTAAAAAACTGGAAATAGAACTGCCATATGACCCAGCAATCCCACTGCTGGGCATACACACTGAGGAAACCAGATCTGAAAGAGACACGTGCACCCCAATGTTCATCGCAGCACTGTTTATAATAGCCAGGACATGGAAGCAACCTAGATGCCCATCAGCAGATGAATGGATAAGGAAGCTGTGGTACATATACACCATGGAATATTACTCAGCCATTAAAAAGAATTCATTTGAACCAGTCCTAATGAGATGGATGAAGCTGGAGCCCATTATACAGAGTGAAGTAAGCCAGAAAGATAAAGAACATTACAGCATACTAACACATATATATGGAATTTAGAAAGATGGTAACGATAACCCTATATGCAGAACAGAAAAAGAAACACAGAAGTACAGAACAGACTTTTGAACTCTGTGGGAGAATGTGAGGGTGGGATATTTCAAAAGAACAGCATGTATACTATCTATGGTGAAACAGATCACCAGCCCAGGTGGGATGCATGAGACAAGTGCTCGGGCCTGGTGCACTGGGAAGACCCAGAGGAATCGGGTGGAGAGGGAGGTGGGAGGGGGGATCGGGATGGGGAATACATGTAAATCTATGGCTGATTCATATCAATGTATGACAAAACCCACTGAAATGTTGTGAAGTAATTAGCCTCCAACTAACAAAAAAATAAATAAATAAATAAAATTTTAAAAAATAAAATAAAAAATAAAATTTGCCAACCAATAAATGTTGACATTCTGGTAAGAGTTGAGCTGGTAACACATTGGAAGGGTGTTATTTAAAAACAGTTCATATTTTATCATTAGGTGCATGTAGCATTGATGTACTTACAAGGAAACATTTTCTATTTAGTTACTCTATGTTTAAAATTGAGGGCTTTTTAGGTATGTTTATTATTTTTTAAATTTATTTATTTTTTATGGAAAGGTAAATGATTTACAGAATTTTATTGTTTTTTTGTCAAACCTCAGCATGAATCAGCCATAGGTATATATATATATATTCCCTCCCTTTTGAATTTCCCGCCTATCTCCCTCCCCATCCCACCCCTCTAAGGTTGATACAGAGCCCCTGTTAATTTTCCTGAGTGTTTTTTTTTAAGGAAATAAAAGAACAAGGACTTTTAGTGAATAAAAAAAAAAAAAACAAAGATTTTTCTCTTCATATATTGCCTATCTGGAAGATTAAAGATGGTTAGTGGCTGCCAAGTCACTGGAGAAGAGGGCTTACCTTTTAATTTTGCTCCCAGAACTCTCCAAGAAGCTGACCATCTGCCAGCACAGAGGCTGGCCTCCGACAGATCACTGACCACTCACCTGCAACTTGTTCTGCTGCCTCATGTGGGACATGAGAAGGTCTTCAGTGGAAGGGATGCTTCTGGGCAGCTCTGTTGTAGCCAGGCAGGCCCCAAAAGTCTGAAGCATCTGGGCAGTGGTCTTCAATGCCAGAGCAAAACTTTCAATGGCCTGGAAGGTCAGACAATCATAACAGTGTGGAGGGATTAACATTCACCATTATGCTGTCTTAATAGGACAGAAGTATTTCCTGAGTGTACAGAGTAGGCTATGCATTGAACTTTGTACTCCACATTTGTCTAGCACCTCAGTAATCTAGAGTGGGAGGTATTTCATCTCCAATTTATGGAAGAGAGAACTGAAGTTCTAGCAGGTCAAATGAACCGGCCAAGATCATATTACTAGGGCAGTAAGGAAGGAAAGAAGGCAGGATCCAGTCAACCTTTTTTTTCTTTCTTTTCAGGAGTTTTTTTTGAGGATTAAAAGGAATGGCAAATTTGAAAGGATCTTGGGCACAGATGAGTACCTGACAAATGTAACAGTAAGAGCTAAAACAATCAGGTGTAAGGCCTGGAAATGGCATCCTAGAAACAGGGGAAAGCCAGAGGTTTCCTGTGGTGAGTCCTATTAACAAAATAACTTGATTCCATGCATCTGATTAGTGAATAATCACTAAGTGGAAAAGGTGCAAAAGAACTGACCCTAATAGGGTGACTCAAAAAAGCTTGATCTTAGTCTTGGCTCTGCTACAACTTGACCCAATGACCTTAGATAAATTACCTCTTCACTCTGAAGGTCTGTTCCTTTATCTGTGAAATAATTATACGATGTTTTGCAGCATCCTTGGCCTCTACCCAGGATATGCCAGTTAACATCCCTCTCCCCAAGTTATGATTATAAAAAATGCCTGCCTAAAAACATTGACAAATGTCCTCTGTAGGCAATATCGCCTTCAGCTGAGAACCCACTGTGTTAGTCCCATTTTAACAGAGGAGCAAACAAACTTAGAGAGGTTTAGTAAGTCATCTGAGCTCAAACAATACGCAGTGGTGTCTACATTTAGACGCAGCTTCTTCTGACTTGGTAGGTTTGAATCTGTCTGTACACTAGAATTATCTGGGGAGCTTGTGGCCCACTAATGCCTGACACTCATCCCAGATCAAGTATATTTAATTCCTTGAGGTATAGCAGAGTATTGGTATTTTGCAAACTCCCTGGGTACACTCTAGATCAAGTCCCCCGAGACCACTATACCAGAAAATGAGGCAAGATCAAAGTAATCAGCAGGAGAAGCCCCAGCTTTTATCCTTCCACCCTTTCTCTCCCCGCAGCCTGTCACTTAGAAAACCCAACCTTCCCGATGTTAGGTAGTCATCGGCAATGACTGTCCAACAGTTGATCTTTAAGTCCCTGTCTCTAAAACACCAGGAGGGACACTGAAAAGGGCACGTAAGTTGGTACTCACGGTTCGATGATTTATCCACTGACTGTGGTGATATTCCAAAGTTCCCCCTAAGTCCTCTGTCAATTGGCTTTTGTCAATGTAGTCATGAAGGTCAGAAATGGAGTTTAACATAACAATCTATAACAGAAAAAACCTAATATATTCCTCACAGATAATTAAGTAGCTCATCAGGATTCTACTAAATAGTACTTCAACTTGGCCTGATCAGGTATTTATATCCAGTAGAGAAACATTTTAAAATCTCTTTCCATTTCCCCACTTTGAGGGAGGAATAGGAGTGTTGAAAAGCCTACAACAAAATGATGAATTCAGTTCTAAGCTACCTATAAGTCAGGTCTTGTTTAGCTAAATTTTTGTCAAAAGTTCCCAGGTTAAGATACACCCTTCAGTCACCAAAAGCAAATGCTCTGCTGAGACCTAAAAATCTGCAATGAATATTCCAATAAAGGGTGGACTGGTAAATAAGAAAATAAAATTATAACAATGGGACACATTGAAGAGTATAGATTGAGAAGATTCACTACACTGATGCCCCTTCTATGAATAATGGTGATATGCCCCCAACTAACCTTGTGTGGAGGAAGTTTGGAGGTGATAGGGAGTGGGTTTTCATAAATTAGTGAGCCTGCTGCAGAATGAATGCCCAGACATCTACAGAAGGATGACACACTCCAAATTGTCCCTTTATCCTCCTCTGCAGTGGTCGTGCAAAGGGCATGGTCCCAGCTCTGTCCCAAGGACCATATCATACCCCCTACTCACTCCCATCTCTGAAACACACCCTACTGTAGCCTTTAACTAATGACTTATATTTCTTCAATCGTTGATTGTTTTGACCTGTGAGTATAATAAACTTCCTCCTTCAAAGCCTTGCCCTCTTTTCCTCCGGTGGCAGTACTAACTTTACCATGTCATATCCAACATATACATTCTTAGAACAGATTCTTGGTCAGAGGACATGAGAATATACACTTTTTCCCCTAATATTATATCATATTAGTCAAGTGATAAATCTACTTTAGAATGAAACAACATGAATATTGTTTTATGTTTTATGCTAAGTGAAAGAAGTCAGACTGTTTTATGCTAAGTGAAAGTCCAAATGTTTTATGCTAAGTGAAAAAAGTCAGACTCAAAAGGCACTCTCAGGAAAAGGCAAAATTCTAGGGATGGAGAACAGATCAGTGGCTGCTGGGGTTAGAGCTGAGTACAAGGGGCAACATCAGGAGATTTTGGAGGGTGACAAAACCAGTGTGTTTCTTTACTGTGGTTTTGGTTAAATAACACCATGCGTTTGTCAAAACTCATACAACTGATGCTGGGAAAGATGAAGGGCAAGAGGAGAAGTGAGTGACTGAGGCTAAGATAGTTGTATGGCATCACTGACTCAATGGACATGAGTTTGAGCAAACTCCAGGAGTTGGTGATGGACAGGGAAGCCTGGCATGCTGCAGTCCATGGGGTCACAAAGAGTCAGACCCGACTTAACAACAACATTCAACTCAACACCAAAAAGAGTAAATTTTACTGCACGTAAATGAAAAAAAAAATGGAAAGGCAGTTTCATCATGAAACTTTTTTTCTCTTTGAATCTTTAATGGGTCAAGGAGGAAAAACATTTTAAATTCTACATAAGAGGGGAAGCAGAATAATTTCACTCATCAAACTCATAGAACACACTGAGTATGTAAACTTGGCCTTAAAATAGTTATTCTGTGTTTTCTTAGGTTCTGAATTTGTCTATTTGGCATCCTTTCATCATAGGGCCAGTTATATTAACTAAATTAACTTATTTTCTGTATTCTTGATGTTCTGGCACTTATGGTCTCACTGACTGGGAAGAGGCTAATTAATTTTTAGAGGCTAATTAATTTTTAGAGATTAAAAAAAAGGACCGGAGGGAGCACATCTATCATACGAAAACCAATTCCAAGCCAGTGTTCCCCAACTACTTTCTTAACTAACTCTCACACAGCAAGTCAACATTTCTGCTGCCCTAAATCATCCAAGGGGACTTCCCTGCTGGTCCAGTGGTAAAGAATTCCCCTGTTAATGCAGGGGACATGGGTTCAATCCCTGATCCAGGAAGACTCCACATGCTGCAGAGCAACTAAAGCTGTGCCCCACAACCACTGAGCTCACGCTCTAGAGCTCTTGAGCTGCAACTACTGAGCTATGTGCTACAACTACTGATGTTCACTCACCCTAGAGCCTATGCTCTGCAACAAGAGAAGCCAACACAATAGGAAGTCTGCACATTACAGCTAGAGAACAGCCCTTGCTTACCACTAGAGAAAGCCCATGTGCAACAATGACGACCCAGTGCAGACAATTATAATAATAATGAAATGAAAAATTAAAAAAAAAAATCATCCCAGGGCCAGGTAACAGCTAGAGATTCACTTGCCCCAAAGCCTGCTGAAACTATTTCAACCAGTCAATCCTAAACTGGTTACCCTGCCCTGCCTTGCCTTTCCCATGGAAACCCCAGTAAAGGCTCTGGTCTCCACTTTCCCTTCCCCTCTGCTTCTGCCCCTGGTCAAAACTTGGTGCTTCCCTGTGGCCCTGAAAGGCATGTGATAACCCTCCAACCTCCTTTGGGACCTTTGAGTTTAAGAAATTTCTTCCTAAAAAAAAAAAAAGAAATTTCTTCCTTCAAAGCCTCCTTCCCATTTCCTCCTGTGGCTGGTACTGACATACCATTTCCAACATGTACATTCTTAGAACAGTTGTTTTACATGAAGAATGTCATATTTTTTTTAATTTCAGTATATGCTTATGTTCTTATCTATAGTTTCTTAAATAGTTGTTTAAGTTGCTTTCAAAGAGAACTATAATATTTAATTTTGAAAGGAGAGTTTCCTGTATTCTGTTGCAAGGTTCATTTTAAGAAACCAATTTGCATGTCCATAGCCTCTTTAGGGATTTTTGCAAGACTGCCTGGGCCACTTCACATAATTTTGTGAGTTAGCCATGAATACAGCTGTTCCAAGATAGACAAGTGCCAGCAACAGGCACTTGGAAACCACTTGCCATATCAAAGCACCCCTCTCCTCAAGTAAAGGTACAGCAAGGCTCAGTGACTTAATTGTAATTACAACCTTGGTCCACTTGATTCTTTTGAGTCATGCAAAATGAACTCCTTTTTCCTTCAATCTATGAAAATATAACTATTATCTAACTAGAAATAAGCAGGGAGATGCCACAGTAAGACAGGCCAGAGAGCTGTAAGGTAAAGTACTAATATTGCAACCATATTTTAAAAACAAAGTAAAGAAGACAAACCAACAACAAAACAGCTTGAACTGTCATTTAAAAGGCAAAATAGGTCTAGCAATTTCACTCCTGGATATTTACTTGAAGAAAAAAAAAAAAACACTAATCAGAAAAGATACATATACCCCTATATTCACTGTGGCATTATTTACAATAGCCAAGATATGTATGCAACTGAAATATCTATCAATAGATGAATGGATAAAGAATATGCAGCATATTCATACAATAGAATATAACTCAGCCATAGAAAGAATAAAATCTTGCCACTTGTGACAACACAGATGGACCTAGGAAGTATTATGCTAAGTGAAATAGGAAAGGAATATACTGTATGATTTCACTTACATGTGGAATCTAAACAAAACAAATGTGCAAACATTAACAACACAGAAACAGTCATAGAAACAGAAAGTAAACAGGTGGTTGCCAGAGGGGAGGCAGATGGGAGAAGAAAAAAATAGGTGAGGGAGATTAAGAGATACACACTTCCAGTTGCAAAATAAATGAGTTATGGATATGAAATGTACAGTGTGGGGAATATAATCAAATACTATGTAATATCTTTGTATGGTGATCTAAGTAGACTTATCATCATGGTGATCAGTTTGAAATGCATAGAAATATCAAATCACTCTGTTATGTAACAGGAACTAGCAGTGTTGTAGATCAATTACACTTCAAAAACAAATAAGCAAATCCATAGAAAAAGACAAAATTGTGGTTACCAGAAACAGGGGTGAGGGGAGGGAGAATTAGATGAAGGTGGTCAAAAGGTGCAAATTTCCTGTTATAAGATAAAACAAGTACTAGGAATGTAATATATAACATGATGAAGATAATTAATACTGCTGTTTGTTATATATGAAAATTGTTAAGAGAGTAAATACTGAGTTCTCATCATAAGAAAAAAATCTATTTTTCAAATTTTGTAATCTATATGAGATGATGGATGTTCACTAAACTTATTGTGAAAAATCACTTCATGATGTACGTAAATCAAATCATTATGCTGTACACTTTAAACTTATGCAGTGCTGTATATCAGCTGTATCGCAATAAAACTGGAAGAAACAAACAAATGAAAAGGCAAAATATATGCTGATGTTTGAATACATCAAGCTTGGTAACTAGGACTCTGAATTCTGTAGTGCAACAGAGTGTGAGAGGAGCTCAGTCTCCTTTGGAAGGTGCAATGCTAGGCTATGAGGTAAACATTTTGCATTGAAATACATCCTACTATATGAGCCCATATTTTGGTGACTGAGAGCTTTTTTACAGCCTGAGATACCAGGGAAGCCTCCTGAGAGCTTTTTTAAAAGTTCATTTTAGGGTAAAATTAAAAGCATATTGATGTGGAGAAGACTCCTGAAAGTCCCTTGGACAACAAGGAGATCAAACCAGTCAATCTTAAGGGAAATCAACCCTGAATAGTCATTGGTCATTGGAAGGATTGATGCTGAAACTGAAGCTCCAATATTTTGGTCATCTGATGCAAATAACTGACTCATTGGAGAAGTCCCTGATTCTGGGAAAGATGGAGGGCAGAAGGAGAAGAGGGCATCAGAGGATGAGATGGCTGGAGGACATCACAAATGCAATGGACATGAACTTGGGAAAACCTCAGGAGATGGTGGGGGACAGGGAGACTCGACGTGCTGCAGTTCATGGAGTCACAAAGAGTTGGACATGACTGGGCAACTGAACAACATATTGGTAGGGAATCAATATACACCATCACAAATAGAAGCAGTTAAAGACAGTATCAAGACGAAGCAGACATTCATTCTCTCCTTAGTGTCAATGCACTACATGAAAAGCAAGGCATAAACCACAAATGTGTCTGTCAATATGTTATCACTTGCAGAGGCGTGTTTTATACACACCAGGGCAAGATGCATGATGTTTGTCAAATGTTCAGTTCAAAGTCCAAACCTTTTGAGTTACAAGAAGCAATTGTCTAGTCGTCACCTCTGACAGGGAAGAAAGCTTATGAGGATCATGGCAAGTTTATTAACTTCTTATAAGGACTCATCCCTTCTCTAATGTTAATTGTCACTCAATTCAGGAAAGCAGAATAAAAAAAAAATCCATGGCTCACATTTCCCTTAAACACTCAAATATTTTAAAATAAGTATTTACAATAAAATGGAAAATTCATTTTGATTCTGGTTAATACCAAAGTATAGGGAGATGGTATTTTAAGAAGTTTGATCATTAATACAAAATGGAACTATTAACAGAGGGAATAAGAATGGAAAAGAGAAAAATTCCTTGTTTGAGATGATCAGTTTTCACTAAGAAGAGCTACATATTTTCTCAGAGCAATTTAAATTAAAGTCGGGGTGTTTTGGGGTTTATTTTGAACAGACAATATATGTAGGTGGTAACAAATTCAAATAGGAAAAGACTCTACAGTAATAGAAAAATAGTGTTCTTCTCACCCCTCCCCATAGACCCCCAGCCCTACATTCCAACCATTTTCCTCAAAAGTTCCCTTAGGCCTCCTTCAGGTGTCCACTATCTCCACCACTAACAGTAGCCACTGTTTCAATTTTCTATCACCATAGCTTAGTTTTACCTCTTCTTGAAATTTATGTAAAAAGAACCACAGGGTATAAAATATCTAGCTTCTTTCTTTTAAGAGAATATTTCTGAGATAAAACCACATTATTACACACTTAGTACTTCACTCCTGTTTGTTTCATAATGTTTTTAATATTAATTTGCCACAATTTCTTTATCTATTCATCTATTATTGGGCATGTGTTTTCATTTCTCTTGGGTGGATCATGAGGCAGGTGTATGTTTAACTTTACAAGAAACTGCCAACTGTTTCCACCATGGTTGTACCACACCTTACCACTTTTGATGGCTGTAAAGTACTTAATTGCTTGGGTAGATCGTAATTTATTTAACCAGCCCCTTATTGTTGGGCATTGTTTTTTCCAACCATTTACTATCACAATTTGGTAATGAATATCATTATATATACAGTTTTATGTACATGTGTGATGTATCTGCAGAATAACTCACAGGTAGGTCAGAGAATGTGTACATTTTAATTTTTGATAAATACTGTCATTAGTCTCATATTAGTCACTACCAACTTCAATCCAATCAACAAAAGTCTGAAATGATGGTTTGCCCCATATCTCTGCCAAAATTAGAGGTAAAATTTTTAATCTTTTCATTTCAATTAGTCTTCCTTTTTTGCATGGGCTTCCCTGATAGCTCAGTTGGTTAAAGAATCTGCCTGCAATGCAAGAGACCCCGGTTCAATTCCTAGGTTGGGAAGATCCCCTGGAGAAGGGATAGGCTACCCACCCCAGTATCCTTGTGCTTCCCTTGTGGCTCAGCTGGTAAAGAATCCACCTGCAATGTGGGAGACCTGGGTTTGATCCCTGGGTTGGGAAGATCCCCTGGAGAAGGGGAAGGCTACCCACTCCAGTATTCTGGACTTGAGAATGATCACAAAGAGTCGGACATGACTGAGTGACTTTCACTTTCACTTGTACATATATCACAAGATTGGTTTTAATTTTTACTCACAGTTACCTATATTTTTCACCCCCATATTTTAGATCCTTATTTTCCTTTACTCATACTATTACAATTTCTCTTCCTTTTTCAATCTCTTTGTACAGTCTTGGATACCATTTTTTACATAAGACCTCTGGATTTATATAATTTCAGTACTCCTTTACCCGAGTCACTACCCAACTCAAAAACCTTCACTGGATCCCCATTGCTTAATGAATTCAATCTAGACCCTCTGTCCTTACACTTAAGACATATTCCATGTGCCTTATCTTTTCTTCCAAAAGATTATCCTATACATAATTCCAACAAGAATGGGGCTTCCCCATGGACCTCACATAAAGTGTGCACTTCCTGCTTCCATGTCCTTACACATGCCATTCCCTCTGCCTAGAATGCCCTCCACTTTCTCTACCTTCCTTAGAAACAAGCTCATGTGCTATCTTCTCCCCATGCCCTAAATAAATGCAGACAAAACAAAAAGGTCATGCTTACCGGCACTTTCATTTTAAATTCATCTCTATAGTACTTAATGCCAATGTCAGTGAATGTTCTCTGGATAAAGCGAGATGGACGAAGAATGAATATGAGCTTCAAGTTTCCTGGAAATGCTACCTGGAAGGATCATAAAAAGTGTCAACAAGAATGTCACATCAATAGGTCTCCTCTTGCCCAAGATTATAGATGACAAAGTTAAAGTGGACACCCTGGATGCCAAAGAATTAGGATATATTTCACAACTGAAAGAGATCTTACTGCTCATATAATCCAAACCTGTCCTTAAAAACCAAATTAACCAAACAAAAAAATTTTTCTGATTAAAAAAATAATTTACACTCTTTATAGAAAAATGCAGAAATTTATAATTAAGTATACATTAGAATAAGAAAACCACCCATGATTTCATAGCCATTCTTAATATTTCAATCTAATGTTTTTGTTGTTTAGTTACTACGTTATGTCTGACTCTTTGTGACCCCGTGGACTGTAACACACCAGGCTTCCCTGTCCTTCACTTATAGGTTATTTTCTTGGCTTAAATATCTTTACCATAAACTTAAACTGTAGAAATATTTTGCAATCTGCCTTTTAACTTAGTATTATACCATGAGCTTTTATTCCCGATATTAAAAATTCCTTGGAATGTTTTTATGGGTGTGCAATTTATTTAAACAATCCCTTATTGTTAGTGATTTAGACTCCTCCATACTTTTACTATCATAAATAACAGTAAAATGAAATCTTTACACATTTTGGAACATTCTTCTTGCTTCCTAGAAGAATTACCGAGTGAAAGATTTAGTATTTTAAGGGTTCTTAAGGCATCTTATTCAGAGAAGGCAATGGCACCCCACTCCAGTACTCTTGCCTGGAAAATCCCATGGACGGAGGAGCCTGGTAGCCTGCAGTCCATGGGGTCGCTAAGAGTCAGACATGACTGAATGACTTCACTTTCACTTTTCACTTTCATGCGTTGGAGAAGGAAATGGCAACCCACTCCAGTATTCTTGCCTGGAGAATCCCAGGGACGGGGGAGCCTGGTGGGCTGCCATCTATAGGGTCGCACAGAGTCGGACACGACTGAAGTGACTTAGCAGCAGCAGCAGCAAGGCATCTTATTGCTAAGTTGCTTTCAAGAAGCATTGCCCTCATCTTGAGGTAAGGTCCTGAGTAATGAGAAAACAGGTTCATTTAACAACTTAGTGGCAAAATTGGGAATCCAAGTTTCCCATTGCTCATGATTTTCCATTCTTTCAGGAGTTCTCAAGAACAACCTCCTGAAGTGTTTATTAAAAAATAACCTGGTTTTTACCCTGGAATATTCTGACTCATTAGGACTGGGATAAAGTCCAGATATCTGTATCTTTAACAAGCCCATGAAGAGATTCTGACTGGCAGTCATATTTTTGATCCCAGCACTACTGCATCTTTTACACATAAAGGTGATCACTGTAATTCTTGGACAAATTAGACTCAAGTATTAGATGATTCAAGTATTATCTATGAACCCTGGGAAACCAGAACTCTATAGAGGCCAAACCTTTTGAAAAGTCATGGGTACTGTCAACTGTCTGTGGCTGAGTTCATGTGGCTGAGTCCTTGGTCTGAGGTCCCTACAGGGAAAGGATGCATACACTTGCTGGAAGGGAATAAGTAGGGGTAAAAATCATACTAATAAGACGGAAAAGGAAAACGATCCAAGGTGGTGCAATTTAATGCTAAAAGCAAGCTCATGTCATATACTGTCTGGTTTTGCTAGTGTCTTTTGAATTTGTGAAAAAAATAATTTGAATACTAAAACGGAGACTGTCATAAAATAAAGTGATCCCCAAAGCAAACCTTAAAATGAGAATTTGGGTCTCAAGAGTTTACTGAAGAGGTGACCCCAGGAAACACAGTTTGGAGTATGGGGCGATGGTGAGACAGGATGGCTAGAGAGCCAGTGTATCAATGAGAGAAACTGCTATGGGCAAGAAGGGCTGCTGCTGCTAAGTCACTTCAGTCGTGTCCGACCCTGTGCGACCCCATAGATGGCAGCCCACCAGGCTTCCCCGTCCCTGGGATTCTCAAGGCAAGAACACTGGAGTGGGTTGCCATTTCCTTCTCCAATGTGTGAAAGTGAAAAGTGAAGTCGCTCAGTCATATCTGACTCTTAGCGACCGCATGGACTGCGGGCTACCAGGCTCCTCCGTCCATGGGATTTTCCAGGCAAGAGTACTGGAGTGGGGTGCCATTGCCTTCTCCGGCAAGAAAGGGCTAGGTCTTCTGAAATTCTGTGTGGAATATACCTCAGAACTGCCCCACTAAGGGGTGCAAATCCTGGGGTGTTTGTCCACTAATGCCCATAACGCAGTACTTGCAGGTCACTCCTGGAGCATTAGCTTCCCAGCACTCTCTACCTGCTCCTCTCCAGTGACCAGAGAGGTCAATAAGGTAGAGAGACTCATGCTCAGGTATGGTCTGCAAGTGACCTTTGTGCAGCAGAGAGGATATGGACGTGACACAACAACCTCTGCTACAAAGACCTTCCCACACTTGGCATAAAATAACTGCTACTTCCTGGTGACTTTGATGTGAAATAGTCGAATAGATAGTTTAAATTATCTTTATAGTAAAACATAAAACATAAAAATAAATATTTACAGCTATTCGTGTCAAGGATGCTTTTATGGAGCTCCACTTGTCCCTCCGTCTGTCAATGACAATGACGAACCCGATGCTGGCAGCCTCCATGCTGCAAAAAAGGGTGGTCAGTATCAGAGGCAGTGAAACACATGGATTCTGTTGGGCTCCCTCCGCAGAATGATTCCACTGCCTCCGTGTCACTCCAGGCTTGTTGTGTAAACGCCCTGCAGAGCATGAGGGGATAACCAGGTCTGACTTCTCCAAGAAAAGAACAGGCTTCCTTTCCTCATCTCACCTGGCAGCCTTCACAAGGCAGAAATATTTCATGTCTCAAACCCTCTCAAGGGCTCTATTTCTGGCTGGCAAATGTATGAAACCCTCAACCAACAGAAAGATTCATGTAAGTTGAGCACCACATGTCCCAGTGTAGACAGAGGACATTGAGGTTGAGCTTTGCTATCTTTCCACTCCTAAGACTGACGCTCATGGAGCTATCAACATACTTCCCTAGAAGTCAGTCCCACAGATGTCCGGAAATAACATACGTCAATGGGAAAAACAGCTCCTTTCCAGAGCCTGGTCATCAATGACCAAAAAACCGTAAGTACGAGGAGATATCAACTTCATTAAGAACAAAAAAAGCTGTTTGGTCCCCTCTGAAGTCACCACAAAATTCTCACAAAATTTTTAAAAACTAAAGTCCTGAAAGGGAAAACATTTTTCTTCTCTCTCTTTGGGAGGAAACTATGGGAGGAAAGAGCAAGAACTTTGGAACCTGGTTCAAATCCTAGTGCTGCCACTTTACTAGCACTGAGACTTGGGGCAATCACCTAACCTCTCTAACCCTATTCCCTTATCTGTAAGATGAGAAAGTGAAAGTGAAAGTCACTCAGTCATGTCCGACTCTGCGATCCCATGGACTATACAGTCCATGGAATTCTCCAGGCCAGAACACTAGAGTGGGCAGCCTTTCCCTTCACCAGGGGATCTTCACAAGCCAGAGATCGAACTCAGGTCTCCTGTATTGCAGACAGATTTTTTTACCAGCTGAGCCACCAAGAAAGCCTGAACAATACCAATCATGAAGTAGTTATGAGCACAAATTCTGAAACCAGAATGCTGAAATTTGAAACATGAATTTACACATTTGTGTGTATGTATGTGTGTGTATATGTAAAATTTTCAACTCAGAAAGTGAGAATCTTTGGAGAGACACTTTATGATCATACAAATAGCCAAAAAATCACCAGGAACATAGATTTGACTTTGAAGAATTCAGCATCTGTTCTTTTCAAATGTACATAGGACAATTCATCAAATAGTCCATTATCCATTATCCCAGGCCACAAAGCAAAATTCAACAAATTTTAAAGAACTGCAATCATACAGGTTGTACTTCTGATCACCATGGAATTAAATTGGAACTCTATTATTTTGTTTTATTTTCAACTCCCTTCCTCCCTCCCTCTTCCTTCCTTCCTTCTTCTCTTTCTTTCTTTCCAATCTCCTTCCTTTTCTTTTCTTTGGATTTAATTGCCAGTATATTTTAACTTCTTAAGGTAGAAAATTATATCACTGATTTTAAACATTTCTTCTCTATTATTATAAGTACTTAAAGCTATGTGTGTGTGCTCAGTAGCTCAGTCATGTCTGACTCCTTGTGACCCCCTGGACTATAGCCAGCCAGGCTCCTCTGTTCATGGGATTTTCCAGGTAAGAATACTGGAGTGGGTTGCCATTTCCTTCTGCAGGGAATCTTCCTGACCCAGGGATGGAACCCATATTTCCTGCATTGGTAGGCGAATTCTCTACCACTGAGCCACCTCAGTGGTAAATTTAAAGCTATAATTTAAAGCTATAATTCCCTCTTAAACACTGCTTTGTGAGAGTTGGACCATAAAGAAAGCTGAGCGCCAAAGAATTGATGCTTTTGAACTGTGGTGTTGGAGAAGACTCTTGAAAGTCCCTTGGACTGCAAGGAGATAAAACCAGTCAATCCTAAAGGAAAGCAGTCTTGAATATTTATTGGAACAACTGAAGCTGAAGCTCCAATACTTTGGCCACCTGATGTGAAGAACTGGCTCATTGGGAAAGATCCTGACCCTGGGAAAGACTGAAGGATGGAGGAGAATGGGACAACAAAGGATGAGATGGTTGGATGGCATCACCGACTCAATGGACATGAGTTTGAGTAAGCTCCCAGATGGTGACTGGTGATGGACAGAGAAGCCTGGCATGATGCAGTCCATGGGGTCGCAAAGAGTCGGACACAACTGAGTGACTGAACTGAACTGAAACACTGCTTTAGCTATATCACTTAAATGTTGATATACTCTTCTCATTATTGTTCAGCTAAAAATGCTTCCTAGTTTCCTTTATGATTTCTTCTTTAGTTTATGGATTGTTTAGAGGTGGTTGCTTGGCTTCCAAATATTTCTTAATTTTTTCTAGTCAACTTGGGGAAGAGAAGGGGTAGGAATGCAGACATTGATAGAAAAGAAACCTTCTTTTCAGGAGGAAACCTTCCCAGTTGTCACATAGTGTATAGACAGGTATATATTCATCAAGCTATACAGTTGACATGTGTACACTTTATATAAATTATAACTTAGCTTTAAAACCCAAGGAATTAAATAAATTCAAGTTGTGAAAAATGAAAAATATTCTATAACTTAAAAAAAAAGACCAAACTTAGTGAGTGCACAATAGGTATCAGGCACTGATCAAAGGGCATAAAACAATGACCAAAACCATTCTGTAGTACAGAAAAAACAAATAACAATAATTTGTTATTAACAAATTAATAACATTAATAACAATAATCTTAATAATAGCTACACGTAGCTTGAGTTCCTATCAGTTGTCAGGCATCTTTATGTTTTATCTCACTTCATCTTATGAAATAGATATTATTATCTCCATTTTACAGATGAGGAAACAAAGGCTGATAGAAATAAAATAACTTGCCTGACATCACACTAGCAAAACTGAATTTCAAAGTCAGAGCTCTCTGATAGTAGTGCTTATGCTCTTAACCCCATCCCATGGCACCCCTTCAGTTTTTTCTTATAGCAAATCTGCTTGTATCTTCTGGCAGTTTTATTTTGTATATTTTGCTGTTACTAGTGTTTCCTATGTCTTTTCTTTTTCCTTTAAAACAAAAAATTATTCAATTTAATGCTCCAAGGGTTGAAGTGGAGCTTCAACCACTTCTTTAAGTGAGGTGGAAGTGGGAGAGGCTCAGTAAATATAATGTAGTACATAAACACAGGATGTCTTTGATCTATGAAATAAACAGCTCCCTGCCTACCCTCCCTGAGGCTTCCCCAGCCTGGTTGAGGGTAAATGCTCCTCAGTTCCCTGCACACCAAAGCCTAAGACCAGAGCATCTTGGGTAAACAGGGTGGGATCGAACAGTGTCTTCTGACACAATTGTGTACAGGCCATAGTTCAGAAATAAGAGTTAATGAATCATGACAATAGTTTTGAATATAATCCTTCACATAAAGAATGCATTCTTAAAAACATGAAACTTATATCAGCTACTGAGGAGATTATTTTTTCTACCCCATCTAGTTCAACAAAAGAATCAAAACCTCAACAAAACCAAATGCACAAGAAATGGGGCTTCTAGACCATGTATTTCTTTAGGTAACACTTGGCTGTTTTAATCCCTATTGTTCTTGTTAACACGAAGATCCTATGATAGGTTAGCTGCATAAATACTATTTAATATAATCCTCACAACCACCCTCACAGTCAGGTTGGTGATAATATTTCCACTTTATAAATGAGGAAACTAGTCCTCAAGATGATTAAAATTATAATAACTTGTCCAAAGTCATACATTATGTGCAGAGTTAAGATTCAAATCTTCTGAATTCAAGAGCAACACTCAAGTCACAAAGTTCATACTCTCTTGGTATAGAAAATATTTTGATACTATATTCCTTCATTTCCAATCTTAGTAACTCTTCTATAAAAATATAATTGAATTTTTGATGAGTTAAAATTTTGAATATGATTAAGTATAATATTGGGTTGGCCAAAAAGTTCATTTGGGTGTTTCCCTAACATCTTACAGAAACCCAAAATAACTCTTTGGCTAACCCAGTACATGAGTGTAAGAGACTAAGGTAAATGTGTTCTCACCCCAAAATACCAGACCAGTTTTGTGGTCGATACAGCACATAGTTTCTTAATTTAGCTCTAGTACTAATATACTTTCTATGCTTTGCCTTTTTCAGTAAGCTTGGTATTTGTCGTTCAGTTGCTAAGTTGTGTCCAGCTCTTTGCGACCTCGTGGACTGAAGCAGAATCACCCCAGGCTCTTCTGTCCTCCACTATCTCCTAGGTATAGAAAATAATTAGCTAACTGAAATTATACCACATTGCCATAAGACTGAGTCAAATGTAGAGTAATCAACCATCCTGGTTTGTCCAAAATACCCTCCCCAACATGGGTGGGCATCATTCAACCCACTGAGGACCTGAATAGAACAAAAATTTGAAGGACGATAGGATTCATGCTCTTTCTCAATCTGACTGTTGAGCTGGGACACTGATATGCCTTCAGTGATTCTGACTCTCAGGCCTTCAAGCTCAGACTAGAATTTACAAAACTGGCTCTCTGATTTTTAGGCCTTCAAACTATACCACTGGCCTTCCTGGGTCTCCTTCTGAGCCTCCATAATTGTGCCTTATAATAAATACCTACATCTACATATCAGGGTTCCTAGAGAAATGTAACCAGTAACATATATATATACACACACATACATATTTATAAAGAGATTTATTATGGAATTGGCTCAGGTAGTTATAGTGACCAAAAAGTTCCTTGATCTGTCGTCTGCAAGCTAAAGAACCAGAAACACTGGTGGTATAACTCAATCCAAGTCCAGGGCCACAGAATGGAGGAGCTGATGATTTAAAGCCTGATCTGAGTCTGAAAGCAGAAAATCTAGGAGCACTGATGTCCAGGGGCAAGAGAAGATGATGTCCAAGCTCAAGTAAAGAGAGAATTCACCCTTACTCTGCCTTTTTGTTCTGTTCAGGCATTGAACGGACTAGGTGATGCCCACTCACACTGGGAGGGCAATCTACTCTACTCAGGTTATAAATTCAAATGTTAATCTCTTATAGAAATATCCTCACAGACACATCTGAAAATAATGTTTTGCCAGCTGAATGGGCATCCCTTAGCCCAGTCAAGTTAACACACTAAATTAACCATAACATGTATGTAGATATCCTTGGTTCTATTTCTCTGAGGAATTCTGATTAATACATATGGACAGTCAAGAGAAGAGACGATGGAAATAAAAAAATTTTCCAGAAAAGTACACCCTAAGTGCAAAAATACTGAAAAGAGAGTTCTGGTACATCAGGGCACTGACTAGAGAAGAACTCAAAGAGACAGGGTTGGAAAGACAAAGCTCTGGGAGAGAAAAAGAAATGAAAAGAGAGGTGGTGAATGTGGTAAAGGCAAAAAGAAGCAAGAGGTAAAATTTAGCATCCTACATGACAAAAAAATAAATTTAGGCTACACATACTTTTCCTTAACTTCCAAAAAAAGGGTTTTATAAGTTTATTAATAAAGGAAACTATATTTAGAAACTATATATAGCATGGTATTAACCAGGAATCTTATAAACTACCCTAAACCACAAAACTTGTTTTCTAATTGCAAAGATGCAAGCAATATTCCTATATAAAAAGCTAATATGAAGGGGGGGAAAATATGAATCAAAACTTTTTAGCTTTAAGAGAATAAGAAGACAAGCCACAAACTGGAAGAAAATATTTACAAAAGATATATCTGATAAAGAACCATTATACAATAAGAAAACAAACAACCCAATTAAAAACTGGGCAAAAAACCAAAACAGATATTGAACAAAAAAATATATGCAAGTGGAAAGTGAGCATATGAAAAGATGTTTGACAATATATGTCATTAGGAAACTGCAAATTAAAACAATAACATTCCACTATACATCCATTATAATGGCCAAAATCCTAAACACTGACAATACCAAACTTTGGCAAGGATGTGGAGGAATAGGAACTCTTACTCATTTCTGGTGGGTATTCAAAATGGTACAGCCATTTTGAAATACAGTCTGGCAGTTTCTTACAAAACTAAGCATATTCATATCATGTGATTCAACAAGTGTAACTACCTGGTGTTTACCTAAGTGAGTTGAACACTATGTCCGCATAATAACTCATACATGGATATTTACATTAATAGAAAAGAAAGAAAGTGAAGTCACTCAGTTGTGTCTGACTCTTTGTGACCCCATGGGCTGTAGCCTACCAGGCTCCTCTGTCCATGGAATTTTCCAGGCAAGAGTACTGGAGTGGGCTGCCATTTCCTTCTCCAGGGATCTTCCCAATCTAGGGATCGAACCCGGGTCTCCCACATTGCAGGCAGACGCTTTACCATCTGAGCCACCAGGGAAGCCCATTAACAGAAGCTTTATTCATAACTGTCAAAACTTGGAAGCAAACAAGATATCCTTCAGAAGGTGAATGGATAAACTGTAGTATATCTAGACAGTACACTATTATTCAAAATAAATGAGCTATCAAGTCATGGAAAGACATGAAAGAAACAAATGCATATTAGTAAAGGAAAGAAGTCAATCTGAAAATGTTACATACTGTATGATTACAACTATATAACATTCTGCACAATGAAAAACTATGGAGATGGTAAAACTCAATAGTTGCTAGGGGTTGAGGGGTGGGAGCATAGAACAGATGAATAATAGGTGTAGCACAGAGGGCTTTTAGGTCAGTGAAACTAATCTGTATGATGCGATAATGGTGGATATAGGTCATCATGTGTGTGTGTGTGTGTGTGTGTGTGTGTGTGTTAGTTGCTCAGTCGTGTCCAAGTCTTTGCGGCCCCATGGATTGTAGCCCGCCAGGCTCCTCTGTCCATGGGATTTTCCAGGCAAGAGTACTGGAGTGGCTTGCCATTTCCTTCTCCAATAGGTCAGCATGCACTTGTCCAAATCCTAAGTATGTATAATACCAAGACTGAATCCTAATGTAAACTATGAACTAAGGGAATTGTTTTCAACTCAAATGAAAAAACTAAAGCAAGCCAAAAGAAATCTCAAGGAAGAAAATATTAAAGATAAAGCAGAATGAATAAAGTAGAAGACAGAAAAGCCACCAGATCTGATTAAAAAATCAGAATCCCATTTTTTTTAATTAACAAAATAAGACACTAGCTTACTTAATCAAGGGGGGGGGGGGAATGGACAAAGCACAGGTATACAAACTAAGATATAGCAAACAGAAAAATAAGCATTGAAACCCAAGAAAATTTAAGTTTAGAAATTACTTTGCATACATCTATTTAGATAAACTTGAAAACCAAGACAAAAATAGGTTATTTCCTGGGAAAATACAGTTTACCAAAATTGACCTCATTAAAAATATAAAGTTTAAACAGACTAAAGTCCATAGAGGAAACAGAGAAAGTTATCAAGGCACAAATTCACAGGGGAATTTCACAGGGGAATTCAAATCATCAAGGGTGATAAAGTCCCAATCCCGCAAGAATAGTTTCTGAGCCTAAAAACTGAAAGAGAACTTCAAAATGCTATTTATGAAGCAAATATGACATTGATATCTATACCTAATTCAGTAGCAAAATAAAATGACCAGTTAATGGATATAATAGTAGAGCCACTAGCAACAAACAGAAAATAATTAGGAATAAACTTAACAATAATACAAAAACTATGTCAGGAAACTTTCAAACACTGCCAAAAGACACAAAAGTGGATTTTAACAAATAGAAAGACTTTTCTTCTTCTTGATAGGATGATTTTAACACCATAAATATGTGACTTGTTCCTGAGTAAATTTATAAAGTTAATAGTCTCAATGAAAAGGCCAAAGAGTTTTCTTTCCTTTTTCTTTTTCTAAAAATGGAGGTATACAAATAGACAGAAAACAAGAAAGAACAGTAGAAAAACATGAAAAAAGTAAGTAAAGCTTAGGGACCCAGTAGGGGAGGGGGAATTAATCCTAGCAAATATTAAACATACTTAACTCCTCTTAGGGCTTCCAGGTGGCTCAGTGGTAAAGAATCTGCCTTCCAATGCAGGAGAGGTGGGTTCGAATACTGGGTTGGAAAGAGCCCCTGGAGAAGGAAATGGTAACCCATTCCAGTATTCCTGCCTGGAGAATTCCATGGACAGAGGAGCCTGGCGGGTTACAGTCCATGGAGTCACAAAGAGTCAGACACAACTGAGCGAATTTCACTTTTCACATACTTATATGATATATAGAATATATACATATATTAAAATGTAAAGTGATAAAGAGATGAAAAATACAAAAGAAAAATTAAAGACACAGAAGAGAGACTCAGAAGATGCATTGTCCCTCTAATTTGAGTTTCAGAAGCAGAGTTGTAGGAAAGAAATAAGCAGAGATAACAGGAAAAAAATTCTAAGCCTAAGAGAGACTTGAACCTTCCATTCAAAGACACAGCAGCATGAAAGAAAATGATTGAAATTTCAAACCTGCAAAACATAAAGAAAAAAGCCCCAAAGTTTCTTATGCAGAGAGACAAGCAGCTGACCTATGAAGGAATGACAGTCAGATCCTGTGACAAGGATCAACTTTGTTATCAGTAATACTGAATGCTAACAATCAATGGATCAATGTTATTTTCCAAAAAAAAGAAAAAAACTCCATGCTCAAATAAATTGCCAATCAACTCTGAGATCAAAATGAGCCATTTTCTGACATTCAAGATGTAAAACACACTTACCATATACACTTTCCAAAAAAAGAAATAATTTGAAAGTTTTTTAATGAAAATAAAATCCCAAAATGAAGAATGACCTTCCCAAAATAAAAAACAATCCCAGGTTGACAACTTGCAGCAGGTTTATACAGCAACCAGCCTGTATTATGAATAGCTCAGAGAGGCTCAAAAGAATATCTCCAAGAAGAAAATGTATGCACTAGGCAAATTCTATGATAAAGAATCTATAAGATGTTAACAATATAATAAAGATACATGCCATGCTATAAACAAGAAAAAAAGAATGGCAATTAAAAATGCCAGGGGAAAATGTACATAAAAATCCAAGTCTGAAATAAATTAAATTATGGCATGATTTTGAGCAACCCATGGAGTATGAGAAAAAAGAACCTATTTTACCTTAACATTTGTAGCATTCTCCTTTGAGTGACACAGGTTTAAGGACTTAGGATTACATTTCTCATTCCAGAGGTCCAATCATATTACATATATAAATGCATTCTACTGATTTCTGTTATTTAGGATCAATCTATAATCAAAGAAAAACATTTATAGTGATGTGTAAAGTACATTATAATTCTTAGTAATGAAAAGTAGAATATAGGTAGAAGAACATAAAGGCTGAGAGTAAAGAAAGATGTAAATGCATAGTAGTAAAATCAACAGGTACAATTGGCCCTCTATATCTATAGGTTCCACATCTGTGGATATGAACAGCTGACTGTACTGTACCACTATGCATAAGCGACTTGAGCATAGGAGAACTTTGGTATGCTCAAGTTTCTCGGGATCAACCCCCTGTTTGTTTCTGATGTCAGATTGCATGAATTCTTTGTATATTTTGGATATTAACCCCTTATCAGATATATCATTTGCAAATATCTTCTTCCATTCAGTAAGTGAACTTTTCGTTTTATTGACATTAATATTTTCCTTTGCTAGGCAAAAGCTTTTTAGTTTGATATGACCCAGTTATTTACTTTTGCTTTAGTTTCTCTTAATGAAAGTGAAAGAGGAGAGTGAAAAAGTTGGCTTAAAGCTCAACATTCAGAAAACTAAGATCATCGCATCCAGTGCCATCACTTCATGGCAAATAGATGGGGAAACAGTGGCTGACTTTATTTTGGGGGGCTCCAAAATCACTGGAGATGGTGATCACAGCCATGAAGTTAAAAGATGCTTACTCCTTGGAAGGAAAGTTATGACCAACCTAGACAGCATATTAAAAAGCAGAGACATTACTCTGTCAACAAAGGTCTGTCTAGTCAAGGCTATGGTTTTTCCAGTAGTCATGTATGGATGTGAGAGTTGAACTATAAAGAAAGCTGAGTGCTGAAGAATTGATGCTTTTGAACTGTGGCATTGGCGAAGACTCTTGAGAGTCCCTTGGACTGCAAGGAGATTCAACCAGTCCATCCTAAAGGAAATCAGTCCTGGATATCCATTGGAAGGGCTGATGTTAAAGCTGAAATTCCAATACTTTGGCCACCTAATGCAAAGAGCTGACTCATTTGAAAAGACCCTGATGCTGGGAAAGATTGAGGGCAGGAGGAGAAGGGGCTGACAGAGGATGAGATGGCTGGATGGCATCACCGACTTAATGGACATGAGTTTGGGTAAACTCCGGGAGCTGGTGATGGACAGGGAGGCCTGGCGTGCTGCAGTTCATGGGGTTGCAGAGTCGGACATGACTAAGAGACTGAACTAGTTTCTCTTGCCTGCAGAGACATATCCAAAAAAATTACAAAAACTATGTCAAAAAATATATAACCTTCTCCTAGGAGCTTTATGGTTTCAGGTCTTACATTTAAGTCTTTAATCCATTTTGAATTTATTTTGTGTGTGGTGTGAGAGAGCAATTCAACTTGATTCTTTTGCATGTAGCTATCCAGTATTTCCAGCATCACTTGTTTAAGGGGTTGTCTTTTCCCCATTGTGTATTTTTGCCTTCTTTGTCATAAATTAATTGCCTATTTGAATGTGGGCTCATTTCTGGGCTCTCTATTCTGTATCATTGGTCTATGTTTCTGTTTTGTGCCTGTATTATACTGCTTTGATTACTATAGCTTTGCAGTATACTTTGAAACCAGTGTGTATAATCCCTTCAACTTTGTTCTTCTTTCTTAAGATTATTTTGGCTATATGGGATCTTTCATGTTTACATATCAATTTTAGAAAACAAAATTGATGAACCTTTAGCCAAACTCATCAAGAAAAAAAAATCTAAATTGATAAAGTCAGAAATGAAAAAGATGTTATAACCAATACCACTGAAACATAAATGATCATAAGCAATTACTATGAACAAGTATATGCCAATAAAATGGAAAACCTAGAAAACATGGACAAACTCCTAGAGCAGTACAATCTCCCAAGACTGAACAATGAAGAAACAGAAGTATGAACAGACCAATTACCAGTAATAAAACTGAATCAATAATAAGTAAAATTCCCAGAAAACCAAGTCCAGGACCAGATCACTTCACAGTGATCTAAATTCTAAATTCTATCAGACATTTAGAGAAGAGTTAGCACCTATCCTTCTCAAACTATTCCAAAAAATTGCCCAGAAAGGAACACTTCCTAACTCATTCTATGAGGCTGGCATCACCCTGATACCAAAACAAAGATATCACCAAAAAAGAAAATTACAGGCTAATATCAGTGATGAACATAGATGCAAAAATCATCCAACAAAATATTAGCAAACCAAATTCAACAATACAATAAAGGAATCATACACTATGGTCAAGTGGGATTTACCCCATGAACACAAAGATGATTTAATACCCGGAAGTCAATCAATGGACAAAGGACAACCTAGAAGAAATGGACAAATTCCTAGAACTGTATAATCTCCTAAGACTGAACAATAAAAAAATATTTCATACCAATTACCAGTAACAAAACTGAATCAATAATATTAATATGGTATATTAACAAATTAAAGAATAAAAATCATATGATATCTCAATAGATTCAGAAAACGCTTTTGACAAAATTGAACATCCATTTATGATTTTAAAAAGACTCTCAACAAAGAATTATAAAGGGGACATAAAGGGGTTATAAAGGGTTATAAAGGGGACATACTTTGACATAACTAGAGTTATCATATGATCCTGCAATCCCACTCCAGGGCATATATCTGGAGAAAACCATAACTTGGAAAGAGACATGAGCCCCAATGTTCACTGCAGCACTCTTTAGAATAGCCAAGATGTGGAAGCAACCTAAACGCCTATGAACAGAGGAATGGATAAAGAAGATGAGATATACATATATACAACAGAATATTATTCAGCCATAAGAAAGAATGAAATAATGTAGCAATATGAACAGACCTAGAGATTATCATACTAAGCAAAGTAAACCAGACAAAGGAAGACAAACATCATATATCACTTATATGTGGAATCTAAAAAAAAAATTATACAGATGAACTTATTTATCAAACATAAATAGACCCACATACACAGAAAACAAACTTATGATTACCAAAAGGGAAAGGGGCAGGGGGATAAATTAGGAGTTTGGGATTAACATATACATGTGCATGCATGCTCAGTCGCTCAGTCATGTCTCACTCTTTGTGACCCTACCGACTGCAGTGCATCAGGTTCTTCTGTCCATGAGATTCTCCAGGCAAGAATACCAGAGTGGGTTGCCATTTCTTCCTCCAGGGGATCTTCCCGACTCAGGGACTGAGCTCCTGCATCTCCTTGCATTGGCTGGCAGATGCTTTACCACTGACCCACCTGGGAAGCCCCAACATAGATATACTACCATATATAAAATAGATAACCAATGAGGGTCTACTGGATAGCACAGGGAACTATAATCAATATTTTGTAATAACCTATAAGGGAAAAGAATCTGAAAAAGAAAAGAGATACACATACACACACACATAATCACTTTGTTGTACACCTGAAACTAACACAACATTGTAAATCAAGAGAAGTAAAGTGTTAGTCGCTCAGTTGTATCCTACTCTTTTCATCATGGACTGTAGCCCATCAGGCTCCTCTGTCCATATAATTCTCTAGACAAAAATACTAGAGTGGGTAGCCATTACCTTCTCCAGGGGATCTTCCCAATCCAGGGATTGAACCTGGTCTCCTGCATTGCAGGCAGATTCTTTATGGTCTGAGTCACCAGCATAGCCCTGTAACTCTACTTCAATTGAAAAAAAAATTAAATAAAGCCCACGGCTAACACCATACTCAACCATGAAAAGTTTCATGCATTTCCTTCTAAGATGAGGAACAAGACAAGAACTCACTCTTGCCACTTTTATTCAACATAATATTGAAAGTCCTAGCCACAGCAATAAGATAGCAGGGAAAATTAAAAGAATCCAAACTGGAAAGGAAGAAGTAAAACTCTGTTTGCAGATGACATGATACTATACATAGAAAATCCTAAAGATGCCACCAGAAAATTAATTGGGCTCATCAATGAATTCAGTAAAGTTGTGGGATACAAAATGAATATTCAGAAATCTGTTGCATTTCTATAAACTAACATGAACTACCAGAAATAGAAATTAGAAAATAATCTCATTTATAATTGCATCAAAAAATATCTAGGAATAAATCTGACTAAGGAGTTAAAGGGACCATACCCAAAAATAAACTCAATGAAAAAGATCTAAATGTAAGACCAGAAACTATAAAACTCCCAGAGGAAAACATAGGCAAAACACTCTCTGACATAAATCACAGCAGGATCCTCTATGACCCACCTAGCAGAGTAATGGAAATAAAAGCAAAAATAACAAACGGGACCTAATTAAACTTAAAAGCTTTTGCACAACGAAGGAAACTACAAGCAAGGTGAAAAGACAGCCTTCAGAATGGGAGAAAATAATAGCAAATGAAGCAACTGACAAAGAATTGATCTCAAAAATATTTAAGCAGCTCCTGCAGCTCAATTCCAGAAAAATAAATGACCCAATCAAAAAATGGGCCAAAGAACTAAACAGACATTTCTCCAAAGAAGACATACAGATGGCTAACAAACACATGAAAAGATGCTCAACATCACTCATTATCAGAGAAATGCAAATCAAAACCACAATGAGGTACCATCTCATGCCAGTCAGAATGGCTGCTATCCAAAGTCTACAAACAATATATGCTGGAGAGGGTGTGGAGAAAAGGGAACCCTCTTACACTGTTGGTGGGAATGCAAACTAGTACAGCCACTATGGAGAACAGTGTGGAGATTCCTTAAAAAACTGGAAATAGAACTGCCATATGACCCAGCAATCCCACTTCTGGACATACACACTGAGGAAACCAGATCTGAAAGAGACACATGCACCCCAATGTTCATCGCAGCACTGTTTATAATAGCCAGGACATGGAAGCAACCTCGATGCCCATCAGCAGACAAATGGATAAGGAAGCTGTGGTACATATACACCATGGAATATTACTCAGCCATTAAAAAGAATTCATTTGAATCAGTTCTAATGAGATGATGAAACTGGAGCCCATTATACAGAGTGAAGTAAGCCAGAAAGATAAAGACCAATACAGTATACTAACGCATATATATGGAATTTAGAAAGATGGTAATGATAACCCTATATGCAAAACAGAAAAAGAGACACAGATGTACAGAACAGACTTTTGGACTCTGTGGGAGAAGGCGAGGGTGGGATGTTTTGAGAGAACAGCATCAAAACATGTATATTATCAAAGGTGAAACAGATCACCAGCCCAGGTTGGATGCATGAGACAAGTGCTCAGGGCTGATGCACTGGGAAGACCCAGAGGGATGGGGTGCGGAGGGAGGTGGGAGTGGGGATAGGGATGGGGAATACATGTAAATCCATGGCTGATTCATGTCAATGTATGGCAAAACCCACTACAATATTGTAACGTAATTAGCCTCCAACTAATAAAAACAAATGGAAAAAAAAAAAAAAAACCTGGAAATAGAACTGTCATACGACCCAGCAATCCCACTGCTGGGCATACACACCAAGGAAACCAGATCTGAAAGAGACACATGTACCCCAATGTTCATCGCAGCACTGTTTACAATAGCCAGGACATGGAAGCAACCTAGATGTCCATCAGCAGACAAATGGATAAGAAAACTGTGGTACATATACACAATGGAATATTACTCGGCCATTAAAAGGAATGCATTTGAATCAGTTCTAATGAGGTGGATGAAACTGGAGCCTATTATACAGAGTGAAGTAAGTCATAAAGAAAAACACCAATACAGTATACTAGCACATATATATGGAATTTAGAAAGATAATAATGATGATCCTATATGTGAGACAGCAAAAGAGACACAGAGGTAAAGAACAGTCTTTTGGACTCTGTGGGAGAGGCGAGGGTGGGATGATTTGAGAGAATAGCATTGAAACATGTATATTATCATATGTGAAACGAATCTCCAGTCCAGGTTCGATGCATTACACAGGGTGCTCAGGGCTGGTGCACTGGGATGATCCTGAGGGATGGGATGGGGAGGGAAGCGGGAGGGGGGTTCAGAATGGGAACACATGTACACCCATGGCTGATTCATGTCAATGTATGGCAAAAGCCACTACAATATTATAAAGTAATTAGCCTCCAATTAAAATAAATAAATAATTTTTTTAAAGGAGTTAAAGGGTCTGTACTGGGAAAATTATAAGACCTTGATGAAAGAAGTTGAAGACAATACAAACAAATGGAAAGATATACCAAGTTAATGGATTAAAAGAATTAGTACCATGACAGTGACCAAACTACCCAAGGCAATCTACAGATTCAATACAATCCTTATCAAAATACCAAGGCCATTTTTCACAGAGCTAGAGCAATTATCTTTTTTATAATCAATAATACCACTGAGTAAGAAAAGATTCCAGATATTTACAATCACTAGAACCTATGAATTCAAGCAAGAGGCTGTGTTTTGAATGTCTAAAAAAACCTGAATTATCAGAAAAGAGAATTTGAGCCCCTACCTCACAGGATAGATGACAAAAAGGCAGAATATAGCAGAAGATTCTAAAACAATCACCTAAACAAAAGAACAAATGTCTTATACACACTAAGTCATTCTACTAGGGAGAAATGTCAGATTCCCTGGTTCTTACATAGAGAAGAACAGGAAACTGGCATATTAAATTTTTTTCTTATCCTCTAATATAATCCATTCAAATCCTCCTAGTATATAAGACTTGCTTGCCAATGTCAAAC
This sequence comes from Cervus canadensis, assembly GCF_019320065.1. Classification (NCBI taxonomy): domain Eukaryota; kingdom Metazoa; phylum Chordata; class Mammalia; order Artiodactyla; family Cervidae; genus Cervus; species Cervus canadensis. The sequence goes on along the minus strand of NC_057392.1, from coordinate 59,436,215 downwards.
ATTTATTCATAAAAATCTATGGGATGTGCTCTAATTTTGAGCCTCACTTGTGTGCCTAAGGTTTGGTCTCTCAAGGTATCCTTCCAGAGGGCTCTGAAGCAAATTCACCCATCTTATACAAGACAACAGCCCAATAAGACTCCCCGCTCTGAACCTCTATCCTAGGAGTCAAATGAGTGATTCCATTTTCCTGATTTGGGGGAGCAATTCCACAGCCAGACCAGGAAACAACACATCTTACTTTAGCTACTCAATCAAAGCAGCACTTTTCCTATTTATAGTATTTAAAACTACTTAAAATAAGGGGCTTTTTCCACTGCTTTCATAATAGTAAGAAGCCCAGATCAAACTCACTTCTCTGATAAGGCTGGTTTTTAAAGCTGACAGATTGTTATAATCCCATTCAGTCTTTCAATACAAAGGAGCAAGTCTCTATAGAATTCACAGGCCAAATAATAATGCTGTCCTCCTCCCCTCCTCCCAAAGTAGAAATGTCAGACAGCATTCTATGAGACAGCATATCATAAAAGAGGATATGAGTCTTCTCAAGGACTATTCATCAGACTCTATGGGAGGAAAATGGACATGGAAGAATTTTTCAAACTTAAATAGGCTTCTCAACAGATTCATTATAGAAAAAGACCTTTAGAAATAGTAAATAATCATAAAATTATGAAATATGGCTCTTGTTTCTATCTAATAAAAGTAACTTCTCCAATCCCTCTCAAGTGATGAACACATAACTGTGAGTAAAACAAAGAAACCAAATAGAGGGTAGGGTAATAAAAATGTATGCTTAGTTATACAAATATGATTTTTAGAAAAGCAATTGGAATTTTTAAAAAGTCGGCCATTTCTGTGCCTCAGAATATTTTACTAATGCCTTTTCAAACCACTCAGCTACAATCTGTCGCCACTGAAGACATGTTTAAAATGAGACCTCAATTCCATGTGCCTAGACATGTAAAAGCATAAAGATCTGATTGTGAATAGAATTCCTAAAGCTAAGGATCACGGCTGGTTCCTCACTCTCCTTCCCCCCTCCACCAGTTCCCAGTGCCTGTTCTTCCCATCCATCCCCTTCTGTCTAGTCCTCTTGCCCTCAGCAGCTCACCCCCTCTTCACTTTGCACCTATTCCAGTAGTCATGTATGGATGTGAGAGCTGGACCACAAAGAAGGCTGAGTGCCAAAGAATTGATGTTTTTGAGCTGTGGTGCTAGAGAGGATTCTTGAGAGTCCCTTGAACAGCAAAAAGGTCAAACCAGTCAATCCTAAAGGACATCAACTCTGAATATTCGTTGGAAGGACTGATGCTGAAGCTGAAGCTCCAATACTTTGGCCACCTGATACAAACAGCCAACTCATTAGAAAAGCCCCTGATGCTGGGAAAGATTGAAGGCAGGAGGAAAAGGGGGTGACAGAGGATGAGATGTTGGATGGCATTACCAACTCAATAACCATGAGTTTGAGCAAACTCCAGGAGATAGTGAAGGACAGAGAAGCCCAGCATGCTGCAGTCTATGGGGTCGCAAAAGTCAGACACGACTTAGAGATTGAACAACAACAGGGCAGAAGCCCCTAATTGGTCTCCCTTCCTCCCTTCCTCCACTCCTTCTGGTCCATCCTGCACACCACCACCACATTCATCTGGTTGCCATTTTTTCTTCCTCAGAATGTCCAATGGCCCGGTCTTGCTCACTGTGCCTAAACTTCTTAGCATGGTGGAAAACACCTTGCCCAATCTGTTCCCAACTGTCTATCCAGGTCTCATTTCTCACTACTATCTGAAAAGGATCCTCACCCTGTTCTGGACAACCTCGATAGTCTGTAATTCCCTAAACAAGCTCTATTTAAAACTTCAAAATCCAGGGGGTTGGAAATAGAAGTCAAGTCACCTGCCCCAGATCACACAGCTAGCGACCATAGAATCTGGATTTCAATCCAGGTTTGAGCTGTGTCCAAAGTTCTTAAACACCATCCTGTTCTCTCTCTCTCTGGAACGTCCCTCTCTGATCTATATGTGGAAATCTCACCCATCCTTCAAGGACACTTCACTCCTGAAGCTTTCTTTGTTTTTTCCTGTCTGAAGTGCTTCTTCTCTCTTCTGAGCCCTTATAGCATTTTCTTCACATATTTCACAAAATATCATAACAACAGAGTCATGTGAGATTCAAGATATTGTTGTACGGTCTTATGGTCCTTTATGGCACCTAACATACCTCTCTACACACTGATGGCATTCAGCAAAGATCTGATAAAAAATGAGCTGTGGGAAGCCTTTCAGCACTCACCCAACCCAACCACAATGAGAGATCCTTATTAATTTCAGGCACAGAGCTCTCCTTTCCCTGCCCTGAGCATCCTGTCTTTCTCCTCTTCTAGTGCATCAGTTGTGCATACATTCCTTGTTGTATGTCATGCCACCTGCCTATAAACCATTGTGCAACTTGGGAAAAGTTCTGGTGTCTGGTAACCATTGCAACATTTAGGAAGATGCAAACTGTGATAAATACGAACCATAAAAAGGAACAAGAGTGGTTTCATTCTTTGGAACCTGAAATGGCAACTGGGAAACAAAGTTCAGGTCAAATTCTCCTTTCAGGCCTTCTTACTCATTATCTCCGTTTTATGTTGAAAGGAACAAGGGGTGGGGCAGTGAGCTAGTATGAACAAATGCCAGGAAGAAGAAAAGGGGAATAACTGGTCAGACAGTTACTCTTTCTCAAGAGACAAACTGCATTCTAGGAAAGGAAAATACTCCCAAGTTTACAAGAAATTATACAAGAGCACAGAGCAGAAAAGGTAAATCAGGCCTAAACAGTAGCCTCTTGATTTTTCTTTTTTTCTTTTTGCCTATGAGATAGGGTTTCTACCCCTTAATGCTTTCCTTCCACACTGGGTCATGTGGCACTCAATGTCTGGTCCTCAGTGTGGTGACTCAGGAAAGGTTGCAAATACAATATGAAAATGACCCATTTAATTTAGCATATGACTCCATCCACTGAGTCAGTAAAATTAGATTGTAAGTTTAAAGCAATATAATGATAATGGGGAAGAGGCACTTCTACCTGTTACCCACTTCCCTGCTCACCCTCTTGCATGCTGCTCCTCACAGAAGTTGCTAAACTGATAGGTCAATGTTCTGGAAGGCAAATGAGCCAAAGAGGGAGACCAAGTTCAACTCCCTATAACCCTGGGAGGAAAAGGCAGGAGTAAGAAGTGGGGTTCCCCTCCGTCTCTCAGTGTCCTGTTTCTCATGATATAACAAACACCCTTTGATTGAAATGAACCAGATTGGAACTGGAAATTCCACCAACATTACTTCTTGAGAACCTACCATGTGCTGGGCTAGAAGGAAAAAAAAGAAAAGAAGCATTGGCCCCTATTCTTGAGTAGTCCACAGTCTAATAGGAGACACAGAAATAATTTCCATATACCATGGCGTTATACAAGGGGTACTGTGGAAATAAAGAGTCTGTGGAAATTAAGAGTCTGTGAGAGCAGAATTGGGGTCAGGGCAAATTTCCTTGAAGAAATGAGATCAGACTGAGGGCTGATGATTTTGCAAGAGTCAGACAGGCCCAGAAGGGTGGCAGAGGTGTTCCTGCAGAGAGAACTATGTAAGCAAAGCCCAGAGATGTACAGCATCCTTCTCTCAAACCAACAAAGCCCAAATCCTCTCCTGTCTATATAATGTCTACAATGCTCTTGTATCAGAGATAAAGAATAAGGTAAAATATAAATTAAGCACTGATCTTTGAAGAAATGCACTAAAAATAAATCCATAGGTTTCTCTGAAGAAGAAAGAAGGGTAAAAAAAAAAAAATCTCTTAGAGTGGGTTTGGTTAAAGCAAACTAATTAACTTCCTAATCTCTGCAGGTGGGATCAGGCTCCAGGTGGACTTTCAATCACAGAGTTTACCTCTAAATCATATGAAGCAGATGGAAAGCAAGCAAAACAGCACACCCTGGCTGTGTAAACTCCTAACCACAAAGCATTTAAGTAACAGACAGTATCATAAGCGACACAGACCCATGGAAGGTAGGGCCTTTATGGGCTAAGTCTGCTCCCCAGGGAGTTTGGACTCCACAGCCAGCTCCACCTCTGTCTGTGAAATATTTATCACCAATATGAACTCTGTCCCACTTTCCATCCCTAGGAGATGTGGCTATTTATTGACTTAGTGGCATAAATATGTGAGACCTGGGCCCGAGAGGGTAGAAGTAGCAGATGCCCCAAAATATCTCTGTTTTGATCTCAGCTATAGGCACAGTTTTTATTTCTGGACTTTTAGTTTCCTTGCTCTGTGCCTTACTTTTTCCATCTGACAATGATAGTCATAAAATCTACCCTTAAGTTCTTTATTTAGGGAAAATAAATGAAGTGACTCCTAACTTGGCTTGAGCCTCTTGAGCAGAAGCCAGGTGTCTTAGACAACAGGCCCCAGGAAACCAGGATCACCTTAATCTAGAGCAATGAACCTGAAGGAACAAAATCAGCATTAGCTAGTCAATCAATTTTTCATTCATATAACAATTTTATTAAGTACTTCATATGTGCACACCATAATAAAACTGATGCTCTTGTAACTTTGTTTTCTAGTCTCTTTCCACATCCCTTGTTTTGACTGATGGATAAGTGAAATTGGCCATAACACAGTAGTGTGAGCTGGGCTCATGGAAGATCCCATCCCAACCCAGTACTACCACATGGGAAATTCAGGATAAACCCAGTGACAAGGAAGGCAGCAGAGTACTGTGTTCAGCTCACCTGGGGACACTAGTTAGGTAGGTCATGACATTCAGGAAGTCTTCATCTGGGATGTGCTTGAACCCCACAAACTCTGGGAAAGTGATGATGGGGGCACCATCTTTCCCTCGGCCTCCTGCAACAAAAATGGGTAGTCAAGATGTTAACAAAATGTTTTCATGTCACACCTCTGCAAGTAAAGGACTCAGGCTAATATCAACTTGAGATGTACATCAGTCTCCCCTTTTTTGTCTGTATTATTTTAGAGCAGGAGGCGGGAAAGTTGACACTGAATTACTTCGAACAAGCCTCTCTTCTCCTTCAAGCTTGTTCAGGGGTGTTGTGAGAATTCAATTTTTTGAATCCTCTGAAGATAGTTACTAGTAAAAGACAACACTGATTTATTTTAGTATAGGTGGAAATAGTAAAAAATGCCAACACAAATACATAATATTGCTCATTTATGTAGTTCAGTTTAGTCACTCAGTCATGTCCAACTCTTTTCGACCCCATGAACTGCAGCACACCAGGCCTCCCTGTCCATCACCAACTCCCGGAATTTACCCAAACTCATGTCCATTGAGTTGGTGATGCCATCCAACCATCTCATCCTCTGTCGTCCCCTTCTCCTCCCACCCTCAATCTTTCCCAGCATCAGGGTCTTTTCAAATGAGTCAGCTCTTCGCATCAGGTGGCCAAAGTATTGGAGTTTCAGCTTCAACATCAGTCCTTCCAATGAACACCCAGGACTGATCTCCTTTAGGATGGACTGGTTGGCTCTCCTTGCAGTCCAAGGGACTCTCAAGAGTCTTCTCCAATACCACAGTTCAAAAGCATCAATTCTTCAGCACTCACCTTTCTTTACTGTCCAACTCTCACATCCATACATGACTACTGGAAAAACCATAGCCTTGACTAGACAGACCTTTGTTGACAAAGTAATGTCTCTGCTTTTTAATATGCTGTCTAGGTTGGTCATAACTTTCCTTCAGCAAATAACAAATGTAAAAGTATATGGTGGTTAAGAGAGTTGGCTCTAGGGACTTCCCTGGCAGTCCAGTGGTTAGGATTCCATGCTTCTACTGCAGGGGGCACAGGTTTGATTCCTGTTCAGGGAACTAAGATCCTACATGTTCAGTGTGATCAAAAAAGAGAAAGAGAGAGAGTTGGCTCTAAAATCAGACAACTTTATTCAAATTCTGCTTGACCACTTAATTTCTATGTGATTTTATGCAAGATACTTACTTAAACAGAAGTTTCCTTTATATACAAATATGTATCTATGTAATAGGAATATTACCTATACCTTCCTCAAAAGGTATTGTAAGGATTAACTGAGAACATATATAAAAAGCATTTTAGCAGACTATTTATTATATATAAGTGCTCCATAAATGGTAACCGTTATTATGGTTATATTCTTGCAAGGCAAGGCTTCCCTGGTGGCTCAGATGGTAAAGAATCTGGCAGCAATTCAGGAGACCAGGGTTCAATGCCTGGGTTGGGAAGATCTGCTGAAGAAGGGAATGGCAACCCACTCAGTATTCTTGCCTGGAGAATCCCCATGGACAGAGGAGCCTGGTAGGCTACAGCCCATGAGGTCACAAAGAATTGGACAGGACTGAGTGACTAAGCACACATTGTTAAGCACATTCTTGCAAGGCAGCTGCCCTTGAATAACTCATAAACAGATATAAGACATCCCTGTGAGAACAAAAGCATAAAATAAGTATTTAAATAGTTTATTCATTAAAGCAGACACCACTAAATAGATTCTATTTCCCAAATTAACAATAACACAATAATAGTGGGACACTTTAATATCCCACTCACACCTATGGATAGATCAACTAAACAGAAAATTAACAAGGAAACACAAACTTTAAATGATACAATAGACCAGTTAGACCTAATTGATATCTATAGGACATATCACCCCAAAACAATGAATTTCACCTTTTTCTCAAGTGCACATGGAGCCTTCTCCAGGATAGATCACATAATGGGCCATAAATCTAACCTTAGTGAACTCAAAAAAATTGAAATCATTCCAAGCATCTTTTCTGATCACAATGCAGTAAGATTAGATGTTAATTACAGAAAAAAAAACTATGAAAATTCCAACATATGGAGGCTAAACAACATGCTTCTGAATAACCAACAAATCACAGAAGAAATCAAAAAAGAAATCAAAATATGCATAGAAACAAATGAAAATGAAAACACAACAACCCAAAACCTGTGGGACACTGTAAAAGCAGTGCTAAGGGGAAGGTTCATAGCAACACAGGATTACCTCAAGAAACAAGAAAAAAGTCAAATAGATAACCTGACTTTACACCTAAAGCAACTAGAAAAGGAAGAAATGAAGAACCCCAGGTCTAGTAGAAGGAAAGAAATCCTAAAAATTAGGGCAGAAATAAATGCAAAAGAAACAAAAGAGGCCATAGCAAAAAATCAACAAAGCCAAAAGCTGGTTCTTTGAGAAGATAAATAAAATTGACAAACCATTAGCCAGACTCATCAAGAAACAAAGGGAGAAGAATTAAATCAACAAAATTAGAAATGAAAATGGAGAGATCACAACAGACAACACTGAAATACAAAGGATCATAAAAGACTACTATCAGCAACTACATGCCAATAAAATGGACAACTTGGAAGAAATGGACAAATTCTTAGAGAAGTACAACTTTCCAAAACTGAACCAGGAAGAAATAGAAAATCTTAACAGATCCATCACAAGCACAGAAATTGAAACTGTAATCAGAAATCTTCCAGCAAACAAAAGCCCAGGACCAGATGGCTCCACAGCTGAATTCTACCAAAAATTTAAAGAAGAGCTAACACCTCTCCTACTCAAACTCTTCCAGAAAACTGCAGAGGAAGGTAAACTTCCAAACTCATTCTATGAGGCCACCATCACCCTAATACCAAAACCTGACAAAGTTGCCACACAAAAAAGAAAACTACAGGCCAATATCACTGATGAACATAGATGCAAAAATCCTTAACAAAATTCTAGCAAACAGAATCCAACAACATATTTAAAAGATCATACATCATGAATCCATGGGCTTTATCCCAGGGATACAAGGATTCTTCAATATCCGCAAATCAATCAACATAATATACCACATTAACAAATTGAAAGGTAAAAACCATATGATTATCTCAATAGATGCAGAGAAAGCCTTTGACAAAATTCAACATCATGATAAAAAAAAAAACACCCTCCAGAAAGCAGGAATAGAAGGAACATACCTCAACATAATAAAAGCTATATATGACAAACCCACAGCAAACATTATCGTCAATGGTGAAAAATTAAAAGCATTTCCCCTGAAGTCAGGAACAAGACAAGGGTGCCCACTTTCACCACTACTATTCAACATAGTTTTGGAAGTTTTGGCCACAGCAATCAGAGCAGAAAAAGAAGTAAAAGGAATCCAGATTGGAAAAGAAGTGAAACTCTCACTGTTTGCAGATGACACGATCCTCTACATAGAAAACCCTAACGATTCCACCAGAAAATTACTAGAGCTAATTAATGAATATAGTAAATTTGCAGCATATAAAATTAACACACAGAAATCCCTTCCATTCCTATACACTAACAATGAGAAAACAGAAAGAGAAATTAAGGAAACAATTCCATTCACAATTGCAATGGAAAGAATAAAATACTTAGGAATATACCTACCTAAAGAAACAAAAGACCTATTTATAGAAAACTATAAAACACTGGTGAAAGAAATCAAAGAGGACACAAATAGATGGAGAAATATACCATGTTCATGGATTGGAAGAATCAATATTGTCAAAATGACTATACTACCCAAAGCAATCTATAGATTCAATGCAATCCCCATCAAGCTACCAACGGTATTCTTCACAGAACTAGAACAAATAATTTCACAATTTGTATGGAAATACAAAAAACCTTGAATAGCCAAAGCAATCTTGAGAAAGAAGAATGGAACTTGAGGAATCAACCTGCCTGACTTCAGGCTCTACTACACAGCCACAGTCATCTAGACAGTATGGTACTGGCACAAAGACAGAAATATAGATCAATGGAACAAAATAGAAAGCCCAGAGATAAATCCATGCACCTATGGACACCTTGTCTTCGACAAAGGAGGCAAGAATATATAATGGAGAAAAGACAATCTCTTTAACAAGTGGTGCTGGAAAAACTGGTCAACCACTTGTAAAAGAATGAAACTAGAACACTTTCTAACACCTTACACAAAAATAAACTCAAAATGGATTATAGATCTAAACATAAGACCAGGAACTATAAAACTCCTAGAGGAAAACATAGGCAAAACACTCTCTGACATAAATCACAGCAGGATCCTCTATGATCCACCTAGCAGAGTATTGGAAATAAAAGCAAAACTAAACAAATGGGACCTAATTAAACTTAAAAGCTTTTGCACAACAAAGGAAACTACAAGCAAGGTGAAAAGACAGCCTTCAGAATGGGAGAAAATAATAGTGAACGAAGGAACTGACCAAGAATTAATCTCAAAAATATACAAGCAGCTCCTGCAGCTCAATTCCAGAAAAATAAACAACCCAATCAAAAAAATGGGCCAAAGAACTAAACAGACATTTCTCCAAAGAAGACATACAGATGGCTAACAAACACATGAAAAGATGCTCAACATCACTCATTATCAGAGAAATGTAAATCAAAACCACAATGAGGTACCATCTCATGCCAGTCAGAATGGCTGCTATCCAAAAGTCTACAAGCAATAAATGCTGGAGAGGGTGTGGAGAAAAGGGAACCCTCTTACACTGTTGGTGGGAATGCAAACTAGTACAGCCACTATGGAGAACAGTGTGGAGATTCCTTAAAAAACTGGAAATAGAACTGCCATATGACCCAGCAATCCCACTGCTGGGCAAACACACCAAGGAAACCAGAACTGAAAGAGACACATGTATCCCAGTGTTCATCACAGCACTGTTTATAAATAGCGAGGACATGGAAGCAACCTAGATGTCCAACAGCAGATGAATGGATAAGAAAGCTGTGGTACACATACACAATGGAATATTACTCAGCCATTAAAAAGAACACATTTGAATCAGTTCTAATGAGGTGGATGAAACTGGAGCCTATTATACAGAGTGAAGTAAGCCAGAAAGAAAAACACCAATACAGTATACTAATGCATATATATGGAATTTAGAAAGAGAGTAATGATAACCCTATATGTGAGACAGCAAAAGAGACACAGATGTATAGAACAGCCTTTTGGACTCTGTGGGAGAGGGCAAGGGTGGGATGATATGGGAGAATGGCATTGAAACATGTATATTATCATATGTGAAATGAATCTCCAGTCCAGGTTCAATGCCTGAGACAGGGTGCTCAGGGCTGGTGCACTGGGATGACCCAGAGGGATGGGATAGGGAGGGAGGTACGAGGGGGGTTCAGGATAGGGGACACATATACACCCATGGTGGATTCATGTCAATGTATGGCAAAACCACTACAATATTGTAAAGTAATTAGCCTCCAATTAAAATAAATAAATTTATACTTTAAAAAAAAGATTCTATTTCCCAGTCTCTTTGCAGCTAGATGTATCCACAAGACTATGTTCCAGCCCCATGGTTCCCAAACAGGTATGCACAGTGAACTCACAAAAGTGCCTTGAGTATTTTAAATTTAGGGGGAAAACAGCATTAGTTGGCATCTATCAGATGCCATGCTTGCTACTAGCTTGCAGTAGTTTGGTATTTCAACATTAAATTATGCAGTATTCTTTTGAATGGCATTACATCTTTGGAGAGCTGAGGGTTTGGTGGCTGCTAGTGTTAAAAGCAAGTGTAATATGAAAATCAGTGTGAAACAGGAAGTGGTGATATCCAGACTGATTCCAAGGTTTGAGATCACTGTGGTTCTCTAAAAATGAAAGTTAAACCTGACTTTTTCTTTCAGCTGTATCTATTTTTTTCAAACAGCTACTAAGTTGTCAGGACATATAGACTTAAGTTGTTTAACCTGTCAGGTATTGCTTTTGGCCAAAAAGGGCTGTGAAAAAACTGACTGAGCTGCTAAGGCATTAAGGACTAAGGAACTTGGAGCACTTGTGCCCCAGGCAGACGGACATTAGCTGAAATGCTGGGAGCACCTTCCATGCACATGGAGGGAGGCTACTTCCAGTGGAATGCAGCTCCCAAGTGAAGCCAACTACAAATGACTGCACCTATTTCATATATCTAACGCGAGTCATCAGTGCATGGTGTGGTTTAACGAGGACTGCATGATTACTGAGGGTGTGGAATCCATGAAGAAATTACAGGAAAGGGAGACTGAGAAGCAAAGGCAGGCACCTCTCCTAAGGAGACTCCTGGCCCGCTCTGTGGAGAATCCAGGTCATGTTGCCAGGCTATCTAATGGCAGTGCCATTAAGATCATCCAACCCACTCTGCTGCTCTGAATCCATACCTGGTATCTTCTGATTATACTCTGATAGCCCATGTACATGTGTTTGCTGGGAGAGAATGTGCTATCTAGCAAATGTGAGTGCTTCTATCATGGAAAGAGTAAGTCAGCATTGTGGTCTTTCTATACAAGTCTTTTGTATGTATTGTTAATGTGAGTCTTGGGCTCTCAGAGACCAGTCTGTGATAGTCTAGATGACCAGTCATCTCTGGGAAATGCCTCTTGATTAATCCTGTACACTTAAACTAAAAAAAAAAAAAACCTGCAGATTAGGTGTTTGACAAGGAAACTGAGTTACCTTGTTATATTGACTGAAAACAATCTAGATCAGGATGCTATTAGCTTTCAACTAAAACATTCTTCTTCTTTCTAGCTTCACACTCACAGGAGTTTGCGAGAAATGTGAATTAAGAGAAGTTACATGTTGAGTAAGGCTAAATTTTGATGTATTATAACACTATACTAATTGTATGAACAATATCTGCCAAGAAAATGGCTAAAACATTTCAAGGAACCAAAACACTGTAAAATATTCATAAGGATATACCTTTTTCACGATTTAATCTTTTCATTAACTAAAATTAAAGGTATTCATGCCTAAATAGAGAAAGATGGGTGGAGTTTTCTCATATCATGGTTAACACTGAGAACAAACACCAGAAAGTCAGAGGGTTAACTGGGGACACCACAAGCCATTAACCTTTAGTCTGTTAGTCTTAGAGGCAGAAGCACCCAGGAAACAAAACTGGGCCTCCATTCACCACAGGGCAGTCAGCGCCACCTAGTGAGGTAGCGTGGGAATGCAGAAGGAAGAAAGATGGCAGCAAAGAAGCCCATTTAAGGTAAACAAAACCAGACTCCTAGAAACTAAGTACGATGGTGACTTAATAAAATAAACTTTAGTCCTCTGGTATCATTTCTGTACATTAAGAGGACTAATTTTATTTCAGGAAATACTAGCAATACTTGGCCTACCTAAGACCATTCCCTTCAGGGTGTGGGTTCGGAGGAGAATTTGGAACATTGAGAAATCCCATAGGAAGATGGTGAAGAGCAACAGTGGGAGAGACAGTGAGATGGTTACTGCTATTTGCCTCTCAGTATCTATTTTCCCTTTCTCTTCCCCTCTCCCCCCAAAAAACTGATAAATAAATCATGAATCAGGGGACTGGGGATCTGTTCTAACTCACATTGGCCTAACCTAAGAAACACATTGTTTAAGTGTGTAAGCCCTTCAAATAGTGTTTCCTCCTGCTATTATTTTTTTTCACAATAGTAAAAGATGTTTATCAGTTTTCACAATCAATAACCAGGCAAAAAATAAAAGATAATTACAATCACAGGTCATAATGGAAACGTGATTAACCTAATAATATAAAATAGTTATATACAATTTCAGGGGTTAAGTAGAGTGATGTGGTAAGTGAAAATGCATACACACACATGTTCTCATCTGCCCAGCCAGTTTAGTCTTTTGGTTGGTGCATTTAATCCATTTACAGTTAATGTTATTATAGATGAATATGATCCTGCTGGGCTTCCCTGGTGGCTCAGATGGTAAAGAATTCACCTGCAATGCAAGAGACCTGGGTTCTATCCCTGGGTTGGGAAGATACCCTGGAGGAGGGCAGGGAAATCCCTTCCAGTAGTTCTTGTCTGGAGAATCCCATTGGTAGAAAAGCATGGTGGACCACAGTCCATGGGGTCACAGAGTCGGACATGACTGAGCAACTAAGTACACATGTGATCCTACTGGGCTTACCAGGTGGCACTAGTGGTAAAGAACCTGCTTGCCAATGCAGGTAGACATAACAGACCCGAGTTCGATCCCTGGTTTGGGAAGATCCCCTGGAGGAGGACACGGCAACCCACTCCAGTATTCTTTCCTGGAGAACCACATGGAGAGAGGAGCCTGGCAGGGCTCAGTCCACAGGGTCACAAAGAGTTGGACACAACTGAAGCAACTCACCCGAATGCACACACGCACGATCCTATTGTCATTTTCTTAATTGTTTGCAGTTTATTTTGTGTATGTATTTTCCTTCTCTTGTGTTTCCTCCCTAGAGAAGTTAGTTCCTTTAGCATTTGTTGTAAAGCTGGTTTGGTGGTAATGAATTCCCTTAACTTTTGCTTGTCTAGAAAGTTTTTGATTTCTCCCTCAAGTCTGAATGAGAGTCTTGCTAGGTAGAGTATTCTTGGTTGTAGTTTCTTCCCTTTCATCACTTTAAATGTATCATGCCATTCCCTTCTGGCTTGTAGAGATTCTGTTGAGAAATCAGCTGATAACCTCATGGGAGTTTCCTTGTTTGTTGCCATTTTTCCTTTGTTGCTTTTAATATTTTATCTTTGTCTTTAATTTTCATCATTTTGATTACTATATGTCTTGGTGTGTTCCTCTTTGGGTTTATCCTGCATGGGACTCTCTGTGCTTCCTGGACTTGGTTGACTGTTTCCTTTCCCATGTTAGGGAAGTTTTCCCTATTATTTCTTCAAATATTTTCTTGGGTCCTTTCTCTCTCTCTACTCCTTCTGGGCCTCCTATCACACGAATGTTGGTGCATTTAATGTTGTCCCAGAGGTCTCTTAGGCTGTCTTACTTTTATTCATTCTTTTTTCTATATTCTGTTCTGTGGTGGTGATTTCCACCATTCTATCCTCCAGGTCACTTATCCGTTCTTCTGCCCAAGTTACTCTGCTACCTATTTCTTCTAGTGTGTTGTTCATCTCTGTTTGTTTAATTCTTCAGGGCTTCTAGGTCTTTGGTAAATATTTCTTGCATCTTCTCCATTGTTTTCCTGAGATCCTAGAGCATCTTCACTATCATTATTCTGAATTCTTTTTCTGGAAGGTTGCCTATCTCCACTTTACATGGTTATTTTTCTGAGGTTTTATCTTTTCCCTTTACCTGGGACAAAACCCTCTGCCTTCTCAGCTTGGTTAATTTTCCATGATGTGGTTTAGGTTCTAGCTGCTCTTGAGGCTTCCCTGATGGCTCAGTAGTAAAGAATCTGCCTGCAATGCAAGAGACTGCCCTGAATGCAGGAGACATGGTTTTGATCCCTGGGTCGGAAAGATCTCCTGGAGGAGCACATGGCAACACACTCCAGTATTCTTGCCTGAAGAATTTCATTGGCAGAGGAGCCTGGCAATCTACAATCCATAGGGTTGCAGAGGTGGACATGACCGAAGCAACTTAGCACTCATGCATGCTGCGGGACTGTGGTTCTTCTTGCTTCTTCTGTCTGCCTCTGGTGGATGAGGCTAAGCGGCTTGTCTAAGCTTCCTGATGGGAAGGACTGGTGGTGAGAAAAACTGGGTCTTACTCTGGTGGGCAGAGCCATGCTCAGTAAAACTTTAATCCAATGATCTGCTGATGGCTGGGATTGTGCTCCCTCTCTATTAGTTGTTCTGCCTGAGGTGACCCAGTCCTGTGGTCTATGGGCTTAATGGCGATCACCAAGAGGTCTTATGCCAAGAGGCCCCTTCCAGGACTGCTGCTGCCAATGCCCATCCCCACAACGAGCCACTGCCAACCCACATGTCCACAGGAGACTCTCCAACACTAGCAGATAGTTTTGGTTCAGCCTCCTGTATCCTTTCCCCTGTATCCTCCTGCTCCTTTCCCCTGGGTCTTGGTGGGAAGATTTTGTTTGTGCCCTCCAAGATTGGACTCTGTTCCCCCTAGTCCTATGGAAGTTCTATAATTAAATCCCACTGGCCTTCAAAGTCATATTCCCTGGGGATTCCCAGTACCTTTGCTGGATCTACAGACTGGGAAGCCTGACATGAGGCTCAGGACTTTCACAACAGTGGGAGAATTTCTCTGGTGTTATTGTTCTCCTGATTGTGGGTCACTCACCTGGCGGGCATGGGATTTGATTTTATCGTGACTGCAACCCCCCTACCATCTTGGTGCAGCTTCTTCTTTGTCTTTAGATGTGGGGCATCTTTTTTTTTTTTTTTTTTTTGGTTCCACTGTACTCCTGTTGATGGTTGTTCAATAGCTAATTGCAATTTTGGTGCTCTCCCAGGAGGAGATGAGTGCATATCCTTCCACTCATGAACCAGAAGCTTCCTGCTATTATTTTTAAAGGGATTAAAATTCTTGTTGTAAATGGCTACATGACACAGTTCTGGAATGAAACAAAAGCAGAAGGCTACCAAGAGCTCTAGGAAAGTTATTGCTCTCTTGGCAAAAGCAACAGAAGCCAGAATTGCTTCTTTTCCTTCTTTCTGCTTTGGATACAGACTTGATGTCTGGAGCTGTAGTGGCCATCTTAGGGTCAAGACCTACCGCCAGACCTCCTATCATGCATTGAGTTGGCCAAAAAGTTCATTTGGATTTTTCCATCTGGTCAACCCAATAGTTTAAAAACAAACATATCCTATAGTCTATGTTTTCTTGTAGCCAAATACTATGCTAAGCACTATCCTTAAAACAAACCACTTTACAGATGAGAAATCCTGCTCAGAGCAACCTACTAATTCTGTTGGAATATGAACCTAGATTGTCTGAGTTCAAAGACTAGTGTCTTCATCACACTAACCTGTTTATATTTTTTTGATTACTAGCTAAGTGCCTGAACTTAGAATATCCCAAGTTCATTGGGGAACCTGCAAGTTGTCTTCCATGGTCAGAGCCACCAGATACCCTAGCCCTGTCCACTATTCAATTCCTGCTGATTGCCCTGCTGGTATCACCATCCAGACGCTTCAAACCATCTGCCCACAAATCTGGATGAGGCATCATGCAATGAGCCCTGCTCTTCAACCAGCCAGAGGAGCACACTCACACAGCACAGCAGGCCAGGCACTTGTGGCCTCACTGAGAAAAAGGCTCCATCCTCTCTTTCACAGCATCCCTGGTTGATGGGGGTTCTGGCTGTCTCTAGATCTCAGTGGAATCTATAGGTAAGTCAGCAGCTGGAACATCTTCACCCTGCTTGTCTGAATCAGGAAAAGTGCTGTGACTCAGAGCAGAGGCCAGGGCTGGGCTGCCATGGAAAAAACCTAACTGAGGAGATTCCTGTTTTACAACCACAACTACCCAGGCACCCACAACAGCCCCGTTGCTGACATTTGCTGCCTCTGTCAGGTAAAGAGGGAAGTTAAAGATGAAAAACAGCCCTGCTAATTCCAAAAAAACCTGCTGACTCAGAGAACCCCATGGCTGCTGATATTTTTCTTGGCATGTGGCAAATTCTATCACAGCTTATCCATGCTTCTCTCTCAAAGGAAGGGCAACCTTGAGGTAACAAGCTGACAAGCTCAAAAATGAAAGGATTGCCTTTGTCCAGTCAAAGTGCCTTTCCTAAAGCAGGAGTATCCTCTTGGGCCAGTGTGAGTTTTCAGTTTTATGTTCTACATTAAAGAGTGAAAGTTAAGTTCTGACTTAACTGTGGTATTATATACTCTATCACTGTATGGTTTTGATCCCTTATAAAAACACTGTCATACTGAAAACATGTTTAGTAATATAAAAATAAACACTTTTGAGGGATTAGAATATATCAGGAAAAAAGAGCAAACATTTAATTGGCAGTTGCAATATTAAGCATTTTTCATACATTATGCTTTAGTCCTCAAAATTATGAGATTCTATTCATTACACAAAGTGAGAAAAGTGAAGCTTAGACAAGTAAATTACCCAACATGATACAGCCAGTCAGTAGCAGAATCTAACCATATCTAGGGCTGGCTGGTACCAGTTTACAATTTTCCCTAAACTGCCTCTAAGAAATAAGCATAGAAAAAAATGCCTCAATATTACTTAAAAGCAATAACTTTGGGTATTTAAGTGTATCAATCAGCCACTGGATTCCTTTCCCAGATGAATCATTGTATAATTTTATATGCTAGAATTATGAACTGAGTTGAGGCATTACAGTTTTGGTGTAAGACTATAGGAATCTACCCAGCCCACCCCATCGTCCATTCCAGACCTTGATGCATGTTGGCTTTGGGCCTTCTGTGACACGGGGCCATAGCAGCAGTTGCCAGAAATCCAGAGACAGTCCCCATGCTGCCTTCTGTTGTGCACCATCCTAGGCTCACCTGCAGGAAGCTGGCCAGGCACTGCTACCAGGGTCAAGACAGTGGTGCCTAGACTGGGGATATGGGGAGCAGGGAGTCCACCAACCTCACAGGACAGACCAGGAGGACTTATATCATTTCAACCTCAGCAGATATTATGTTCCAGCCTCTGTTCTAAGCCTTAGCAATAGAGGAAGAAATTTTTTAAATGTGGTTGTTTGGTTGCTCAGTCATGTCCAACTCTTTGCGACCCCATGGACTGCAGCACGCCAGGCTTCCCTCTCCTACACCATCTCCTGGAGCTTGCTCAAATTCATGTCCACTGAGTCGATGATGCCATCCAACCATCTCATCCTCTGTTTCTCCCTTTTCCTCTGGTCCTCAATCTTCCCCAGCATCAGGGTCTTTTCCAATGAGACAGCTCTTCACATCACCTCATTTAAAAATGAGAATCCTGTATTTATGGAGTTTTTAGTAACTATCTAAACAATGACCAATGTGGAGGGAAGAGCAGAGAACTCCCCAGAATGTTCTGCATTGTGTAAGATGCCTGGGGATGACTGAGACTGTAAGTAGGATACCAAATGTGAAATGCAGAGTGATATCTTAATGTTGAAAATTGAATTTCTCTCAAATCCAGTAGGAGAGAATAGGAGTTTGTTGTTGTTTAGCCACTAAACTGTGTCTGATTCTTTGCAACCCTATGGACGGTAGCCTGCCAGGCTCCTCTGTCCATGGGATTTTCCAGGCAAGAATACTGGAGTGGGTTGCCATTTCCTTCTCCAGGGGATCTTCCCAACCCAGGGATCGAACCCGGACTGCATTGGCAGGCAGATTATTTACCACTGAGCCACTTGGGAAGCCCATGTGGAGTCTGGGGTAAACTAAAAAAGATTTAGAGAAAGGGAAAAAATGTGATGGCTTTTGCATCGTATTGTGTAGAATAAAATTCATGCCAACTACATTCTCTCTGTGATATAACTAAGATGACTTTATTGCTTTTTTTTTTTTTCCAGAACAGATACAAAGGGAGAGTGACTTGCCACCTTATTTCTCTGTGATATGTGCTGAGGACATCTAATCTCATTAACCCATGCTTCTAAGAAAGGTTAAACTATAATTCAGGATTTGGTCTGTACCTCCAATTTCAGTAAAGTCATGTCACCCTGGGCTAAGAGAATAAAAAAGAATAGTATTCTAGTAATGGCAAATTTTCAGGGCTATACATATGTTCAGAAAATTTCTAGCACTTTTTAAAAATTTCTTTCTCTAATTTTTGGTTGTTTTGGGTCTTTGTTGCTGCATACAGACTTTCACTATTTGAGGTGAGTGGGGGCTACTCTTCATTGCAATAAACGGGCTTCTCATTACAGTGGCTTCTCTTGAAATTTCTAGCCATTGATTAATGTTAGTCTTTCTTTATTCCTAACCAAATGCTTAATGAAAATTGATGTATTTAAATTAGATCCATTAAAGATAAGAATAAAAGACAAATCTCTCAGAGAACAAATTACCTCAGCAACATTCATGAGCTCTTAAAACCAAGACTGTCTTAAGGTTGGATCTTGGTAGAACATTCAATGAGAATATTGGAAGGACATCATGGTGGCAGCTAATGTCAGTACTTATTTCTTTTTCTTTCCTCAAAATCTTTTCAGCTCTGTTGTCTACAACCTCAAAGAAATGTATTCCTTGGGAAAGATCAAATCTCATCCAACAGCAAAAGGAGTAACATCTCTGAGATCCCACCCTCCTCCTGCTGGACAATCCTCAGCTCATTCTAGTCCTGGGTGAGGCTTTGGGGATGACTGAGAAGTGAAGTGGCTCAGTTGTGTGTGACTCTTTGTGATCCAACTCTTTGCAATCCCATGGACTGTATAGCCTAGCAGGCTCCTCAGTCCATGGAATTTTCCAGGCAAGAGGACTGGAGTGGGTTGCCATTTCCTTCTCCAGGGAATCTTCCCCATCTGGAGATCGAATCCAGGTCTCCTGCATTGCAGGCAGACACTTTACCCTCTGTGCCACCAGGGAAGCCCGGGGATGACTGAGACTTGAATATAATGCTAATCAAGTTCAAGAGGCTGGGCCCTCCCAGTGAGACCACCCCCCCTCCTCAACGAAATCTAGAAATGCAAATGAATTTGCATCTTACCTGAAAGAATGGCAAATTGTCTGTGAAGTTGTTCAATTATATCCACTGCCACCAAGGGCCTGATTTCCTGCTGCATAATTTCATCTGTACAAATGAAATACAAATTAGGTTAAATTCCTACAAATTATAAAGAGAATTTAAAGGAAGAAAGGGAAGTTTCCACCACTAGGGAAGTTTGGGATGTGGTTATCGAGATATGGTTATGGGCACATTATTCTCTTGAGAACTCAATTCCTGACAGGCAGGGATGGATCTGGTTTGATGCTTAAACACATGAGCACAGGAATACATTTCTAGTGCCTCTCCCAAGGTTTAGGGAGGGATCAATGCAAGGAAGAAACCCTGAAGTTTAAGTTTCAGTAGCTTCACAGTAAACCTGCTAGTATGGTTTCATTACCAAGGCAGGTGCTTAGGGTCTGCTCACTCCTTTGGGTCTGTAGGACATGTTAAATACAAACAATGTAAGTAACCAGAGTTCATCTCAAACTGGGCATGAAACCAATCTGGGACTTACAAAGGTTCTTTGATTTTTATTCTTTTCCTCACTTCCTTCCTTTCTGCCTCTCTCCTCAGTCAACTCCATTCCTTTTTTTCTCCCTTCCAGAATACTTCATGGAGTCTCTTCCAACTGGTAAACATGTTTAAGGACCTTAAATAAAGATTAAGTTCACTCCTAAACTCCTCTGGGCAGAGGAAGGCATTTTCATGATTAAGTTCATTCCTAAAGATTAAGTTTGGTTCACTCCTCACTGAACCAAATGTTACAGGTTTCCAAAGCAAAAATTCAAATCTTTCAAGCACAAACTTACAAATGTCCTCTAACCCCAAAGAGTGATTTATAATCACTAAGACTGCTTTTACCCATTTGGGGAAAGGGGACTAGAGAGAAGGGAAGACTGAGTGGCATCTCCTAACCTGGCCTGGTCAGAGGAAGACATTTTCACGCTTTCTCTGCCTAGGACACTATTATCCTCATTTAACTATTTCCAAGGGAACCTCAAGAAATGAACTAGCAGTAAACATCAGGTTAGCTTAAGGCACAAACCAAATAACTTTGTATGTTGAAGCTAAACAGGTTATCTCAAGTGTTTTGGCATGGAGACAGGGTAATGTGATTTTCTAATACTGATCATCCGAAGGTAATATTTGGGAAGCTCCTCCCAAAGCCTTGGTTTTCACTTCTCAGCCTTGGTATATAGGTTACAGATGATGCATATGGAGATGTACCTAGTAGGCGCTACACAAACACTAGCTCTGTTCATCACTTGGAAAGGCCTTTCCTATATTTGCTTTCTGAGAGTCTTATAGGGGGTGGTGCTATTCAAACTCCAAGATGCTTTTCAGTGAATTCTACCACTTTTTCTGGAGGGAGGAAGGTAAACCCAATACACATTCCACTCTAAATTCACTAAAGATTCAGACTCCTGTATCACTGCCACAGGTGTTGCCTCCTACAATCAGTCTGCATGCAGTAGCAACACTAAAGTCACTATTTTACAAAACAGGAAGGGCCTTCTCTGTTAGAGTCACAGAGTAAAGCCTCTAACAGTAAAAAGATATGAAGTCTGAGATCTGCTTGAAAATATTCCAGAATTCCCTTCTGCCAAAAACTACAAGGAGTGGGAGATGGCAGGTGGGGTTTGGGGGAAGCTGAAACCAAATTGACAAAATGTGGATAATTGTTGAAGCTGGTTGACGGATCCTTGGCAGTTCATTATACAATTCTTTTGCATATATTTCTGTTTCCATAACAAAATTTAAATTACAAATGGACAACAGCACAGAAAGTTTAAGCAGAAATAGGAGTTATATAGTTGAAGAGTTTTTCAGATTACAATCTCCCAGTGATCTGGGAAAGTGGCATACTCAAAACTACAGCTGGGTTGATATTTTTCCATACCTGAGGCAGTCTATTTAAGGGAAAGTGACCCAGAGAAAAACCAAGATCATAAGATGCAATTTATTGTTATTTTACCTCAATATTTGAGGTGTGCTTTAAAGTAAACATTTTAATTTTTAACATTTGTTTATTTATTTGGCTGCCCCAGGTCTTAGTTGTGGCACATGGAATCTTTTAGTTGTGGCATGTGAACTCTTAGTTGTGGCACATGGGATCTAGTTCCCTGACCAGGGATGGAACTCAGGCCCCATGCATTGGGAACATGCAGTCTTAGCCACTGGACCACCAGGGAAGTCCCTCTAGCATAAACATTTTAAATTAAAGAGGTAAGATCTGAAAGAAACAACAGAAGTGAGTTAAACTAACCATCCCTCTGTCCCATCTCATTTTTTAAGTGAAGAAATGGAGAGATTCTGACCTTGCTTGTGGTCACACAACAATTTCAGTGTGGAGCCTGGGTCAGCCTTGGACCACATGACTCTAAGAGAGCAAGCGTGATGGAGTTTCTAGACCCCTCGGCCTTGAGGAGCACTGACTTCTGCCACCCCTGAGATGTTGACTGGTGTCTCTCATCTTGGAAATTGCCCAGTGCTCCAAAGAGACGTTTTCACCTGCCTCCTATGGTTACGAAAGGTACAATACTAAAACTGATGATTTGTTTTTCCAGGAATAGAAATGAGCTGATTTGCCTTTGGCCCCAGTTTTGCTGACAGTGTTATTCCTGAAGACTTCCCAGGTCTCAGTGAAGGGACCTCATAACCCAACCTGGCCTACTGCAACAGACCATGAAGATTTCTCAAACTCATTGCTGACTGAGCACTTGGAGGTGTGACCTCAGACACTGGCTTTTACTAATGCCTGACACCTGTGGGCCTTGCTCGGTTCGGCCTCATTCATGCTGTGTACTAGGAGAGACACACAAGACCAGTCCTTGCTGCTGGCAGTCCCCGCTACACACTCCTGTAGAGATGGAGCAGGGAGGGGAGTGCAGGAACTCTTTAGTCTAAAGGAACACCTCCCCCTGCAGTGAGAAGGAAGCTGCCTCAGGTCCACACAGCCCTGCATGCCAAGGGCTGGTTCTGCCAGTTTCTAGCCGGGCAACCATGGCAAGAACACGCTGAACCTGAGTCCACATGTATAAAATGGCTTTTCCTTCTCCAAGAACAGCTAGGCACAGCCAGTGACAACCCACTGACGTGGTGGTACCTGCTGCACCCGGCAAGTCCCTCGGTCCTATGTGGAGGCTTCCTGCTTGCTATTTTGGATACGTGTAAATTAAAGTTTGTCTCTTTATATCCCACACAAGGCAAAGGGAAGTGGTAAGTGAATTTCGACACAATTTCTATCCTATGCAAAGTTACAAACAGGCCTGGAAAAAACTTATCCCATTTTGGTCTCGGATATATATACAAACATGAGATTATATGCTACCCTGGACCCTCAGTTCCAAAAATGCAGGAAGCATCCACAAGGGCCTTGGAGGTGATGGAGTGTACCCCAGCACATCCACTAGGAATCCAGTCGTAGGCAGCAAGCAATACATCTTTGTTGTCCACCACCCCCCAGCCACCCCCCAACCCCTCTCTGAGAGCAATACAGACTTTGGGGCAGGACCCTTACTACTGACTGCAACCTCCTCCTCAGGGCAGAGGGCAGGAAACAGGCTGATAACACCTGATGCAGTTTAACTGTTGCAACTAGCAAGAAATAAAGGGCAATGAAACACTTAGCCTATGTTCTTGCTGTTCTGAGACTTGGGTCACACTGGGATTTAAAAGACTCAAGTATGGTCTGAGGAAAAAGGAACCAAAACATAAATAAATAAACTAGTCATGAAATTAAAAGATGCTTGCTCCTTGGAAGGAAAACCATGACAAATCTAGAGAGTGTATTAAAAGTCAGAGATATCACTCTGCCAACAAAGGTCCATATAGTCAAAACTATGGTCTTTTCCAATAGTCATATACAGATGTGAGACTGTATGTGACTATATGTGAGCCCAAGCCTTTTCAGACTATAAAGAAGGCTGAGCACCAAAGAACTGATGCTTTCAAACTGTGGTGCTGATGAAGATTCTTGAGAATCCCTTGGACAGCAAGGAGATCCAACCAGTTAATCCTAAAGGAAATCAGTCCTGACTATTCATTGGAGGCACTGATGCTGAAGCTGTATCTCCAATATTTTGGCCACCTGATACAAAGAACTGACTCACTGGAAAAGATGCTGATGCTGGGAAAGACTGAGGGCAGGAGGAGAAGTGGGTAACAGAGGTTGAGATGGCTGGATGGCATCACTGACTCAATAGACATGAGTTTGAGCAACTCCAGGAGACAGTGAAGACAGGGAAGCCTGGCATGCTGCAGTTCATGGGGCTGCAAAGAGTCAGACACGACTTAGTGACTGAATGACAAAATAAATAAGGGGAAAACATATGATCTGACCCAAGAAGGAAGGCAGACCCTAGTTTGACAGACCGTGCTACGTGTCTACTTTGCGCAGAGAATCTGGTAGGCAGAAAGGATGGAAGGATTCGCTGTTAGCTGAACTAGGAATGGGACCAGGATCTCCACTCAGCCACTGTTCATGACACTAATGAGGGCACTAGCTCTGAGCCAACCCTCACAAGACACTTTACAGATAACTCATTTTATTAGTTAATAATGACAGAAAAGGAATGCACCTAGAACAAAAATGAAACTCCTCTTGCCACTCCATCCTCCTAGCCCTGCAACTAGAACAGACTTCATTGCTGAGAAAACCCTTATAGACCAGAGGCTCTGAGGAATCAGTCGCTAGGTTGGTACAAAAAGCCACCATGGTGTCATGCTGTGTTTCACTTGTCTCTCTCTCTCTTTTTTTTCTTTTTGACTGCACTGGGTCCTCATTAGCTGTAGCATGCAGGTGGCATGTGGGATCTTAGTGCCCTGACCAGGGATCGAACCCACATCCTCTGCATTGGAAGATGGATTCTTAACCTCTGGACCACCAGGGAAGTTCCTCACTTCCCTTACTGGCTAGGTTAGAAAGAACACAAACTCATTTTCCTTCTTTTACTGAGTCCTGTGCTATAGCAATACTTAACCTGAACCAGATGAATTGGTATTGAAGTCTTGTCCATTAGTTAACATTGAAGAAGAGGCACTTGAAAAGCCTCTTGAGAATTTTTCAAGGAGAAATTTAGAAGAATTTTTCAAGGAGAAATTTAGAAGATTTTAAAAACCAAAAACACTAGAAAATGTCCAACTTCTAGTAGTCAAATAATGTAATTAAAAGAGCAATAGAATATCTCATTTCACCTTAAAGCAACATACTATGCTGGAGTTATGCTAGAAAACTAGTACTTCTGCCTAGCCTTGGAAGTGAAGCTGGTAGTGTCCTTTTAGAAACTAGTTTCACAATATTTTACTCAGTGATTATTGCAGAGATTACATACCAAACCCCTTATATATATATATACACACATACACACACATATATATATGTATCAATTTATTTAATCCTCAAAACAACTCTAACAGCAAGCAATATGGAACTAGATTTGCTGGTCCAAGGTCAAGCAGAATGAGAATTTGAATCTTAACCATTATAATACAGAGCCTCAATACACAGTCATCAAAATCTTCATAATCTTTTACCTGTTCATTCTATATCTGGAAATACATAGAATGAGAAAACAGCAAAATAAAAACTCTGCACATAAAAATGTAGACTAGAATATCACCTATAAAAGTGAAAAAAATGAAAGAATCATGATGTAATTATGAATATCATGTTAATAGAAAAAGATTTAAGATATAATTTCAAGAACAAAAAAATCATATGTATGGTAAGATCGAAGCCAGTTTCAAAAAGAAAGAAGAAAGCATGTGGTATGCGTGTGCACACATGGATCCCAGGCATCTGGGAAAGGAATACATAAAAGAGTTGTGTGAGATCCTGTGGTTACCCCCTTCAGTTTACATGGAGAAAAGTACATTCTGTAACCTTTATTTTTTATGCTTATTAGACTTTATTGAAGTACAATTTACATGCAGTACAATGAGCAAATCTTAAGTGTACAGTTTGATGAATTTTGCAACCACATACATACATTAATGCAACCACAGAAAAGATCAAGATAGGAAACATTTCCATCCCCCTAGGAAGTTCCTTGTCCCCTGTCCCAGGTCCTGTAGCCCTCCCTCCCATAGACCTATGTGTTAAAGATCACACAGGTACCTCTGTCCTCATGACCCAGAGCTCAGTACTGGTAGGGCACACTGTACCCTGAACAGCTACTCTCAACACCACTGGGGCCCCAGGGGAAGATGCCGCCACGCGTCTTGGTCTATAGCCTCAAAAGAAAAGGCGAACTGTATCCAAATGCTATGATGGCTTGTGGGCTGTGCCACTGCTGATGTCAGGGACAGACACTGCTTCAGAGTGCTGGGAGGACTGGAGCAGCGGAAGTGCTTAGGTAAGAGAAAAAACAAATTAATTAACTTGTCAAAGTCTTCCTCTCACATGGCAGGAATGCTGGAGATTCTTACATAATGAAACAAGCACTACCAACCATCAACATTCTCACATTTTTCCTTCCAATTAATGATGCAAATATATTCAGAATTCAAACTCCTTGAACACAATTACATTTTACTTAGATCACATTTAGTTTAGATCTCCACTCTCAATGGAGCTCAACTTGTGTGAAAATCTCAATTATAACAATACTGTGTTTGCTGACATGATGAGAAAAAAATAATGACTTATGGATTAGAGATCTCTTTATGATTCATCCAAATTTAACTGGCCCTTCAACACAACACTCAGATGTATGCATTCCATTTATTCATCTTTGCTATTTTCTGATTTTTACCCATATAAAATCCATACCTCTTTGCATATTTTAAATTTTGTTCTTATGGGGTATGTTTGTCGGAAAAAGATAAAACAGTACATTTTATTTAACTGTGGCTTGTGGGCCTCTATTTGTGTACTCTTGCCCCAGGCTCTGCAAATGGTGGTTTAAAATTGCTTTGAGAAGTGATGAAATATTATTAGGTATAAGGATTTCTGTTTTTGAACGCTTATCCAAATCTCTTTTCTTTTATTTTTTTCATTTCCAAAAAAAAAAAGGTTTAAGTTTCTTGATTACTGTTGACATCCCACATTGTGCCCTTGCATGAGACAAGCACTGCACCAAGGTGGAAGTTTTTATGCAAAGAGTTTCCTTAGCAATAACAGATGGAGATGATGTTCCCCTCAGGGCTTCCCTGATAGCTCAATTGGCGAAAAATCTGCCTGCAACGCAGGAGACCCCGGTTCAATTCCTGGGTCGCAAAGATCCCTGAAGAGGGCTAGGCTACCCACTCCAGTATTCTTGGGCTTCCCTTGTGGGTCAGCTGGTAAAGAACCCACCCGCAATGCAGGAGGCCTGGGTTCAAACCCTGGGTATGGAAGATCCCCTGGAGAAGGGAAAGGCTACCCACTCCAGTATTCTGGCCTGGAGAATACCATGGCCTGTATAGTCCATGGGGTCACAAAGAGTTGGACATGACTGAGCAACTTTCACTTTCTTTCTGTAGTCCTTCATAACTTCAGGAAAGGCAAACCAGCTCTGTGCCTGCTGAATATTGAATAAAAAGCAATCAAAGCCCTGCAGGAAATAAAGAAAATCTGTGAAAATAAAAAGAAAAAAGAAAATCTGTGAAAATACTTGATCCCTCTCCACTTTAAGGCTCTCAAGTTTTAGCACTAGGCTTCAAAGTGATATGACCTGTATTATAATCAATACTGCTCCAGAGCAATGCTCTCAAATTACAATGATATATAAATCACATGCATTTTAAAATGCAGATTCTGATTTAGTAGGCCTGGAATGGGCCCAGAGATTCTGCATTTCTAACAAATTCTCTTGATGCTGCTACTCTAACAGACAAGCAAGCACATGTTGAAATCTGATTTTAGACTATCCGTGTTTCTTCCCAGTTGCTTACAAAGATGCAGCTCAAAAACAAACAAAAAAAGCAACTTTTAATTTGAGTTTTCCACTAGTGCTTCTCTTATCATTCAATAAAAATGATCATCTATATGTATTCAAAGTATTTTTGAAACTGAGAGCAACATGGTGTAAACTTACATTTCCTTCTGTGTTGATTTTAAGATCAGCACCCTAGGAAACAAGCCAACCCTGCCATAAGCACTTGTTTTACCTCTCCTTCAAGCACCAAGTACCACCCTACTGCTCAATGTGGGCCCCTTGCTGCTTACCTACCCTTCTCATTCTAGGACCACTCCCAGCCTGGGATTCAAGAGAGAAGCAGTGTCTTGGGTACAATAATAAAATATGATCACAATAATAAAATATGATCTAATGTGATGAGATGAGAAACCTAAAAATATGACTAATGCTCATTCAACATGGCATTCTTCCATACATTCTTCCAAAGTTTCACATCTTTCTAAAGCTCTTAAGAGAGAAAAATATCTTAACACAAAGGAATCAAAATAGTATGACCTTATACATTTGAGCAATAGATGGATAAATTTATTTTTGCTTAAGAAAAATCCCTGGAGGCTCTGGCTAAACATTCCTTCCCTCCTCTCTCAGTGTATTTATTCATTCAGGTACTATGAAAGTAGAATGAGAAACTGGACTTGCATCCCAGCTCTGTCACTAACCAGCTCCTCGATCTTCAGGTTCTCCCTCCATAAGATGGGAATGAATAATAATAATATCTCCTTCTAGAAGGCTGTTGTGAGTATTATTACCATTTATTGAGCACTTTCTACCTACTGAGCACTGTGCTACATGCTAATAAAATAAAAATTCATATTATACATGAAAAATTTAAACGTAAAAGTTTTTCCCTGCCCTTTGGCCTTCTCTCTCCCTTCTGGCATTCCTTATGCCTTAACCAGACCTCCACAATAGCAGAAAAACCTGCTCAGCCATAAAGATCAACTTTTCTACTATGGAGCCAGACATACAACTCCTTAGACAATAACATTCCTTTCTCAATCCTGTACCCTTGTCTGTGTAGACATCTTTGGTGAACTCTGTGTATATAATGTCAATATATCATTTCTCTTAAAGACAGCAACTGCTGCAGAACAGATTAGTCACCTGGGCAGATACTGGGCTGCATGCACCTAATGGGTGCTTACTTATGACCTTATTAATGTTCAGTTCAGTTCTCAGTTCAGTCGCTCAGTCGTGCCAGACTCTTTGCGACCCCATGAACCATAGCATGCCAGGCCTCCCTGTCCATCACCAACTCCTGAAGCTTGCTCAAACTCATGTCCATCGAGTTGGTGATGCAATCCAACCATCTCATCCTCTGTCGTCCCCTTCTCCTCCTGCCTTCAATCTTTCCCAGCATCAAGGTCTTTTCCAATGAGTCAGTTCTTCACATCAGGTGGCCAAAGTATTGGAGTTTCAGTTTCAACATCAGTCCTTCCAATGAATATTCAGGACTGATTTCCTTTACAATGGACTGGTTGGATCTCCTTGCAGTTCAAGGGACTCTGAAGAGTTTCTCAACACCACAGTTCAAAAGCATCAGTTCTTTGGCGCTCAGTTTTCTTTATAGTCCAACTCTCACATCCATACATGACTACTGGGAAAAACATAGCTTTGACTAGATGGACCTTTGTTGGCAAAGTAGTGTCTCTGCTTTTTAATATGCTGTCTAGGTTGGTCATAACTTTTCTTCCAAGGAGCAAGTGTCTTTTAATTTCATGGCTACAGTCACCATCTGCGGTGACTTTGGAGCCAAAAAATAGAGTCTGTCACTGTTTCCATTGTTTCCCCATCTATTTGCCATGAAGTGATGGGACTGGATGCCATGATCTTAGTTTTCTGAATGTTGAGCTTTAAGCCAACTTTTTCACTCTCCTCTTTCACTTTCATCAAGAGGCTCTTTAGTTTTTCACTTTCTTCCATAAGGGTGGTGTCATCTGCATATCTGAGGTTATTGATATTTCTCCTGGCAATCTTGATTCCAGCTTGTGCTTCATCCAGCCTGGCATTTTGCATGACATACTCTGCATATAAGTTAACTAAGCAGGGTGGCAATATACAACCTTGACACACTCCTTTCCCTATTTGGAACCAGTCTGTTGTTCCATGTCCAGTTCTAATTGTTGCTTCTTGACCTGCATACAGATTTCTCAGGAGACAGGTAAAGTGGTCTGGTATTCCCATCTCTTTCAGAATTTTCCACAGTTTGTTGTGATCCACAGTCAAAGGCTTTGGTGTAGTCAATAAAACAGAAGTAGATGTTTTTCTGGAACTCTCTTGCTTTTTCACTGTTACTAATTATATTACTTTTATTGTGCCTATTTTACAAGGTTATCTTTTCTTGCATTACCAAATGTGTGACTAGGCAACTTGAAACCATTGACCAAGTATATAGTTCTATAAGATCAATGATTGTACTAGTGTAACTCCAGATATGGGATAGAGCAATAACAGGGAACCATAACAGACTAGTAAGACAGCAGGTCCAGAGGATTTTGGCTACTGTTAGGAGGGCCTAGTCCAGTAATAGTACATTGAGTGGCCTATCAACAAAATCCATGCCTGACCTAAGAATGAGCATTCTTAGTGTCGTGGGACAAATTGGTCATGAAATGCCTTCCAAGCCTTGGTTGAATTAAGACTGAAAGGAAAGGGATTGTAAAATAAAGAATATTGTCCACCATGCAATCCTACAAGAATCAAGTCACTGCCACTGGCCTACAATACCCTGAAAGGAATTCAAGGCAAAGATGAGGACCTTCTTTGTGCTTTAGGAAAACTGAAAGAACTGGCCCTCAGATAGTTAAATATTTCCAGGAGAAAATTTTATGCATCTGGTTCTTTCAGCTTCTCATACTTAGAAAAGCACTAAAACCATTAACTAAGATATCTGTTCCTCGCAAATAGCAGTAACCTTCTACCAAGATGAAGGCTTGACTGCATGTACCCCTTCATCAAAATCATACATACACTAGCCTTACCACCCCCTCTTATCTCTTGAGAACAGTTCGCAAAGCTCTCTGAGAGACTGTCTCCTGGTTATAGTCCCCAGGTTGGCTTGAATAAAAATTTCCATTTCTTCCTTAGATTGACTATTAATTTGTTTCATTGATGATGCTTTACATACATTATCTAATTAAAATAGCATGTGAAATCAATTTGTATATAACAGATTCAACAGAAGCCAATTAAGTTTACCATTCAGTTCTTTGAGCCATGATCTTAATGATGCTGCAACACATTTTTCTCGAACACTCACATTACTGCCACCCATTGGTGATTTGGTTTGAAATACTGCTTGTAAATTTCCCACTGATATCATGTGACTTCTTTCTCTTTCACTGTGAACTAAGTATGATAGAACTTGTTATGTGCTTGGAAGAACTCAGGAGCAGAAAGGAAATTAGAATTAGATTGAAATATAATAGGGATGTAGTATACGGTAAAAGTGGCATTTCCCAGGACTTCCTTGGTGGTCCTGTGGTTAAGATTCTGAGCTCCCACTGCAGGGGCACAGGTTTAAATCCCCTGTCAGGAAACTAAGATCCCACAAGCTGACTGGTGTGGCAAAAAAAAAAAAAGGAAAAGAAAAAAAAATTGGCATTTCCCATGGGGCAAGAGGGAGATTAAAGATCCCCTCACTATCTGCAAGTCCTAGGAAATCTTTTGTAAGCCAAAAGGGTATAAAGCAAAGAGGTAATTACCTCAGTACACAATGCCTGCGTCCAAACCCTGGCTCTGCCACATGTAGCAGAATAAACGCAAGCAAGTCAGTGAACTTCCCTGTGCCTTAGATTTCCTGACCTGAAAATGGGGGAAATTATAATACATCCACCTAGTATGGTTGTTGTAAGAACTGAGTTAATGTTAGAAAACTAAAAAAAAATTCTTAATATATGGTAGGTGCTATATAAAGTTATTTTATTATTGTCAAAAATTTTTAATTGTATCCAAATTTCACTTCTTGCATCAAAATAAACTCCAGCCATTATTGATTCATTAAATAATGAAATGACAAAAATACTAAAATATGGGAGAACATTTTTATAATCCTGGAATTGGAACAGTCTTTCAAAGTGTGACAAATTTCAGTAAAAGACTGAGTTAAAAAAAAAAAAGAAAAGACTGCATTAACTAATTTGTAAACGACTTTGGCAAGCCAAACACACCTTTAACAAACTCAAAAGGAACGTAACAAACTGGAAAACGTTACAGCACATGTGGCTAATAAAAGGCTTATTTCCCTAGAATATAAGGAGCTCTTACATTAATAAAATTAACAAGAAATAGGTAAAGTGGGTTGGATATCCCCTCCCCTCAAAAAGAAAAAAGATACAGCCATTCCTAATCCTCAATACCTGTGAACATTACCTTGTTTGGAAAAAGGGTCTTTGAAGATGTGATTAACGCTCTTGAGAAGAAGAGCCTCTTGTGAATTGTCCCATGCATGGAATGCAATCATATAAGAGAGAGGGGAACAGGAGAAGACCATGGAGACAGAGATTGGAATGATGTAGCCACAAACCAACAAAAGCACCTGGAGCCATCAGAGACTGGAAGAGACCAGAAACTGAACTTCCTCTAGAGCCCCTAGAGGAGTGGAGGGTCGGGTGGGGCGAGTACCTTGATTCTGGACTTCTGGCCTCTAGAACTATGAGAAAATAAATTTTTGTTGTTTTAAGCCATCAAGTTTGTGGTGATTTGTAACAACGACCATAGGAAACATACATCAGGCGTAGACTGAGAACAGACAGTTCACAGAAGAAACACAGGCAATGAATATGTATGTATATATAATGTTTAACCTCACTAATAAATGTAAATTAAAGCAGAATGAGGTCTTTTCTGCCTGATGGATTGGCAATTTTTTAAAGATAAATAACATACAGAGTTGGTAACACTGTAGGCAGATTCTCTATAGGTGAAATTATAAATAAATAATTTGGGGGGCGTTGTGCTGAGTCTTTGTTGCTGTGTGTGGGCTTTGTCTAATTGTGGAGAGTGGGGACTACTCTCTACTAGCAGTGCACAGACTTCTTATAGCAGCGGCTTCTCTTGCTGCGAAGCACAGGCTCTAAAGCATGGGCTTCAGTAGTTGCTGCACGTGGGCTCAGCTGTTGAGGCTCATGGGTTCCAGAGAACAGGCTCAACAGTTGTGGCTCAAGGGCTTACTTGCCCCTCAGAACATGGGACCTTCCTGGACCAGGGATGGAACTAGGGTCCCCTGCATTGCAAGACAGATTCTTAACCACTGGATCACCAGGGATGCCCATAAATAATTGTTACTTTTTAAAAAATGTTTATCAGTTTAGAAATATCTGTCAAAGTGTTTAATATTCGGTCTTCTGGCAAAGAATTTCCATGTCTAGGAATTTAATCTACGGAAATCTTATCACAAGTGCAAGATATGTGAGTACTAAGATGTTTATTATGGTATTATTCCTCTAGGGCAAATGTCCATTAATAAGGGACTGTTTAAATAAAATATGAAACAGCCAGACAACAGAATACTAGGCAGCCATTAAATACAGTCAGATAGAGCTATATGTACTAACCAGAGAAAAAGTTCAAACCATATTGTTTAAAAAAAAATAAAGCAAGATACAGTACAAAATGTAATCACTTATGTTGTTGACATATATATGTATAGAGGGACTTATATATTTGAATGTTTTTGCTATGAGATACTGAGGCAAAGATGGATAGCTCCCCACTCAACATTCACAGTTCCTCCTACATACAGTAGCATTACCATTGGAAGGCAGCTGTCTGGCCAGAAACTACACCTCCCACTCACCCTCCCCACCTCCAGTTCCTGCCAAGTAGCCAGCAAATGCCAGTGGGAGATGAGCAAAAATGAAGAGCTGGGGCATTTCAGAAATATCTGAATATCTCTTTCCCTATCTGCAGGCTACAAGGTGACAACTCTGAGCTAGCAGCTAACAGAACCACAAGACAGAAGTAGGCAGGGTCCCTGAAACACTCTGAGGGAAAAGAGCCACTGGGCCAGGAACACTGTGAAGTTGCTCAGTCGTGTGCGATTCTGCAATCCCATGGACTGTAGCTTACCAGGCTCCTCCATCCATTGACTTTTCCAGGCAAGAGTACTGGAGTGGGTTGCCATTTCTCTCTCCAAGGGACACTGTAGTGGAGTGCATTAATCCAATGCAATTTAGAAGTTGTTACAGCAGTTGGTGAATTCCCTGGTGGCTCAGTGGTAAAGAATCCGCTTACCAAAGTAGGATATGTGGAATGTGTGTTTGGTACCTGGTCTGGGAAGATACCCTGGAGGAGGAAATGTCAACCCACTCCAGTATTCTTGCCAGGAGAATCCCATAGACAAAGCAACCTGGTGGGCTACAGTCTATGGAGTCGCAAGAGTCAGACACGACTTAGCGGCTAAAGAACAATAGCAGTTGGTGTTACCCAAACTTACAGGTATGCATTCATTTTCTAACACTTTAAGTACATTTTCTTCTAAAAAGAAAAAAAATGGGCGGGGGCACTAGCAAGTGAAAAAGCAAGCCCCTAATTTTTGACTCTCCCTGGTCCGCAACAATTAAATAAAATGTGGGTCTTGATAAGCATGTATGTTAATCAATGTGTCATCTCTTGAGTTTCATGCCTTAGCCCCAAGGAATCAGTATTACACCAAGGAGTCTACCGACAGCCTCCCACGAACATAAGATGGTGTAACTGTCAGCAAGGCTCTTTAGATACTCATAAAACTTGCATTAAGAGACTCAAACTTTTGTTGTCTTGAGTCATAGAATGAAACAACTGACAGCCGAAGTATGTAGGCAAATATTTCACAACCTTTTATAATGGGGAAAGAAAGAAAAGCAACAGTAGTATATGCAATGCTGCAAGTTTAGGATTCAGAAATCTTCATATTCATCTTTCACATTACTTCCTCTCTCATGATCAACAAGACTGTAAAGCTCTTAGGATTCAACTCGAGTAAAATTAGGGCAATAATTTACACCTTAATTCAAGGCCTTACAAGGATTTGTGTGCATGCTCAGATGAGCACCTATGTGTTTTAAGAATAGATAGCAAAATCTGATTAACAAGTTGTTCTTTTCTTAAATAGCAAATATATAGTAGCCCTCCCATGAATCATGTCTCAACTAGAAAGTATACTGCAACAATGGAGAATCTGTTTTAAAAGCATACTTCTCCATTCAATAATTCCCCTCCCGTGAAGAAACAGGTTCTATGCACAGATAAAGAGTTATGAGAACAAAGACATTTGTTTTAATCATCTTTCCAAGTCTATGATCTAATGGGGATAAATGTATTGGTATTATAAACACTTCAAGGAAAAAAAGAAAAAGGCCGGAGGGAGGGGTGAGGAGGAATATACAAATAAGCCCATCCATGAAAGAAACGGTCTTAGAAACAAGCAGCTGCTTCAGCTCTTACAGCATCTGTCTTACTGGCTTCCAAAGCCATGTAAGGCATGCTTAGAAATGCTGTTCCTTCTCACCCAGCCCACGGAGAGAAGTGTTTTTCTTTTTTAACTCTTAAACCACCAGTTTGTTATCAGCTCATGTGTCTAACATGAAGTCTTAGCATTTCAGATTTAACGCTTTTCTTCAGACATAACATTTTTCTTTAGGAACATGAATTTCATAACCTGAATTCTCATTTTCATTTTACAAAAGCAATTGTGTTAGCTATTTTTCAAAAAATAAAAACTGCAACTAAGCAAAAAGTTCCCTACCATTCCTTCACCCCAAATTAGTTATCTTATGGGTGTATAATAGTATGTATACATGTATATACATACATGCTTTTAAAATGGGTTCATACTTACACATCCCATCCTACAATCTGATTTTTAAAAAATATTTGGTTATCTCTTTTTAATATGAATTTCTCAGTAAATGATCACCTTTGTTTTGTTGTTGTTCAGTTGTTAAGTTGTGGGTCTTTTGCGACCCCATGGATTGTAGCCCCCCAGGTTCCTCTGTCCTTGGGATTTCCCAAGCAAGAATACTGGAATGGGTTGCCATTCTTTTCTCCAGGGGATTTTCCTGACCTAGGGGTCGAACCCACATCTCACATCTCCTGCACTGGCAGGTAGATTCTTTACCACTGAATCATTAGCGAAACCCCAAATGACCACCTACAACATTGTTAATAGCTGATTAATATTTTAAATTTAAAAAGTCCCTTTTAAACTCCTTACCAAACTTGAGACAGTGTTGCAAAGTAATTTTTAATGTAAAGTTGGTTAGTTAAATCATCAATCCTGTTGAGAACAAGGATGAATAACAAAACATAAGAAAAAGGCATCATTGCTCTCACAGTACCTTTTTTTGCCATATATTCTAGCCTCATGCAACTTCCAAGGAAATGGTAGTAAGCCCTCATCTCTGCCTCTGTGATCCCCACGGAGGTGCAAGGTAAGTATCTAGGGTCTTGCTGCCCACACCGCGTACACCAGGAGGCCATTGTATTCTGGAAGTTCTGCCCCTGTGCTCTCCTCGCTCCTCTCTCAGCACTGCACTTGCATAAACATGTGTAATCCTTTCTCCTGGCTAATCTCTCTGAAGTTCACTCAAGGGCATTTCATTGCTGACAGTTTATCCTGAGAGTGTTCACAGGATTATAGGCCCAACTGATGACCAAATCTCTTCCTCAGGAAACTGGGGGATGAGGAAGCCAGAGAGGGAAATCCTAACGCCAGTGAGAATTAGAATGTTTTTTCTTTTTTTAGAAGAATCACTTCATAAGATATACATCAGACCACTGGATATTTTGAAATAAGATAGGTACTTTCCTGGTGGTGGTCCAATGATTATGACTTTCTCCAGGTTGCCAAGGAATAAAATCTACAGAATTAACACTTCAACCAATAGAAGTCAATTACCTAAGTATGCCAACAAACACTGGCAAAGTTAAATGGTAATACTTCAGATCCTGAATTGGATGTCCCCAACATTTTTGGCACCAGGGACCAGTTTCATGGAAGATAATTTTTCTGTAGACCAGGGTTGGGGGATGGTTCAGGATGATTCAAGCATATTACATTTATTTTGCATACTTTATTTCTATTATTATTACTTCAACTCCACCTCAGATCATCAGGCATTAGATCCCAGAGTTTGGGGACCCCTGATGTAAAGTGTCTGCTGAACTACTGCTACCAATCAGGTACAAGTAGAATATCATGATTCTAAATGAGGGATGTTCTTTGCCTGCTGCAATCTGACTGAGATCCCACTTAACTACCACCTGGGGACATGTGAGTTCACTTTTCAGAACTGTGCCATGCAAACTGCTATACTCAGAAAGAGGTTGTTTTTCATAATGCATTTTATTTTGGTTCTTCATGCTTAATGTTTTTGTTTATTGATGTTAAGTTCCAAAGTTTAAAGAAAGGGCATAATGTGAACCATCCAATAAGTAAGTAATAAATAAGTCCTATACACAAACTTCTAATTTTCATTTGTATGATTCAAACTAATATTTCAAAGTATGACTTACAATTGGCCAAGGAGAAAACAGGAAAACATTTTTTACCAAAAAAAAAAATACTGTTTACTTTTAGAGACAGGGTAAAAGCTCCAATATTTTGGCCACCTGATGTGAAGAGCCAACTCACTGGAAAAGACCTTGACGCTGCAAAAGATTGCATGTAGAAGGAGAAGAGGGCAACAGAGGATGAGATGGTTGGATGGCATCACCAACTCAATGGACATGAGTTTGAGCAAACTCCAGGAGATAGTGAAGGACAGGGGAACCTGGCGTGCTCAGTCCATGGGGTCACAAAGAATCGGACATGACTTGGCAACTGAACAACAACAAAGTTTACACATATTAAAGTACTCAAATCTGAGGTATACATTTTAATGAATTCTGGCAAATGGATACATTCATGTAACATGTAACTCTTACCCTTTTCAAGATATAGAACATTTCCATCTATAGAAAGTATATTCATGTACCTTCCTAGCCAATCTTTGTTCCTAACCCCCAGGTAACCACTGTTATGATTTTTCAATAGAGACTAGTTTTGTCTGTTCAGAAACCTCATATAATGCAATCATACAGAATGTATTCTTCTATGTCTAGCTTCCTTCCCTCAGATTTATCCATGTTGTGTGCATCAGCAGTTCATTGATTTTTATGCTGAGTTGTATCCCATCCTATGGACAGTCACAGTTTGTCCATTCTCCTGATGATAGGCATTCGGGTTTTATTTTCAACTTGGGCTATTAAGAACAAAGTTTCTATAAATATTCATGTAAAGGTCTTTGTGGGGACATACATTTGCATTTCTCTTGGATGAATACCTAGGAGTGGTATTGCTAAGTAAAAAGAGAGGTGTATATCTAACTTGTTAAGTTTAAACCTTTTCCAAACTGGTTTTATCAAAAGGTTTTAAGATACTGGTTGCTCTGTTTAGTAATCCTCACAGTTGGTTCTTTACTAGTGTTAATTGTATGTGAAGTACTTTAAGACAATAGCTAAATTAAGAAAAATAAATTTAAATTGGGACACTAAAACTTTAAAAAGCTCTTTCTTTCCTACCGTTAGGTACTGTATGTTGACTCCAACGAAATGAAAAGTCTGAACATCTAACACAAGGCAGCAAATACAGCAGCTTTCAAGCAACAGGTTATTACATAAAGCCAAACTTCCCCCAAATTGTTGTACCAGTTTGGATTCCCATCAGCATTATAGAAATGACTCCCCATATGCAGGTTATTTTTCTTACTAAGCATTAACTTCTTCAGCATTTCACTCAGAAACAAACAACCATAAATGCTTAACTGGAATCACAGCACCTAGGAACATCAGAGCTATCTTTGCCAACCACATAAACCCACAATGACAGTGTACATGGAACTCACACACCCAGCCATGACCCTAATTATAGGTATACCTCAGAGAAACTGAGGGTTCAGTTCCAGATCACTGCAACAAATGAATGCTGCAATAAAGCTAGTCACATGAAATTTTTAGTTTCCTAGTACATATAAAAGTTATCTTTATACTATTCTATAGCTTATTAAGTGTGCAATAACATTTTATCTAAAAAAATGTACATGCATTAATTCTAAAAATCTATTATTGCTAAAAAATGTTAATTAACCATCATCTGAGCCTTCAGTAAGTCATAATCTTTCTCAAAAGTAACAATTAAAGATCATTGATCACAGATCAGCATAACAAATATAATATAAATAAAAAGTTTGAAATATTATGAGAATTATAAAAATGGGACACAGAGACAAAGTGAGCAAATGTTAGAAAAAATGGTGCCAATAGACTTGCTCGACACGGGGTTGTCACAAACCTTCAATTTGTGTAAAAATACAAATATCTGTGAAGTGTAATAAAGCTAAGTGCAATAAAATATGTCGGTATATCTTTTTGCAGCTTACAGAACTCTAGGCAGAAACAGGCTGTAATCTTAGAAACTTTATACATTTGGATTATATGAACAAACTGCACAGTTCTTACAATTTCTACATTCCATGCACTGGCCTTTATCATTTGACTAAGATCAAGTACCTAATAAAGGACTGTATTTTCTTTATGTCTAACATCAGACTTGGAGATAACTAGGTACTGTACTAGGTAACTCTCTTTAGAAAAGAGCTGATTATCTCAGTAGTAATGGCAATGACAGATGAATGTTTCCCCTATCTTCTCCCCAAGAAACTACCATTACAGGTTTTGTTTGTTTGTTTGTTTTTTAAAAAAGCTTTTCTTAGCACTTCTAGGTGGCAGAGTAGGAGGACATGGAGTTCACGTCCCTCCATGAACACATCAAACAGACATCTACATGTGGAGTAATACTCACTAAAAAGAGACCGGAGACTGACAAAGACTCTTATACAACCACAGCTGTACAAAAGACCCACATGGAGCAAGGTAGGAAGGGAAGAGAAGCCATCAGATCAGGTCAGGTGCAGAAGCCCCCTGTACCCTAGGAAGCGGATTACGTGGATTTGGAGATCTGATGTGGGGAGTGAGTGGTTTGAACACATAATGGGCACCCCAGCTCAGGGATCCAACACAGGGAATACAAGTCCCCTTAGCTGGGGAACAAGGTGGATGAAGCAGATTGAAATTGCCCAGGATTCTGGCTGGTTTCCTTCATTGCCCCAGTGACTGTTCCAGCCCAAGCTGAGTGCCTACTTGGCCACTCTTGCTCTGTGGTACAGCTTCATACTAGGGCAAGAGCTATCACAGCTGATGGGAGAGTAGACTGGGAAGTGGAGCTGGCTCCAACCCAAAAGAGCATCCAAATTGGGTGAGGGCAGCCATTACTGGTGCTCATGGAGGACACAGATCCAGAGTAGTCTGAACTGATGTGCTGGTACCACCCAAGCACATACCCTGGCCCGCATCAGATGCATACTCTGGTCCCTCTGGCTCTAGTACTGCTCCTCTCTGGGGGCAAAGTTAACAGTGCTGGGGAGAAGGAGCACACACTCAGAATAGAACCAGCTCAGACTCAACCCTCAGGGCTTTTGTTCCAGCAATTTGGGACCAAACCCCACACTCAATAGGGCCGTGAGGGCCACTGAGCAGAGAAGTCCTGTCTCATATCTGGCTCTGGCTTCAGGCTCTTCGTCTCCAGTCCCACACCTAGCAAGGTGTGCTGGCAGCACACTCTAAGGGAAGATATGACTTGTGCTCATGTCAGATCTGGCTCTCCCACCATAACCACTGGGCACATGCAGACTATCTATGGATGCTCCCACACAAGGACACCCCTTCAAGACCAGGATAGAGAACTAGTTCACCTAATTTCATAAAGACAGAAAAAATTAAGCAGAATAAGAAAACAGAGAATTTGTTTCAAATTAAAGAACAACAACTACAAAAAAACCCTGAAAAAACAGTTAATGAAACAGATAATTTATCAGATAAATAGTTCAAAGCATTAGTAATAAGAATGCTATCTGAACTAGGAAAAAGAACAGATGGACTCAGTGGGAATATTAAAAAGGAGCTATAAATTTAAAAAGAATCAGTAAGAATTGAAGAATCCAGTAACTGAATTGAAACACTAGAAGGAATTAACAGCGGACTAGGTGATACAGAGGCCTTCTCTGATGATAAAGAATCTGCGTGCCAATGCAGAAGACCCAGGTTCAATCCCTGCATCAGGAAAATCCCCTGGAGAAGGGAATGGCAACCCACTTCAGTATGCTTGACTGGAGAATCCCATGAACAGAGGAGCCTGGTGGGCTGCAGTCCATGGGGTCACAAAGAGTCAGACATGACTGAGCAGCTCACACACACACACAGGTGATACACAAGAACATATACGTAATCAGGAAGATAGAATAATAGAAATCACCTCATCAGAATGGCAAAAATTAAAACAAATTTTTAAAAGGAGAATAGATTAAAGGATCTCCAAAGGAATAACATCAAGCATAACAACATTTGCATTAGGGGTCCCAGAAGGAGAACAGAGAGAAAAAGGAGTCAAAAATGTATTTGATGAAATCATGGCTGAAAACTTCCCAAATCTGAGGAAGAAAATAGATATCCATGTATAAGAAGCAGAGAATCTCAAACAAGATGAACCCATGGAGACCTAGATTAAGACAGATCATACTTAAAATAGCAAAAGTTAAAGAGAGAATTCTAAAGGCAGCAGGAGAAAAACAAAGTCACATATGAGAGAACCCCCATAAGACTACCAGCAGATTTTTCTGCAGAAGCTTTGTAGGCCAGAAGGTAATATGATATATTTAAAATGCTGAAAGGGAAAAACCTACAATCTAGAATACTCTACCCAGCAAGATTATCATTCATAATTGAAGGAGAGGTAAAACTAAGCAAAACTAAGAGTTTATCAATACTAAACTAATCCTAATAGAAATGCTAAAAGATTTTCTCTAAGTGGAAAAAAGGTTACAAGAAGTATGAATCTACAGAAAAGGAAAAATCCTACTAGTGAAACAAATAAATAATGATAGCTATATATATTTGGACCAGCCACTTAAATGGTGTTTTAGTCCCTAAGTTATATCCAACTTTTTCTTAATCCCATGGACTGCAGCCCTCCAGATTCCTGTCAGTGGGATTTCCCAGGCAAGAATACTGGAGGGGGTTGTCATTTCCTTCTCCAGGGGATCTTCCCAGTGATCATTGAACCCAGATCTCCTGCACTGGCAGGCAGGTTCTTTATCACTGAGCCACCAAGGAAGACCAACAACTTAAATAAGTTGTTTAAAATATTAGAACAAAAAAATTATAAAAATATAACTACAATATATTGTAAAGGGATAAACATGAACATATAAAATATGACATCAAAAACACAAAACATGAGAGAAAGGAATAAAAATATTATAGGTCAACATATATAAACTCCATGGTGACCACAAATCAAAATTCTACAACAATTACACAAAAACTAAAGAGAGAGGAATGCATGCAAACCACTAAATAAAATTATCAAACCACAAAGAAAGAAACTAAAAGGAGAAGAAAAGAACAAAGAAGAACTACAACAACAAAACAAGTAGCAAAACAGCAATAAGTACATACCTATCAATAGTCACTTTAAATGTCAATGGACTAAATGCTACAACCAAAAGACACAGGTGGGGTGGCTGATGGGGTAAAAAAACAAGATATCTTTTGTTGCTCTCCAGAGACTTACTTCAGACCTAAACACACTCACAGAAAGTGAGAGGATTTTAAAATATATTTCATACAACTGGAAACAATAAGAAAGCTAGGGTATTAATACTCATATTAGACAAAATAGACTTTAAAAATAAAGTCTATAACAAAGGACAAGAAGTACATTATATAATGAAAAAGGGATCAATACAAGCAGAGAATGTGATACTTATTAATTTATATGTACATAATATAGGAACACCTAAATACATAAAACAAGTACTAAGATACATTAAAGGGGAAATTAACAATAGTGCTAGGGGACTTTAACACCCCACTCATATTAATGGACATATCCAGACAGAAAATCAATAAGGACACAATACTGACTCTTTGGACTTAATAGATATCTATAGGAAATTCCATCTAAAAGCAGAATATACATTCTTTTCAAGTACATATTGAACAGTCTTCAAGATAGAATACATGCTAGTCCACAAAATAAGTCTCAACAAATAGAAATTATATCAAACATTTTTTTCTGACACAATGGTATAAAACTAGAAATCAATTAAAAGAAGAAAAATGGGAAAAACACAAACACAT
Source organism: Cervus canadensis (assembly GCF_019320065.1). NCBI lineage: Eukaryota > Metazoa > Chordata > Mammalia > Artiodactyla > Cervidae > Cervus > Cervus canadensis. Next base: position 59,393,693 of record NC_057392.1, on the reverse strand, counting down.
GTAGATTAAACAACATCCAACTATAAAACCAACAAGTCAATGAAGGAATCAAAGAGGAAATCAGAAAATACCTCAAGACAAATGAAAATAAAAACATAAGTTTCCAAAACCTATGGGACACAGCAAAAGCAGTTCTAAGAGGGAAGTTTATAGCAAAGAGGCCTACCTCAAAAAACAAGAAAAATCTCAAACAACCAACCTAACCTATCATTTAAAGGAATTAGAAAAAAAGAACAAATAAAGCCTAAAGCCAGCAGAAGGAAGGAAACAATAAGAATCAGAGAGGAAAGAAATAAAATAGAGACCAAAAAAGAAAAGATCAGTGAAATCAAGAGCTGGTTTTTTGAAAAGACAGACAAAATTGATAGGTTTTTAGCCAGGCTCATCAAGAAAAAAAGGACCCAAAGAACTCTGTGCAATCAAGGTTAAGTCCATTTAGGTCCATGTTCCACTTTGAGTTAATTTTTATATGTAGGGTAAGGTATACGTCAAGGTTCACTCTTTGAACATAGAGGCCCAATTGCCCCAGCAACTTTTGTTGAGATTGCCTTTACACTTTTCTCCACTGAATTGCCTTAACACCTTTGTCAAAAATGAATTTGCCATGATTGTGTGGACTATTTCTGGATTCTGTCTTCTCTTCCAATGATCTGTATGTCTGTCCTTTTGCCAACATCACACTGTCTTGATTACTTTGCTTTGTAGAAAATTTTTTTGCCTATTACAGTACTTTTTAGCTGATTATAAATTTTTAAAATCAGCTGATTTCTACCCCCAAATATTTGATAGACTTATGATCGGAGTTTTGTTTAATTTATAGATCAATTTGGGGACAACTGATATTTTAACATTGACTTTTCCAAACCGTAAACACAGGTCATGTATTATTTTAATAAGCAGAGTAATGAAAGCCTTTATGAAATAACACATAGTGTTCATTCCCCTCTCATTTCTTCTGTTTCTTTTTTAGATTATACCACAAAGCCGTAAAAAATGATGACTATGATCTTTCTCTTTAAAACCTGGTTTAGTTTTCCCGAGGCACACTGAGAGAGAATATGTTCACACCACACCTGAAGGGCAAACCAGGTAGCGGAATTTTCCTCCTCATCTCTGCACCATATGTCAAGGTCTAAATCCCATTTCAGAGCCTGAGAAAATTTTCCTGCTTTGGAAGCGAAGCTGCTTTTGGTTGCTGTAGGGGGAAAAAAAAGTGTGTCGGAAACACATGAAATGAAAAGCAGAGGGATGCGAGTGAGGGTGTTGTTCATAAGACCCATCCATGTAGTCCAGGTCCTGCACCAGACCTTCCTCAACAGTGGGGGAGAAAAGAGAAGAAAGAATGAAACTAAAACAGTACTGTATATAAAAAAAAAAAGTTAAACAAGTAAAATAATAACTATGGAAGGTGATTGTTATGTTAGCTACTTTGCTATAATTATTTCACTATATATATATATATATATATATATATATATATATAAACATCACATTGCACATCTTACATATATACAATTTTTACTTGTCAGAAATAAACAAGTAGGGGCCTCCCTGGTGGCTCAGTGGTAAAGAATCCGCCTGCCAATACAGGAGACAGAGGTTGTTTTTTTTTTTTTTTAGGAGACAGAGGTTTGATCCCTGGTCTGGGAAGATCCCACATGCCATGGAGCAATTAAGCCCCTGCGACACAAATATTGAGCCTGTGCTCTAGAGCCCCAGGGCCACAACTGTTGAGCCTATGCACTGCAACTACTGAAGCCCATGTGCCTAGAGCCCATGCTCTGCAATAAGAGAAGCCACTGCAATGAGAAGCCTGCACGCTGCAACTAGAGTAGCCCCTACTCACCACAACTAGAGAAAAGCCTGCACAGCGATGAAGACCCACACAGCCAAAAATAAATAATTTTTTTAAATAAATAAATATATTTTTATTGGAAAAATAAAAAAGAGAGACAGAAAGAAGCCATGAGGGAGGGAAGAAGCCAGTGAAATGGAGACGGGAAGGGCCTATAAAACCCCCCAGGAGCTGGAGGGGCCACAGGACACTTTAAACACAGTGATACCTCCAGCTCCATTTCAGTGTCTGTCTTTCCAGACCATAAACACCTCCTCTCCCATCCTCAGAAAACTCTCCTGAACCCTCTAACCTTCTAACCTTCTATGTGCATGAGTTTTGAGATACTGAGGAAAGAGTTGAGTTTCACAACTGAATCTCTAGGTGCATAAGCAAGGCAGCAGATGGACAGAGAAGCAGAGAGGCTGGGAGACCACAAGGAGAGAAGCCTGTGAGATGAGGGAGGAACTGAGGAGTGATGGCTAACTGCCTAAAATTTTCTCCTGGAGCTCACACAGCTTACCATCTGCCTCCCTGTCAGACTGTAGGCTCCAGGAGGACCTTCTATTCCTCCAAACCCCCAGTACACCTGAGGAGTGGTATAGGGCACCCTGGCTCTGGCCTTCACAGGGCCTATGGCCACCAGCAGAGGTCATGGCTGCTTCTTCACATGCCGACCCCAGTACCTGGCCCAGTGCCCAACTCTGGAGGTTCTTAGTAAATGAGGTTAGCCTTATAGGGGGTTAGATAAGGAGAAACAGGCAGACAGATCTCTTTCCCCTTTGTGACTGAATTAATTCTACCTTCCTTAGGTACACAAAAAGAAAAGGGCTAAAACGAATTTAAACTGATCTGATAACAGATTTAAGAAAAAAAAAAACAACAACACTGATAAATAAACTAAAGCCTGGTAGGATAGGGCCTGGGATAAGATAACCGGACAAAGTAGTTCAGAATTAACCCTTCTAAACCAGGAAAGACCAACGTGTGCAAATATTTTGGGCACCTGAAGTTTCTCAACCGGTGTATATGTTGTACTTGAATATTCTTCATAGTAAAGTCCTCTAAATATAGGGATTCTTCCATACTAAGTAAAAGAGCACATTGGTGCTGTTGCCTTGCTATGATAACTGGGAGTTATAACTTTATTACATTTTTTCCCCCTAAAAGCACTCTAGTGCTCCACACAGAAAGTGCCAAATAGGCAGCACTCCCCAAAATATCTTAACAAAGTTTAATTCTTGTCTAAGTGTTACACATTGCATATTTAAGGTGTATGTGCTTAGTTGCTCATTCATGTCCAATTCTTGCGACCCCATAGACTGCCTGCCAGGTTCCTCTGTCTATGGGATTCTCCAGGCAAGAATACTGGAGTGGGTTGCCACTTCCTTCTCCAGGGGATCTTCCCGACTGAGTAAAGGAACCTGGGTCTCCTCCATTGCAGGCAGACTCTTTACCAACTCTTTACCAACAAGGGAAGTAAATCCTCAAATTTTAAATGATGGCTTTCCTTTGGAAGAAAGTGATTACTTACTAATGAACATTTCAAGTGGCTAGTAAAATACTCAGGGAACTAATGCTTTTCCCTTCCATCAGGTTTTTCGAAAGATTTTTAAAATTCATTAATAATGGGTCTATCATGTACTGGTTTATATTCCATTCTGCAATGGAATTCTGTGTGACAACACATAGGCCTTGAAAACAGCCAACACTGACCTTTGCATTCAGTATGATCTTGGGCAAGTTTCCTAACCTGTTTAATCCTCAAATTTCTATCCATAAAAATGGACTATACTGCTGATTAAATTTAATTAAATCAACAGTATATATACAGCACAATATGTGACACTAAAGAGGCAGAAAATAAATGATAGCTATGAAAACATAACTTTTAATATTACTTCCATGTCCTCTAGCCTCTCCAGCTTCTTTCCCCCAAAAAAGAATCTATGTGTATGAAGAAAGAAAAGTGGTAAGACACATAGATCTGTTTTCCACCTTGAGGTCATTCTTTCTTCCAAGGCAAAGTTTCTCAATTGTCCAGTAGAGAGGATCACTGACCAAGGAGGTCTGAGCAAAGAGTGGAATAAATGAGACAATCAGCATAGGAAAACCAATGCAGTTACCAAGGTGGCCATTCCTCACCCCACCCCTCTCCACCGACCTAATTCCTCTCCTTCCATTAGGATCCAGCTCAAGTCACACACTAGTGTGAAGCTTTCTTGGATCATTGAGGCTTACAACTTCAGCCTACAAACTCACAGCACTATCTGGATTAGCAACCAGTCAGAGGCCAACTTGTGACTTTTTTGCACTCTCTTGATATAACTATCAGATTGTTCCTCCTACTCTCTTCCAGTCCAGAGGCTTACAGGCCTCCTCCCCAAACCTCTCAGGTCCTCTGTTAGCTGGGTGCCACAGGGGCTGGTGGATTACCTAGTTGGTGTTAGACTCAGGCTGCAAATTCCCCGTCCAACACTCTCCCCACAACAGCTCATGGGCTGTAGGCCTGGCACAGTGATTTGTTCATGCAGGCACTTTCAATCTGTTATTGACCAGTTGGTATCATGATGTAGTTGTGGTATCTACACACACGGGTGGCCACAGAAAGATAGTGGGCTTTGGAATAGACCCCAGAGAAGGAAGAAGCACACTGAAAACAAAGCAAGCTTCTGTTTTGCCCAGAGCAAACACTTAAAACTGCCCAAGTATTTCATACCCTTACTAATTCTAAAGTTTGGACGCATAAGGCCAAGTTACTACATTTGTTTTCAGTTGTCTACACAGCCGAAGCCCTGTTCTTTGAAGATTTCCTCCCTCAGTCCAAAGCCAAGCCAATTTTTGAGCCCACAGCTGATATGATCAGAAATGCCTAAGCTTCCTTTGAGCTGAGCCGATCAGATTCTCCAGAAAATGAAGTTGCACAGAGAGACCCAGTCTCTGGATCTGAAAGGGGACAGTGGCTGGGGATGGCCACATGGGGTTCATACCCACTGATATATGAACAGAGTTAATCTGCAAAGACAAGCAGATGGAGTGGTCCAGACACCAGAGGGAAGCAGAGACCACACACTAGTTGACAGAGGGCAAGAAGAGCCACCTCTGTTCCTGATGGCGCACTCTGCTGATGAGGCCCAGTAGAGCTTCCTGCTCTGAGATTGTGTGAGACACCCCACAACCCCAAGAGTATGGACTAGAAATACTGATAGTAGTGATCAGGAATGCAGCCTCTGGAGCCAAATCTGACTAGGTTCAAATCCTGACCCCTCCACTACTAGTAGAGTGCTACAAAACAAATTATTTTGTCCTTTGCTAATGTGAATTATATACATCTTTAATAACATCAATGTGTTAAATTCCAAAATCTCTTAAGCTTATAATCATTATTGCCTGCTAGTAAGAAATAAGTGCTTGAATTCAGTAAGCCTGTGATAATGAATGACAGCATCTTCCTTTACAGACTCGTTCAAATCAACCAATTCCCATCTCTCATAGTAAGCAGAAAACGAACCTATACTTGTTTGGGAAGAGTTAGTCCATGGTGCTAGACTAGGCTCAGAGGCTCTCTGGCTGCGCCATACACATTAACACCTAAAAGGGAGCAGACATGACAATAGCCTCACCCTTCAGGAAAAATTCCAAGATGAGCAAGACCATTTTCATTTTGATCCTCAAGGATTTCAACTACTGGCAGAGATTTCTATTTTTTTTATTCTTTTTCTCTCTCTCTCTTTTTTTTTTAATATTGTAGTGGTTTTTGCCATACATTGACATGAATCAGCTGAGATTTTTAACTTATCTATATAAGTGTAATTCAGCAAAATTTTCAGGCTACTTAAAACATTTTTTAAATATAGGGAATACAGATGAGCCTTTGTAGCACAAATATAGGTCCTTGGCCATAGTAGACCAAAGGAAGCCCTGGTGGGGTGCCAGGCATCCAATGACTGTGCCCAACACCCCTGGCTCCCTGACATGAGATCCCTATGATTAGTTGGATGCTGGGTATATAAGATTTTTTTTCATTTATTTTTATTAGTTGGAGGTTACTTATTTACAATATTGTAGTGGTTTTTGTCATACATTGACATAAATCAGCCATGGATTTTCATGTATTCCCCATCCCGATCCCCCCTCCCACCTCCCTCTCCACCCGATTCCTCTGGGTCTTCCCAGTGCACCAGGCCCGAGCACTTGTCTCATGCATCCAGCCTGGACTGGTGGTCTGTTTCACCCTAGATAATATACATGTTTCGATGCTGTTCTCTCAAAACAGCCCACCCTCGCCTTCTCCCACAGAGTCCAAAATTCTGTTCTGTACATCTGTGTCTCTTTTTCTGTTTTGCATATATGGATATAAGATTTTGATGGACAGTTGTTTCTCTTAGCACTTTGAACATGTCATCCCACTGCTTTCTGGTGCCCATTGTTTCTGATGAGAGTCAGCTGTTAACCTTACTAAGGTTCCCATACACATAGCGAGTCATTTTTTCTCTTAAAGTTTTCATTTTTATTATGATGTGACCAGGTGTAGTTCTCTTTGTCTTTATTCTATTTGGACTTAACTGAACTTTTTGGATGTGTTAACAAACGCCTTTCATCAATTTGGGACTTTTTAAAAGTCATTATTTCTTTCAATATTATCTCTGCTCCATTTTCTCTCTCTTCTTTCTGGTATTTCAATTTCATGCATTTTCAGTTCAGTTCAGTTCAGTCACTCAGTCGTGTCCGACTCTTTGTGACCCCATGAACCACAGCACACCAAGCCTCCCTGTCCATCACCAACTCCCGGAGCCCACCCAAACCCATGTCCACTGAGTCAGTGATACCATCCAGCCATCTCATCCTCCATCGTCCCCTTCTCCTCCTGCCCTCAAATTTTACCAGCATCAGGGTCTTTTCAACTGAGTCAACTCTTTGCATGAGGTGGCCAAAGTATTGGAGTTTCAGCTTCAGCATCAGTCTTTCCAATGAACACCCAGGACTGATCTCCTTTAGGATGGACTGGTTGGATCTCCTTGTAGTCCAAGGGACTCTCAAGAGTCTTCTCCAACACCACAGTTCAAAAGCATCAATTCTTCGGCACTCAGCTTTCTTCACCATCCAACTCTCACATTCATACATGACCACTGGAAAAACCATAGCCTTGACTAGACGGACCTTTGTTAGCAAAGTAATGTCTCTGCTTTTTAATATGCTATCTAGGTTGGTCATAACTTTCCTTCCAAGGAGTAAGCATCTTTTAATTTCATGGCTGCAGTCACCATCTGCAGTGATTTTGGAGCCCCAAAAAAATAAAGTTTGCCACTGTTTCCACTGTTTCCTCATCTATTTCCCATGAAATGATGGAACCAGATGCCATGATCTTAGTTTTCTGAATGTTGAGCTTTAAGCCAACTTTTTCACTCTCCTCTTTCACTTTCATCAAGAGGCTTTTTAGTTCCTCTTCACTTTCTGCCATAAGGGTGGTGTCATCTGCATGTCTGAGGTTATTTATATTTCTCCCAGCAATCTTGATTCCAACTTGTGCTTCTTCCAGCCCAGCGTGGGGCATTCATGCATTTTGGTATACTTAATAGTGTCCCCACATTTTTCTGAGGCTCTGTTCACTTTTCTTCATTATTTTTTCCCTCTGTTCTTCAGATTGCAGTATCTATCGATCTATCTCCATGTTCCTTGGGTCTTTCCTCTGCCAGTTCAAATCCACCATTCAGCTCCTCTAGTGAAATTTTCATTTCAGTTGTAGTTCTCAACTCCAGAATTACCTTTTGCTACTTTTAAAATATTTCTATTTATTGATAGTCTCTGGTGAGAAATTGTCATTGTACTTTACTTCTTTAATCATGGTCTCCTTTCATTCTTTGAACGTTATCTATAGTGGCTGCATTAAATTGAAGTCTTTGCTAAATCTAACATCTGAATTTTTTTTTTTTTTGAACTTTCTTACAGTTTCTTCTAATGCCTGCTTTTTTACTCTTGTTCATGGGTCACACTTTCTTTTCTTTTCTTTTCTTTTTTTTTGCAGATCTTGTAAGTTTTGGCTGAAAACTGGATGTTTTAGGTAATATATTATAGTAAATTTGGATTCTGATTCCTCTCTTCCCCATCTCTGGGGCTTGTTTTTACTTGCTGGTATTTGTTCACTTGTTTGCCTAGTGATACAGTTAAGACTATTTTAGTGAAGTCTGTTTCTCTTGCAATATGAACCCTCTCATATCATTCTTCAGACAGGGCTGCCTTGGAGCCTTGGACATGCTCTCAGTCACTCTTAGATAACAGTAGGTTTAACAGGGCTTTTTTGCCTGTCTCTTCTACAGATCTGTTAAGTTGTCTGCCTCTTTTGATATCACACCCAACTGTTAGGCTCATTCACTGCCCACTGCTATGGCTTGAATGTTTATTGTCCCCCCCAAATTCATATGTTGAAATCTTAACCACTAAAGATCAATGTAATAGTAAAGTGGGTGGAGGCTTTGGGGAAAGTGCCTAAGTCATAAGGATAGAACCCTCATAAATGGGATTAGTGCCTTACAAAAGAGGCTCCAGAGAGATCTCTAGCCCCTTCTGTTGTGTTAGGATATATTCCAGAATCTGTGACCCAGAAGAGGGCCCTCATCATGCTGGCACCCTGATCCCAGACTTCCAGGCTACAGAACCATGGGGATATAAACAAATTCCCTTTGTTTATATCAGTATAGGGAATATGCTATGCACAGGCCTGTACTATAATTAATGGGGCTTCTTTGAAAAATAAGAATGACTTGCTCATCAACCCCAGGTGAACGGCTGGGAGCAGTAAAAAGTACATTGTGGAAAGACATCTTGAAAACAAGATGTTGAAGTACTGATGTGACTGATGGAAAACCATTAGTGACTGTTCCCGTAACCAGAGCCTTGAGGGAGTTACTGAGAAAGGGCCTCACTAGCCAAAAGGCTAAAGAAAGTCATGAAAGGCCTGAAGGTTTGACATTGAGGACTGTGCATTGTATACCTAGAGCACGAATAAGGAAGTAGAAGTTAACAATAAAAGGCATGCAAGGATTAGGATCTGGGCTTTTGCATGCGAAAGGCATCAGCCTCCTGATCCCCACTTCATTTCTGAGTCTTATTTTTCCTTATTCTTCTGCAGCACTGCTCCCCCAGGTAGGTTCGTTGTTGGGCTGGTCCCAACATTTGGTGCCTGAACAGAGACTTGAGGGTGCAAGTAGCTTTCGAGGCTCTTTTTTGACAGTGCCAGAAGACGTGGGGAATTCCAGCCAAGAGATTGGAGGACAGTGAAAGTACTTGGTGAGTACACCCCCGTGGATTTGTCAATCAGGGACACAATAGGGTAATCTCCTTCTAAGTATGCTGAATATATTGTGCTTCTAAAAACCTTACTACATAGCTCTGGAGTGAAAGTGAAAGAAGAGAATTTTCCAAGAATTATTTCAGGCAATTCATAACCACTGTCACTGGACCCAGAAAATGGGACTTCACGTCTTAATGAGTGGAAAGAAGTGATGTGCTGTTTGCATAGAGCCTATCAGTCTGGGGAGCCCATTCCTATAAGTGTGTGGTCTCTCTGTAACCTTATTTATACTACTTTGGCTCCTTTACAATCTGAATGGTCTGACTCTTCTGATTCAGAATCTGATACTCCTGATCCTCCTGCATTTCAGGAGTCACCTATCCAGCTGCCTCATATTTATGAAAATCTGGATAAAGGGAAATATAACCCTTTGGAAGCAGAGAGAGGGGCTCAATTTTTGAGTCCTAAATCCCATGTTAACTATGGTATTGAGCAACATCCTGAAGCTTTCCCTTTATCACCAGTCTCATAGCCTTCGGCTCCTTGGCCGGAGCCCCCTATAGTTCAGGAACCCCCTCCACTAGATCCTGATACAACATGGGATGATGGGGTATTTAGAGCTGCAGTCACAATACCAAAGACATCTGCGCCTGCTCTCTCATCTTTTCAACAAGCTGTATGAGAAGCGAGGCAAGAAGGTGACCTTGATGCTTTGGTTTTGCCTGTTATCATGACTGAGGTGCCCCCTAATGCTCAACTTCCACAAGGTGGGGTACAATTTGAACATATTCCTCTATCTTTTAAAACTATTAAGGAGATTAAACAGGCATGTACTACATGGAACTACATCTCGTTACATCACAGGTCTTATTCAGGGGTTGGCTCAGTCTGAACAACTCATTCCATATGATTCGGAAATAATTGCTAGAACTTGCTTATCCACTTTGGAATTTTTACAGTTCCAAACATGGTGACAAGATGAGGCCTCTCAACAGGCTCAAAGAAATACAGCTGCTAATCCTCCTCTTAATATTACTGTGGAACAATTAATGGGGTCAGGGGCGTTATCAAGGGATTCAGAGACAACTACAATTCGATGATCAACTTATAAGTCAAATTAGATTAATTTGTCTTAGAGCATGGGAAAAGGTTAGCCCCCCGGGACAGTCTCATCCTTCTTTTGTTAATGTAAAACAATCCAATGGAGAACCTTATACTGATTTTATCACCCAATTAAAACAAAATCTGGTGAGAATTGTTGCTCAAATTGAATTAAGGGATATGTTATTACCAATGCTTGCCTATGATAAAGCAAATTCAGAATGTCAAAAGGTTTACAGCCTCTTAAAGCACAAGGAAAGCCTCTAGAGGATTATATTAAGGTTTGTCATGATATTGGATCAGAACCCTATAAGATGCAATTTGTTGGCTCAAGCCATTACAGGCTTGAAACAACAAGCAAATCAGCAGGTTAAATGTTTTAGTTGTGATAAGAGAGGACATGTGCAGAAAAATTGCAAGACTAATAAAAATACACTTAATAAGCCTACTCCCACAAATGAAAAGACACCTGGATTATGCCCTCACTGTAATAAAGGCAATCATTGGGCTACTCAGTATAGATCTAAATTTCATAAAAATGGATCCCCTTTGTTGGGAAACTGGAAGAAGGGCCCTGCTCAGGGCCCATCAAACAATATGAGCTCTCAACAAACCTGGAACACTGTTCCTTCTGTGTACCCAGCCAGCAAACAGCAACCTCATCCAGCCCTTCCAAACCATACACCCTGATTGCCAACCTCCTTCCTGCAACATCCAGGAGCGCAGCATTAGATATTCCTGCCATTGATAATTTACTTCTTATGCCAGCTATGGGAATTTATAAAATCCCTACTGGAATTAAAGGTTCAATACCTAAAGGAAGTATGGGATTATTATTTGACACAGTAGTTTAACAAGTAAGGGAGTTCAAGTCCTAATGGGGACTATAGATGAAGATTATGAGGGCAAAATTTCTATTATGATGAAAACAGAGTATCCTTATCAAATAATAAAAGGAGATTGTATAGCTCAATTGTTATTATTACCTCATATCACTACTAGCAAATCTCATATTAAAAGAACTGGAGGATTTGGAAGTACAGGAAAACAGGTGTATTGGCAAACTTTGTATCTGATTCTAGACCCACATTATCTATATATGTTAATAATAAGCAATTTTGAGGACTTGTAGATACTGGAGCTGATGTTTCTATAATATCTAAAAAGCATTGGCCAACTTCTTGGCCTTTAACAGATGTCCCTATTATGTTATATGGAATTGGAACTATGCAAAATATCTTAAAAGGTACTAATATTTTGACCTATTCAGTTCCCGAACAACAATCTGCAACTTTACAACCTTTAGTTGCAGATACCCCTATTAGTTTATGGAGACAAGATCTATTGATGCAATGGGGAGGTTATGTAACAATTCCTACTATATCGTCTCAAGCTAAACAAATTATGGCAAATATGGGATATAATCCTGTTCAAAATACACAGGCTTTTTAGCGGGGGCCACTGCCAAACAACAAAAAACAGCACTTAGAAATGGAAATCTGATGAGCCTATTTGGACAGAGCAGTGGCCCCTATCACATGAAAAGTTACAGGGTCTTGAACAGCTAGTAGAGGAACAATTATCTCTTAATCATATTGCCTCAACTACTAGTCCTTGAAATTCTCCTGTCTTTGTTATTAAAAAGAAATCTAGAAAATGGAGAATGCTAACTGATTTAAGAAAAATTAATGCTATAATTGAACCTATGGGTGCTTTACAACCAGGCATTCTGTCACTCTCTATGATATCACAAAATTGGAAAATAAAAATCTTTGATCTTAAAGATTGTTTCTATACTATTCCTCTACAAGAATCTGGTGATTTTTCTTTTACTGTACTGTCCATTAATAATAAAAAACCAGTGTCTTGATATTACTGGAAGGTATTGCCACAAGGAATGCTTAATAGTCCTACATTATGTCAATTATACATCTCCCAACCACTTGAATTTATTAGAAAATAATTCCCTCATGCTTATATTATCCATTATATGGATGATATTCTTTTAGCTTCTCCTTCTGCTAAAGAACTTCAACGTATTTTCTTAAATACAGAGATTAAATTAAAAGAATATGGGTTACATATTGCTGTTGATAAATTACAAGAGCAGGAACCATATACCTATTTAGGATATATATTGCAAAGAAATATTATTAAACCACAAAAAATACTAATTCCAACTGATTCCTTGAAAACTCTAAATGATTTTCAAAAATTATTAGGAGATATAAACTGGTTACAACCATCTTTAGAATTCCTAATCATTCCTTGACACACCTATTTCAAATCCTACAAGGAGACTCTGATTTAAATAACCCCCTGGTACTCCTTTCGGCAGCACGTATACTAAAATTGGAATGATAAATAACCCCGGTACTAACAGAACAAGCTAAACAGGAATTAGATCTTGTGAAACAAGCTACCCAGCAAAGACAACCTAAACAAGCAGATTAGACTGTGCCAATTTCTTTACTTATTCTTCCTACTTTAGATTCCCCTACAGGAATATTATGGCAACCGCAAGATATCCTTGGATGAGGATTTTTGTCCCACCCTCCTAAGAAAATAACGACTACTTACACAATGCTTATTTCTTTTCTTGTTTCAAAAATGAGATCCAGATGTATACAACTTTCTGGTTATGATCTGTATGAAATTGTTCTTCCTTTCACTAATGATCAAATCCATAGATTATTTGTTACCAGTACGGATTGGAAAATTGCCATTGCTGATTTCACAGGTGAGGTTCATAACCATTTTCCAAAGTCACCTTTGATTATTATTGCTGCTAAACACTGGAGAAGGAAATGGCAACCCACTCCAGTATTCTTGCCTGGAGAATCCCGTGGACAGAGGAGCCTGGTGGGCTGCTGTCCCTAGGGTCTCACAGAGTCAGACACGACTGAAGCGACTTAGCAGCAGCAGCTGCAGCAGCTGCTAAACACAAATGGATAATTCCTACTATCACTAAAACAATTCCTGTTATTAATGTCCCTGTTCATTTTACTAATGCAAATAAAACTCTCAAAGCCAGTTATACTGGACCCACAACAAAGGTGTGGCAATCTAGCCTAACCTCTGTTCAACAAGCCAAATTAGAGGCCATTGCTACCTTATTGGGAGAAGGCAATGGCAACCCACTCTAGTACTCTTGCCTGGAAAATCCCATGGACTGAGGAGACTGGTAGGCTGCAGTCCATAGGGTTGCTAAGAGTTGGACACGACTGAGCGACTTCACTTTCACTTTTCATTTTCCTGCATTGGAGAAGGAAATGGCAACCCACTCCAGTGTTCTTGCCTGGAGAATCCCAGGGATGAGGGAGCCTGGTGGGCTGCCGTCTATGGGGTCGCACAGAGTCAGACACGACTGAAGCAACTTAGCAGCAGCAGCTACCTTATTACAGGATGTTTCTACAGCATTAAATACTATATCAGATTCTCAATATGCTGTATGGATAACACAAATTATTGAAACCATATCTCTGCCAAAGGCGTCTTCTAAATCATCTATTATTACAATATTATCTCAATTACAAAATATAGTAAGGCTTTGTTCTGCCCCTTTTTACATTACACATATCAGATCTCATTCTAAATTGCCTGGACCATTGGCAAAGGGCAGTGATTCCATTGTCTCTTTGTTAATTCTTTTCTTACTCCTTATAAATTTTATTAACTTACACATATAAATACACGTGGCTTGATGAATAAATTTCAATCATCCAGACAAGAAGCCCAAAATACTGTTTCTGCCTGCCCCACATGTACTCTTACTCACCACATTCCTACAACTACAGGGGTTAATCCCAGAGGCCTTTATCCCAAAGATATTTGGCAGGTTGATGTTACTTATGTCCCTTCTTTTGGACGTTTGGGAGTTGTTCTTGTTTCTGTGGATACTTATTCAGGCATGACTTATGCTTCTGCTCATTCTGGAGAAACATTTACTCATGTTATCTCACATTTTTTGCAAGCTTTTTCTTACATGGGCCTACCAAAACATATTAAAACTGACAATGGCCTTGCATATATGAGTCATGGTTTTGTGAAATTTTTATCTGATTGGAATATTTCTCATTCTACAGGTATTCCACATAATTCTCAAGGTCAGGCTATTATTGAACACACTCATCTTACTCTAAAAAATACATTATTTAAACAGAAAGGGTGAGAAAAGTATGGCATATCAATGACACCAAAAGAGAAATTAGCCCAAGTTTTATTTACTTTAAATTTTTTGGATTTAAGATTGGATCATACAAAGCCAGCAGCAACATTGCATTTTCAGACCACCATTTTTAGTGAAAATTATACTCCTGGTCAAATGATTGCAGATAATACTCCTGTATAGTGGGAAAATGCTATGAACAATTGGTGTAAGGGCCTTAGGCTTAGGAAAGGATGAGGTTATGCTCTTTTCATTTCAGATGATGGACAACATCACTGGGTACCAGGAAGGCATGTCAAAGAAAGGAAAGAGGAGGACATGGTTCAACATCGATCCTCCCGGAGAGCTGCCAGCGATGGGGAAAATAAGACTGACCATCAGCAACTGCTCTGAACCAGCTCCAAGGACCAACAAAGCCAAACCACCCACTTGGGGTCAATTGAAGAAATTGACCATTGAAGGGGAAAAGTTGGTCAAAGAACAAGGATAGCCTTTGACCTTGACTGCCTTGTTCTTGGCTATGTTATCTGTGGTAACTACCACAGTAGGTGCCAATCATACTTATTGGGCATATGTGACCAATCCTCCCCTATTAAGACCAATTATGTGGGAGGATTCCTCTGTCCCAATTTTCATAAATGACTCTTTTTTGGTTACCCGAACCTTTTGACCCAAGCCTTCCTTTAAAACCAGAAGAAGGCCGACAACTTTCAAATGTTAGTGTTAATTATACTGTGGGAACAGATCTTACCCCTATATACATGGGGGCAGAAGCGCATTGTCTTAAAAGAGAATTACAAAGTTGGCTATCTATAGTTAAAGAACCTCAGGTGAACAAAATTCATTTTTTCTTATTAGAAGCATTTTTCTTTAATATCACAGGAGAAAATACTACTATGTTTCCGCCCCATCTACCTAACTGTATTATTTCTATAAAATCTGAATAGAACATTGGGTACAATGGAAATTATGTAAAGCTAATACTGGACATATTATGGCCAATACTTCTGATGGAGAAATTTTGATTGGAGTCCCAAAAGAGATCCTTTGGATAAAAATAATAATTTGGATTTGCCTATATTATTAAACAATACTTTAGACTTCATGAATAACATTGTTAACAGCTCTATATATTGGCATGGAGGGAGTTTCTCTCCTCCCTTACCTCAATTACCTTATATGCCTTTACGTTCAGAATTGTGGAAAATATCAGCTGCCTTACAACCCATAACAGCATGGAAGGGGCAATTTAATTCAACAGTATCTGGTCATTCCTTACATTTTGATAAAAATTCAACCCATTGGATTAAAGCATGTGTTTGTTTACCTTTTGTATTTTTGATAGGAGCTACTTTTTATAATGCCTCTTCTGTGCTACTTGTCAAAATTGTTCCTTTTACACTTGTATTAATTTTTCTCTTCAATTTCAGGATGGCTATTCTCTATATATTCTAAAAACCAGATCTGGAGTATGGCTTCCTGTAAAAATGAATAGACCATGGCAGACATAGTCTGTATTGTAGAAGAAATCCTTAAGAAAGTGTTAAAACACACTAAATGGTTTATTGGACTGTTAATTGCTGCCATTTTAGGAATTATTGCTATAGCTACTACAGCAGCTACAGCAGGAGTGGCATTATATCACAGTATACAGACTGTGCACTTTGTGCAAGAATGACATAAAGATTCTGATGTTCTTTGGTCTACCCAAAGACAAATAAATGGAAAATTAGCTGCACAAATGGCTGATTTACAACAGGTTGCTATACTACTAGGTGATCAAGTAAATAGTCTGCAAAAATAGATTCGTCTTAAGTGTGATTGGAACATTACTTCTTTTTGTGTCACTCCTCACAAATACAATGAACCACCATTTCATTGCGACAAAGTTAAACAACACCTCTTAAATCAAGGTAATCTATCTTTGGATATAAATAACTTACAACAAGAGATTATGGAAACTTTCTTTCAGGAACTACACCTTTTGCAAGGATCTAATCTGCTGGATGCAGCAGCAGATGGGATTTCTCAGTTAAATCCCACCCCTCACTTGAAAACTATCGGAGAATCAATGGCTGGTTTCATGTTAATTTTTATATGTCTTTTTTTTCTGTTTCTACACATTCTGGCGGCAAATCACCAAGAAAGTCCACAGATAACAACAGCAATTAGCAACTATTACTTTGGCTTCCATGATCACCAATAATCACCAAAAAATAAAAAAGGGGGATATGTAGGGAATATGCTATGCACAGGCCTATACTATAATTAATGGGGCTTCTTTGAAAAATAAGAATGACTTGCTCATCAACCCCAGGTGAACGGCTGGGAGCAGTAAAAAGTACACTGTGGAAAGACATCTTGAAAACAAGATGTTGAAGTACTGATGTGACTGATGGAAAACCATTAGTGACTGTTCCCGTAACCAGAGCCTTGAGGGAGTTGCTGAGAAAGGGCCTCACTAGCCAAAAGGCTAAAGAAAGTCATGAAAGGCCTGAAGGTTTGACATTGAGGACTGTGCACCGTATATCTTTATCCCTTATGATCTGAGATTGTAAAGAACAGATATCTCTAGAACACGAATAAGGAAATAGAAGTTAACAATAAAAGGCATGCAAGGATTAGGATCTGGGCTTTTGCATGCGAATGGCATCAGCCCCCTGACCCCCACTTTATTTCTGAGTCTTATTTTTCCTTATTCTTCTGCAGCATTGCTCCCTCAGGTCGGTTCCTTGTTGGGCTGGTCCTGACACCCAGTCTGTGATATTTTGTTATAGCAGTCCAAATGGACTAGACACCCACTGACTGCTCTAATGTTTACAACAATGCCCTGATTTGTCAAATGCTCCACAGTCTGACCCAATCAAATTTAGCCAGAGGTAGTTTTTGAGGCTTTGATGCTTGTTCTGACCTCAGGAAGGCACATCTTAATATCTCTTTCGCTGGTTCTCTTGGTAAATAAGCTGGCCTATCGCTTAGCTTGCTGCTCTCATAGAGCTATTAGCCTCCTCTTAATTGCTACCACCAAACTCTCCATTGTTTTCAAGAGGGTCTTTAAGTTTCAGCTTCCCCCACACTCTGTTTCAAGTCAGTTCCTTTGGGGAAGGCTTTGTACTCATTATTCTCAGGGAACGTCTCTCTCCTTGAGCAAAATCTCTGAGCCAAGGGCATAAGCTTCTGATCTTCTTAGTATGCCTCCTCATGTCAAAACTCCACCCTATAAGGGAGCTAGGGCAAGATCAATCAGGGTTTGGTGTTCTTTGACTCCAACACGTGGGTTCAGTTCAGTTCAGTTGCTCAGTTGTGTCAGACTCTTTGCAACCCCATGGACTTCAGCACGCCAGGCCTCCGTGTCTATCACAAACTCCTGGAACTTACTCAAACTCATGTTCATTGCATCAGTGATGCCATCCAACCAGCATCCTCTGTTATCCCCTTCTCCTCCCACCTTCAATCTTTCCCAGCATCAGGGTCTTTTCCAACGAGTTGGTTTTTCTCATCAGGTGGCCAAAGTATTGGAGTTTCAGCTTCAGCATCGGCCCTTCCAATGAATAGTCAGGACTGATTCCCTTTAGGATTGACAGGTTGGATCTCCTTGCAGTCCAAGGGACTCTCAAGAATCTTCTCCAATACCACAGTTCAAAAGCATCAATTCTTCGGTCCTCAGCTTTCTTTATAGTCCAACTACACATCCATACATGACTACTGGAAAAGCCATAGCTTTGACTACATGGACCTTTGTTGGCAAAGTAGTGTCTCTGCTTTTTAATATGCTGTTTAGGTTGGTCATAACTTTTCTTCCAAGGAGCAAGCGTCTTTTAATTTCACAGCTGCAGTCACCATCTGCAGTGATTTTGGAGGCCCAAAAAGTAAAGTCTGCCACTATTTCAATTATTTCCCCATCTATTTCCCATGAAGTGATGGGACCAAATGCGATGATCTTAGTTTTCTGAATGTTGACCTTTAAGCCAACTTTTTCACTCTCCTCTTTCACTTTCATCAAGAGGCTTTTTAGTTCCTCTTCAGTTTCTGCCATAAGGGTGGTGTCATCTGCATATCTGAGGTTATTGATATTTCTTCCAGCAATCTTGATTCCGGAAGCTTGTGCTTCTTCCAGCCTAGCATTTGCATGATGTACTCTGCATATAAGTTAAATAAGCAGGGTGACAATACACAGCCTTGATGTACTCCTTTCCCAATTTGAAAACGGTCTGCTGTTCCATGTCCAGTTCTAACTGTTGCTTCTTAACCTGCATACAGGTTTCTCAGGAGGCAGGTCAGGTGGTCTGGTATTCCCATCTTTAAGAATTTTCCACAGTTATTTGTGATCCACACAGTCAAAGGCTTTGGCATAGTCAATAAAGCAAAAGTAGATGTTTTTCTGGAACTCTCTTGCTTTTTCGATGATCCAGCAGATGTTGGCAATTTCATCTCTGGTTCTTCTGCCTTTTCTAAATCCAGCTTGAACATCTGGAAGTTCACGGTTCATGTATTGTTGAAGCCTCGCTTGGGAGAATTTTGAGCATTACTTTGCTAGCCTGTGAGATGAGTGCAATTGTGTGGTAGTTTGAACATTCTTTGACATTCCATTTCTTTGGGATTGGAATGAAAACTGGCCTTTTCCAGTCCTATGACCACTGCTGAGTTTTCCAGATTTGCTGGCATACTGAGTACAGCACTTTCACAGCATCATCTTTTAGGATTTGAAATAGCTCAACTGGAATTCCATCACTCCACTAGCTTTATTCATAGTGATGCTTCCTAAGGCCCACTTGACATTGCATTCCAGGATGTCGGTCTCTAGGTGAGTGAATACACCATCATGGTTATCTGGGTCATGAAGCTCTTTTTTGTATAGTTATTCTATGTATTCTTGCCACTTCTTCTTAATATCTTCTGCTTCTGTTAGGTCCATACCATTTCTTGGAGTACAAAGCAAAGCAGGTGAAAGGCACAAGTGGGTTAGAGATTTCATCTTATGAGTGAGGACGGGGTGGGAAAGTAGACCGTAACCTTTCAGTCACACTCACCAAGAACTGAGCCTCTGCAACCTACAGTTGGAGAATATAAGAAATGCTGACACCTTGCCCCTCCTGGTGAAATACTATATCTCTTCATTGAGAACTGAGGGGAGAGGAAGCCCTGTCTTCTTGGCCACGAGCCAATCAAGAGTGGAGCTTCCTTTATACTGAGCTGAGAGGGAGCAGATCGCAGCTCAAGTACCACATACTCACTGTTTTTACCAAGATTTAGTAGATTTCCTTGACTTTATTTATTTTTTTTTTTTCATATTCTATATGCCCTTAGTACAACTTCCAGAGACTTTCAAAGGTTATTTATTTTACAATTTTCACCAGACTTTACATATGTATCACTGGGAAATGGATCCATGGGGTTCTTCACACTGGCATTCCAGCAGTGGCATTCCAAATATGCACTGCTTTTAATGTAAGAAAATATTATTTTATTGTGAGCATTAACACATTTCTTAAATTTTATTTTGCAATTTAGTTGTCAATTATTTTTTTTAGGGTGCAAACAGTTTTAGTCCATAAGCCCCAGGCACAGTGTCTAGAGAGCTTAACAGAAAAATGGCTCAGATCCAGTTAATTCACTTTTAGCATAGGTGAAGTCACTACTCCAGCATGTCTAGTTGTCCTCACAGCAGGTAATCCCATCTGAACAGCAGATCTGCTCATTAGACTCTTCCCTCAGCACCAACTTTAGCTGAGACATAATCTGAGGCATTCAGCCACTATTCCATTGTATAGAATAAAGAATTGTGAGCTGAATTTCTTAGTTTAGTATTCTTCTGGTTGCCTATTACTAACGCCAGTAGTGTCCTAAACGTAGCGACCTGGGTTACAAATCAAAATCCTACAGCTTTTATCACTAAAACAGCCACCAATCCAATCTCCAATTATATAAGCATATCTCAAAGGATAGTCCCTTCTGCTTCACAGTTTAATTGGGCATGGACAAACATAAAATTATTTTAGAACAATGATAAAGTCAGGTAAAAATAATTACTTCTAATATGAGATGACAAGGTGGAGAGTGACCTGAATTAGAAATGTGAAACCTGCATGGGGCATTACCAACACTGATCGGCTGGATGACTAAGGGTTTCCACTGAATAGAAGCTCTGTGTTAACCACATGTGCCCTGTCTCTCAAAGTTCTAGAGCAATGTGAGATGCATTAAGAGAAAGTTCATGATTTCCTAGGCAGCACCTTTGCATATAAATAGCAGTACAGTAAAAGTTGCAGAGAAGATTAAAGACTTGAAAGGGATGGGATGGAGAAAATCATAAAACACTTCTGATTCTGAAATTCTGTAACTGACCAATGTGACTGTACAGTCCAGAGTAAAGGTGAGAGGATGGTCCTTTTTTGTGCCCTACATGGGTAAAAACACACTTGGATACTGTTCACATGTGAAGTGCATATTTTTATTAGGTTCCCTGACAAACTAACAAAATCCAAAGAAAGAGATCCCACAGAGAACCACATCATATGAAGAACACTTGAAGGACTTCATGTCTACCTGAAAAATCGGGTTTAGGAAACAAAGAGTTATTTACAAATACTTCCAAGCTGTTCTTAAAAGTGTAAAAATTGCCTGGCATTACTAAGTACTCAAAGTCCAGTTCAAGGCACAACAAATCACTCATTTATTCAGTAAACATTTATTCTGTACCTCCTTTAAGGGAAGTCCTGTGTTAGGTGAGTGTCTAGGCCACATGGATAAGTAATGAAGAGTCTAGGAGCAGAGATACGCACATGAATAACCAACTAACCATAATACAAGGGAGAGTATGAGAGGTGTCATGTGGGTAGAACAAAACCTACTTCAAACTCAAAGGCAGGAATCAAAAAAAAAAAAAAAGCAGGAATCACTATGTCCTGATATCAGGATCAGAGAAGGCGACATTGATTCAGGACTGAAAGGTGTATGCTATTCGTGTGAGAATAAACATATTAGGAGGTCACTGAAGGTGGTTGGAAAGCAGAAGCAAAAGTTTAGAAGTGGGAACAGGATAGAAAAATATAGTAGAACAAAGGTGAAGAACAGAAGAGCCTGAGTAAAGCAACCATAGGTGTAGAAATATCAGGTATTGGGGAGTAAGACAGGAAGGGTGCCAAATAGTACAGAGCTTGTACTCCAGGCTACAGACAATGACTATGTATGGGTATCATTAAAGGTTCTAGAATACACAGTGGTGTGTGTGTGTGTGTGTGTGTGTGTGTGTGTGGCTTTGCTGTTGTTTTTATTCCTGGTATAGATTAGAGGCAAACACAAGAAAGGCAGGAGGCTTGCACAAGGGTTAGTCAGGAGGAAATGACATTCTGAAGCAGGTCACAGGCAGGTAGCAGGGGGAATGGACAGAGGAAAGAGACTCATGAGATATTTCAGAAACTGAATCATCAGGCCCCAGACCTGAACTGTCAAATCTAAAGGACTGTGGAAAGAGCAGAAACCCCAGCTAGAGGAGGAAATGACTGAGAGGCAGAAGTGGCTGAATTAATATGAAAGCACAGCACTATTGCCCAGTTGAGTGGGTAGGACAGGACCAGGAAATGTTCTACATCTCGCTCCAAGCACTTCTCAATCCTTGCCCAACTCATGATCACACCCCCTCAGAGGTTGCTCACCAAGGAAATGCCCGAAGTCAAATGCAGAACCAATCCTATACTTCAAAACACAAACTTGTAGAAAAAGAGATTAGATCTGTGTTTACCAGAGGAAGAGGGTAGGGGGAAATGGGAACTGGATGAAGGGAGTCAAAAAGTATAAACTTCCAGTTATAAGATAAATAAGTACTAGGGATATAATGTATAACATGATAAATATAATTAAGGTTGCTGTATGTTATATATGAAAGCTGTTAAAAGAATAAATTCTAAGAGTTCTCATGACAAGTAATAAAAAAGTTTTTTCTATTTCTTTAATGTTGCATCTCTGAAGGAGGCCATGGCAACCCACTCCAGTACTCTTGCCTAGAGAATCCCATGGACAGAGGAGCCTGGCAGGCTACAGTCTGCAGCCCTGGAGAGAGTCGGACATGACTGAAGCAACTTAGCACACAATGTTGTATCTCAATGAGATGATGGATATTCATTAGACTTATTGTGGTTAATAGTTTCATGATGTGTTTAAGTCAAATCATTATACATCCCAAACTTATACAGTGCTTGCTGTATGTTAATTACATACCAATAAAAATGGAAGAAGGAAAAAAAAATAGAGCCAATCTCATCTAAGAGAAGCTTTACTAGCTACACAGTTCAGTTCTCCATGAAGGCCAGGGTAGCTTCAGGGTTGGAGAACCCCTCAGTAAGATCCTCAAACAGAACATCTGAAAAGTACCTTCTAGTCCTAAGCCTGCCACTGGTTAACCTCTTGAAACCTTAAATGATGGCCCTCCTAAGTCTCAATTTCTTTGCTGTAAGATGGGAGTGATAATGTATACCCCACCTACTTCACAGGTTTGTGGGATTACACAGGAAGAGACGGAATGTTGCAAAGCACACAAATGCCAGGGGTCATTAGAAGTTCTTTGAGGTCATAAACTACAACAAATTCATGTTTGTATCCTACATAGAGCTGACTATGGAAAGAGGGAGGGAGCAAGGTGGAGAAGAAAACACCATAGTCTGGGCCCCACAGGCAGCCTGGTGTCAGCCAAGGAATATACTGCCTACCATATCTTCAAGAAGATCCTACATCCAGAGAAACAGATGAGAATAACTGTCCACATCTACCTCCTCGTTTAACTGATGGGAAGCTTCACCCTGAAAGAGGCCCAGTGATCTGCCCAATATCTTTAGTGGCAGAGGGTCCAAGAATAGGACCAATAACACAGTCATAGGTTAGATGGTATTTTCACCCACATTATCTTACAAGCAGACTTTGAGCTGGGTGGGAAGGATTATTAAAATTCCCATTTTCCAGTCTGAAGTTGAATGACTTTTCTAGGGCAGGATTCAAATCCAGACAGTCGTACCCCCAGTTCACTGCTCTTTCCCTGTTGGTATTAGCACAATCATCTCAGCATTCAGTATATTTCAGACTCGCAGTTCTGTTTTATTTTATCCTGCCTTCAGCAGTATTTCACATTCAGTCTTTCCTGGTAGAATTCTACTGACCTTTTGTCTTAAAATCCAGTTCAGTGGCCACACTGGGCACCAGAAACAGTTTTAAAACTCAATCATCAAAACTGAGCCTCCCCATGTATCCATAAATCATTTTCCAAAGTACATCCCCACATGTGTATCATTCCATAAGTATGAATAATGTATGTATCATTATTGTACTAAATACATTGACCTAGGGTGCTCAAAGAGCACTGATAGCTAATTGAAGCAGTATTTATCACATAAATACCAAGAAGGCAGTTTTAACAAATGGGTGGAACAATGAGATTGAAAACTTGCTGACTTTATCAATGAAAACTGATTTGCATTCACAGAAGGACCTCAAAGTGAAGTGAGCAACAGGGAAAATGATCAGGATAATTCTAGTCAGCTACATTCAAAAGATCTGAACCTGAATGCGTTTTCTATTTAAGGAGGTCCAGGGAAGACGCAGAGGTGGGAGGAATGATAAAAAGAATTAACCTTGCCACCATCTCAATGTCCTGTCTTTCCACCATAACCCTTATTTCAGGAAGAAGGCATGCATGTTTTGCTCCCCTTTTTTAACTCATGGAAGAGGATTAAAACTGCTCAGTCTCCCGGAGCTTGCAGAGGTTTCTGAGTGGGTTTCACCAGGGATGGGGCGACACCTCCAGGCAGCACTTCCACGGGACAGGCCAGGGAGCAGGACGGCGCAGAGGCCCTCTACTGTGGCCCGCACCTCGGCACCCTGTACCCCAGTGTCTTGGCAGCAGTTTCTGCTGGAAAGCACCGGCCTCCCTTCCTCCTGTTCCCTCTCCTTTCTAGTCGCGTCAATTACGACACAACTCGCCACCCTTGCCCGCGGTCAGCAGCGGGTAACAGATCCTAACCTCCAGGGAGCCCTCGGTGTAGGGTTCAACAGACTTGGCAATTGCCTGGTGAAGACACCTGCCCCACAGCCTACCCCGGCCCCGCCAGACGCGGCGGACCCGAGGGCTGCGAGCGCTGCGCTCCAGAGATGCCCGTTACAGAGCAGCACCCAAGGCAGCGAGGTCCACACCCAAGGCCATCCTAGGGCTGCTGTGAGGGGTCGGGGGAGACTAGGCCCCAGACAACGCCCCCACCCTCCATTAATAAAAGGCAAGATTTTTAAAAAAGCGTCATTTACCGACATGAGTGATCACTGTGGCCAGTCGCCGTGTGAACTCCTGAGGGGCCATTTCTTCTTTTAATCAAAACAGCATTTCACCGAAAAACCACTCGGTATAAACAAAACAAAGCAACACAAAGCTGTTTCTATCGCTGCTATGGATGACTATTTAAAGGCATCTCCTCCAAAGGAAGTTCGGCCCTCACACTCTTGCTCTCCTAAGGCACCAAACGAGAGTCACTCCCAGTCAAGGCCAACTCTCCACCGCCGCGCGGCTAAAGGACGTCAGCCACGCCCCGCAGGGGGTAAATTTAAAGAATCGGTTGAGCAGCTCTCCCAACGCGACGACTGCCGTTGGGAGACAGAAAAGTAGCAGTTCCTAAGGAGAGAAGAGCACGTCGCCCCAGTCTCGCCGTAACCCTGCTTCTGGCTTCCTGGGTCGAGGGGGTTGAATAGGTTTCTGGATCTGAGGTCCGATCTTTGGCTCTGCCTCCTGGGAGGGTCGGGATGAAGTATACTCTGTCAGCCCACAAGAGGCGCGCGGACTCGGCGGTTGCGGAGAACTGAGGAGCTGAGGTGCTGAGGGACCTGGAGGCGTGCTACGCCCCGCCTACGCCGCCTCACAGCGCGTCGCAGAGCTTCCCGCCTCCGCGCGCACCTTTCCCCGCCCGGGGGGCGGTGCCCGACGCTCCCGGAGAGGTGCGCACGCGCGTGTCCTTATTCAGGGGAATGATGTGCCAGCTCCCCTAAGTGTTAGTTGCTCATTGGTGTCCGACTCTGCAACCCCATGGACTGTAAGCCACCAGGCTCCTCTGTCCATAGCATTCTCCAGAAAAGAATACTGGAGTGGGTTGCCAGTTCCTTCTCCAGGGGATCTTCCTGATCGGAGGATGGAACCCAGGTCTCTTGCATTGCAGGCAGATTCCTTACTGTCTAAGCCACTAGGAACCTATCTTGAATCGTCCCTTAAGACTGGGGGCGATTCAAGATCTGTCCTCCAGCTGTCGGGGAGAGGAGACAGCGACTTCAGTTTGGTATCCCACCCTACCCCACCCCCACCCTACACCCCGCCCCCTCGCCTGGTATCTGTGGAGAAGCCCAGGCAAGAAAGGGACTGGCAGGAAGTTCTGCGGCCGCCCGCCGGTGCTCTGGGAGAAGGGCTGTATGAGGTACAGTTGACCGTCCCATCTCGTGACTCCGGGGACCCAGGGGTGGCTAGAGTTTGTTTCTCCCTGTTAGGGGTTGTCTCGTTCAGTTATCAGCGTCCACTGGACACACTCGCATTTGGAGCCGGGAGCGCGGGCTGTGCTGCAGCTGGGCTCGGCAGGTGGGTACGTACGAGTGACTCCACCGTGTGGGCCTTTTCCTTTGTGCAGCTCGCCAGCGCTGCACCAGCCAACAGTCAGGCGCGCCAGCGCTCCCTCCAGGAAAGGCTCTGGCACAGCGTCCTTGCGAATCCTACCTGTCAGCCGCAGGAGCGTCTGCTCCGCAACTATCCAGTGGTAGATGCCGTCGCAGGGCTTCATTAGGTGGCTCCAGATACTACCTGACAGACGGAGTAACCGAATTAAGAAGCCCACGCGAAAAGCCTGAGCAAATGCAAATCTGGCCAGGTTGTCCCCCCAATCCATTCTTAAAAGGAGGGACCCGGTCGCGAGAGTGCCAGGATCACCCACAGGTTCTGAGCCAATTCTGGAGAGCTCAGGTTTCCTCTTTTTTATGTAAAAAGCCAAACCCCAAACACCTTGGATGAAATTTCTAGGAATAGCCCCTCAACCCTGGCGTTTGGAGATGTTCTTCAATGCTTTCTGCTAACAGTTGTGGGCTGTGGTTAAGAGATGGTGTTAAGCCACCTTCAAAGTGAAATTTGTGCAGAGGTTCTTCCCTCCTATGACTGGGCTGTTTGCACTTTGCCTGCACAAGTAGAGCAACCATTTTCATAGCAACCCCTTGCAAGAAATTCAGAGAGGGGTTAAAGACCCAAAGGAGTAATATAGCTTTGGGTTGTGTTTCCACAGTAGTTTCTGGCTCTTCAAGGATGACAAGTAGTTTTGAGGAACCAGATGAAGTCTTTCCTGTTGGTAGTAGTAGTATCCGGTGCCCAGTCAGAGCCAACTGTGAACTGGTCCCTAGAAAGCAACATATTGCTGAGGAGACTGATAATGTGGGACTTTCTAAAATTTGCAGATTCAGTGACCTCAGCTTCTTGGGTTAAGTCAGGTTCTTAATCACAGATGGAAGGGAAGCGAGAAGGGAAGAGTAAGGAGAAGCTTATGAATAGGAATGAGAGAAAAAAGAAAGAAAAAGGAAAGAAAGAAATCACACTCAGAAGGTAGCTCTCCTTCTCACATCTGTACCTTCACTATCTTCAGTCTGTCCCCTCATCTTTAACACACACTCTCTCTGGGGCCTCAGCTACTCTACCTGGGCCATAAGGGAGTAGGTTTGTGATCCCCAAGGTCCCTTTTGCAGTTCTGAAATCATATAACTAAGCAGAAATGAGCATAGCTTTCAATAGCCCATATCTCCTTGTTCCTTCAAGAAAACAGTCATTATCTCCATTTTTCTTGTGAATATGGACAGGCTTCCTGTCTTCTCTCCTCCACAGCCCTCCTCCATTCTGTGCCTCTTTTTATCTATCCTAATTATGATTTATCTCTTGTTGCTGACAAATTACATTGCTTTAATGATTTCCCTGGTGGCTCAGACGGTAAAGCATCTACCTACAGAGGGGGAGACCTGGGTTCAATCCCTGGGTCAGGAAGATCTTCTGGAGAAGGGAATGGCAACCCACTCTGGTATTCTTACCCCCCTCTCCAAAAAAAAAGGGGCTCCAAGAAATGTATGGAAAAATCAAGGAGCAAGTCAGAATAGTCTGCCTTCCTCTCTACTGAACAAATTAATAATCAGTCACATCTATTGAACATCAATTATATGCGGAAGGTTGCGATGTGCTTAGTCGCTCAGTCGTATCTGACTCTTTGCAATCCCATGAACTGTAGCCCACCAGGCTCCTCTGTCCATAGGGATTCTCCAGGCAAGAACACTGGAGTGGGTTGCCATGCCCTCCTCCAGGGATCTTCCCAACCCAGGGGTCAAGCCCAGGTCTCCTGCATTGCAGGCAGATTCTTTACCATCTGAGTCACCAGG
Organism: Cervus canadensis; assembly: GCF_019320065.1. Lineage (NCBI taxonomy): Eukaryota > Metazoa > Chordata > Mammalia > Artiodactyla > Cervidae > Cervus > Cervus canadensis. The sequence goes on along the minus strand of NC_057392.1, from coordinate 59,365,880 downwards.
GAAGCCCATGAATACTGGAGTAGGTAGCCTATCCCTTCTCTGGGGAATATTCCCAAGCCAGGAATCAAACTGGGATCTCCTGCATTGCAAGAGGATTCTCTACCAGTTGTGATAGGCAGTGTCAATTACAGCAGCTATCACCACCATATAGTAAGTGACTGCTCTGTGCCACCTGGTATGATGGCAGGCATTTCACAAACATCATTTAAGCCCCACAGTAACCCTGTATGGCTTTGGTCTCATTTTGTAGATGCTGTTGGTATAAGAACCAAAGTGTGTATCACTAAACATATGAATCTAGACCATTCTCTGCTTTCAGGTAAGGATTTGCCTGAGCTTAGAAGACAAATCATCCTCCAAGCACTACCAAAGTAGATTCTACCTCCCTTTTGGTGGATTGTCAGCAATGCCTCTGGCAATGAAGAGAAAGTCAAAGGAGGTGCCACAAGTGAGGTGAGGTACCTGGTTTAGTCTAAATCAGTGGTTCTCAAACTAGCAGAATCACCTGGAAATATAGATGAATTTTTTAAAAATACAAACTCCTAGTCCTTGCCTCCAGGGATTCTGATTCAGTAGTGTGGGATAAGATCTGAGAATGTGCATTTCTAACACATACCCAGGATTGCTGATGCTGCTGGTCCACAGTGAGCACCACTGACTACAGCAAAGCTCTTCAAACTTCTTAGACTACAAACCATAGCATGATATAAATTTTACCTCATGATACAGCAGACATAAATATACATAATTAAAACAAAATGAAAACAATTGTTGTATGGAACAATTTTTTCCCCTCAGAAAATTAACTCAAAATGAATCACTGACCTAAATGTAAAACACCAAACAATAAAATTCCCATAACAGTTTTCATTCCAATCCCAAAGAAGGGCAATGCCAAAGAATGTTCAAACTACCATGTATCTGCACTCATTTCACATGCTAGCAAGGTAAAGTTCAAAATCCTTCAAGCTAGCCTTCAACAGTACATGTACTGAGAACTTCCAGATGTACAAGCTGGATTTAGAAAAGACAGAGAAACCAGAGATCAAATTGGCAACATTCACTGGGCCATAGAGAAAGCAAGGGAATTCCAGAAAAACATGTACTTCTGCTTCGTTGACTATGTGGATCACAACAAACTGTGGAAAATTCCTAAAGATGGGAATACCAGACCACCTTACTTGTTTCCTGAGAAACCTGTATGCAGGTCAAGAAGCAACAGTTAGAACTGGACATGGAACAACAGCCTGGTTCAAAATTGGGAAAGGAGTACACCAAAGCTGTATATTATCACCCTACTCATTTAACTTCTATGCAGAGTATATTGTGCAAAATGCCAGGTTGGATGAATGACAAGCTGGAATCAAGAGTGCTAGGAGAAATATCAACAACCTCAGATATGCAGATGATACCACTCTAATGGCAGAAATTGAAGAGGAAATAAAGAGCCTCTTGATGAAGGTGAAAGAGGACAGTGAGAAAGCTGGCTTAAAACTCAATGTTCAAAAAATTAAGATCATGGCATCCCGTCCCATCACTTAATGACAAATAGAAGGGGGGAAAGTGGAAACAGTGGCAGATTTTATTTTCTTGGGTTCCCAAATTACTGTGGATGGTGACAACAGCCATGAAATTCAAAGATGCTTGCTCCTTGGAAGGAAAGCTATGACAAACCTAGACAGTGTATTAAAAAGCAGAGACATCACTTTGCCAACTAAGGTCCGTATAGTCACAGCTATGTATGGTAGTCATACCAGTAGTCATATACGAATATGAGAGTTGACCATAAAAAAGGCTCAGCACCAAAGAATTGATGCTTTCAAATTGTGGTGCTGGAGAAGACATTTGAGAGTCCCCTGGACAGCAAGGAAATCAAACTAGTAAATCTGAAAGGAAATCAACCCTGAATATTCATTGAAATGGCTGATGCTGAAACTGGAGCTCCAATACTTTGGCCACCTGATTCAAAGACCCAATTCATTGGAAAAGACCCTGATGCTGGGAAAGACTGAGTGCAGGAGAAGCGGGCAGCAGAGGATGAGATGGTTGGATAGCATCACCGACTCAGTGGACATGAGTTTGAGCTAACTCCAGGAGATGGTGAAGGTCAGGGAAGCCAGGTGTACTGCAGTCCATGGGACTGCAAAGAGTCGGACATGACTTAGCAAATGAACAACAAACAACAACATAACATAGGAGAAAATCTAGATAACCCAGGATTTGGTGAAGACTTTCTAGGTACAATACCAAAGGTATGTACCATGAAAGAAAAACTTGATAAGATAGACTTCATTAAAATGAAGCTTTTCTGCTGTGTGAAAGATACTATTAAGAGAATAAAAGGAGAAGTTATGGGTTGATAGAAAATATGTATGAAAAATATAACTCTGTTAAAAAAAAAGGGGGGGGGCTATTATCTAAACCATACAAAGAACTCTTTAAAAAAAAGGACTGTTAAAATACAAGAACTCTTAAATCTCAATAGTAAGAGTATAACCTGATTTTTGTAAGTGGGGGGAAGGGTTAAGCTCTATCTTATACTCATTATTGCTGTAAAAATAGTCTACCAACTTGCAACTAGAAGACTAGTAAGTTCTAGAGATCTAATGCACTGCATTAGTGATTATAATCAACAATACTGTATCATGTACTTCAAAGTTGCTAGGAGAGTAGATCTTAAATGTCCCATCAAAAAAGAAATCATAATTATGTGACATGAAAGAGGTGTTGGCTAATCCTACAACAGTAATCATATTGCAATACATAAAGGTATCAAATCAATAGGTTGTACAACTTAAACTTATACAAAGCTATGTGTCAATTATATCTCAATTTTTTAAATGTGACATTACAGAAAAAACAAGTTTATCTTAAAATTCTGTAATTTCAATTTTGAGACGATTAAGAGGAGGATTTGTTTTAAATACATGTTTTTCACATTTGGGGAAACATTATAAAATGTTGTATTTTTCATACCCCACACCCTTTTAAATCAGGACACTCCCCCTTTCTTCTTCCCCTCAGAAAACTCTATAAGATTAAGAGTCCTGTAAGGGCTCTTCGCCCTGAAGCCCATGAGAGAAAAAGAACCCCATAAACCACAGAAAGAAATATCCATGGGGCACTCAGGTAGCCTAAAAGGTCTGAGAAAAGCAGGCCCTACCCTAGTTGGATCCCACCCGAAGGAACGAACGAAGCAGCGACCCCCACGGGCACGCAGCCATCTCCAGCACTGCAGCTCTGCTCTCTTCTTTGATTGGTTTTAGCGGTGACGCCCCCTCCCGAATGCCTCGCTCGGATTGGCCTACTTCTTGGACCAGACTGGACGGTGGCCAGCGGAGGACAAGAGACTTCTAAACCGTCTGGAGGGACGATTTGGGTCACATCCGAGACGCAGTTGCACATCAACAAGCGTCCGGGCTCCAGGGACAGGGCGGCGGCCTCTGTGGTGTCGGTGCTGCTGATGGCGACTGAGAGGAACTGTGGCAGCTAGTCCAGAGCCCGCTGCTGTTGCTGCTGCCGCCCAGGCAACGGTGGGTGGAAAGGCGGCTGTGTTCCTGCCCAGGGATGGGGGCGTGGGGTGTTGGCCCGCCTGAGCGGTGCGAGTTTCGGGGGTTCGGGAGGCTCGGTAGAATCTGCTTGTCAGCGGATTCTGCTTTCAGCCCCACCCGTGAGAAGTCCTCCTCCTCCCAGCCCTCCCCTTTCTTCCCCTTCTCTAGATTCACTCTTCAACCTGCCCTTTGCCTTAGTTTCTCCCGTTAGGGGTAGGAGTAGGGGGAATGGAACTGGGCCTACCATCCTCCAGGCCCTCTTACCTATGGGGGCAAGAATAGGGTTGACAGAGTTAGCGATAAAAATACAAGATGCTAGTTAAAATTTAAATTTCAGATAACACAATTTTTATTGTAAATGTCTCCGATATCAAGTCAAAGTAAAAATATAAAACAGTATTTGTAAATTGTCTGAAGCTTAACTGGGCGTCCTGTTTTTTATCTGGCCAAGCAAGGATAATCCAATCCTAAGCAAGAATAACATTTATACAACTTCCTAACCATTTACAGTGTCCTTTCCTAGCACTCCCTATATAGGGAGTATTATAATCCGTGTTCTGATGAAGCCCAAAAGGTCTAACACAAGATTATGCAACTAGTAAGTAATGCGGCCAGAACACTTTAAAAGCCATTTCAGTTCTGCTGGCCCTCTCAGATGTGCATTTCAAAGAAAGAGTCCCGGAGAGCTCTTTTAATTGTTAGAATGAACATAACAAAAGCAAATTTATCTTTCAGAGGGCCTGGAAAGTTGTTTTATATTTAGGTTCTTTGCTGTGGCATTTACCTTATATTTAAGGGAAGAGACTGTATTAAATTGTCAAGGAATATTGACTTACTGTGTAATGATGAAAGTTTATTATATATGTATTAAGTCACAATGGCCCATCATTTGACTTTGATATCAGTGGATAAGGTTATATTCATGCAAGAGAGCCATACATCATTGCATAGGTAATGATTAAGGCGGTGAAGGGTATTCTGGAATGAAACACACCTGTGTTCAAAACCTAGATTTCACACTTTGATGGCAGTAGGCAAGTTACATAATCTTTCTGGGCCTCCGTCTCCTCTTCTTTAAAGTAGAAATGATAATAATTGTATCCACTTAATAGGATTGTTGTATTAAATTCTTGTCAAGTGCCTTGGACATTGAAATTTATTAATTTTATCTATGATTAACCATTACACTTTAACTTTTAGTGAATGTGAATTTTTGGCATAAATTATAGATAATAAGTATTTTAATTTTAGTTTTAAGTTGAAAAAAGATGAGTAATTAAGAATATAATGAATACTGTGAGTTTCAGTGCAAAGAAACATACTATTCAATAATAGCTAAAGCAGATATTTTAGACCATAATATACCAATTTTACCAAATCACAAATCTGTAAGCCAGGCTAATATAATAAAAATTTATATTTTAGTCTCAGAAATTGTTCCCTATGTATAACCTTACATGCTTTAATATTCATTGTGTTATAAACAGGAAGAAACATTAGCACTCTCCAAGGGAAAGAAAATGACTATAGGGTGAGAAATAAAGCCAAAAAATAGGTTTATGGTCAGTGGCTGTTTATGGTGAGGTAGGCTTAGTATGTTTTAAAAACCAAATGTCAAGCTTTGTAGGAGTTTTATATTTCTTTTTATTTCCTTAGTGTTTACAGTGTTAACATAGTTCACTTACAAACTATTCTCTAAAATTCCTCTTGTGAACTTTTCCCAGTTTTTCTCCAGAAAAACCTTTCCACCACCTTGAAGAGAACAAGGAATTATGAAAATTAAAGGTCTAATCTTAGCAACTATTGACTGTTACCTGAGTGATAGTAAACAAGTCATTTAACATTTCTGAGCCTTGGTTTATCTCTAAAATCATAACTACCAAAAACCTGTTCCACCATCCCCAAGGTTTATTAATGCTATCAATTATTATGAGCTGTCACCCACCAGAGAAAGCTTCAACCAGGGATGAATCCAACCATTTGTATTCTTTGTGCCTGTAGCAAACCTCCTCAAAGGGCTACAGAAATTTGCACACTGGAAAGACTTGTAATAAAATAAATTCATAGTAGTCCACTTCACCTGGGCTTTCAGCAGACCAAGAAATTAAAGCTTTCTTTCTTTTATGGGAGATAGGATCTATGCCCTTTTTGTTATTGTTGTTAAGTTTAAATGCAATTTTGCAACATGAAAACTGCGGTCTCTGTAATTAGAAATCTTTGTCACTTGTGATACATCTGTTGCTTGCTATCTGTTTTCAAAGCTTATTGCTATATTAGCTCTAAAATAAAGCTTTTCTTAACAAAGCTATAGGCTTTATTAAAATCAAGTCTGCCAATTAAAAAACAATGGGGAAAAAAACTCAAGGCTGTATAAGTTTCCTATTGGAACGATACTTATTTTTGAAGTGGCTGATAATCAGTGAATACATATCAGAACAATTTGCCATGGATCTATAAATATAGAGCTTGTTTCCCTACTTATGTGTCTTGTACATAAAAGAATAATGTAGAAAATGTTTGTTTGGGTTCTTTAATTATTTAGCTGATATATGTAGGGAACTGAGGATCCCAAGTTTGAAAGGGCACAAAAATCTAAAATTAAAAATGAGATGCTTAAAAGGATTTTATCTTGAAGCAGTTTGATTTGTCTGCCTTGTAAGCTTGGAAGTGATTCTACATTGTGCTGCATAAAAACTGTTTGCAGACCAGAATTTTAAACTAAATATAAACAGTTTAACATTTAGCCATGTACTTTGAAAGTCATGTGTTGGAGGCTTTATTTGCAAAACATAATAATTTAAGCTTTTGACTTTTAGGTCCAAAAGATACTTCTAGCGCTTGGATACTACCTGGGAGCAGCTCGTCATGCCTGCATTGTATGGAACAAGTGTTCAAAATAAAATGCAAAAACTGCAAGCTGATGGAAGAGGCAACACACAACATCCCTGGTACTCCAGGGAGAACATTTGATATAGAGGATATCTTTGTATTGGCATATTTTTCCTAGGGCATTTTTAAACCAGTGATATTTAGGGTATGGGAAGGAAAATAATTATCCTAATTGTTTAAGCCATGCATGAATATCTAGAGATGATACTAAGACTTTTCTTTAATAGGCTTTATTTTTTTGTTTTAAGTTTACAGGAAAATTGGGATGAGAGTTTCCAGGTTCCTATATTGTTACAACAACTTATATTAGTTTGGCATTTGTTAAAATTAATGAACCATCATTGACACATTATTAATTAAAGTCCAGAATCTCTTCAGGCTTCCTTAGTTTTCACCTAGTGTCCTTTTTCTGTTCCAGGATCCTGTTCAGGATACCATGTGACATTTAATATGTTTCCTTAAGCTCTTCTTGCCTGTAACAGTTATTCAAATTCCTCTCCCCCCACCATTTTGTCTGTGTGTGTGTGACCTTCACCATTTTGAGAAGCACTGGTCAGATAGTTAGTAGGATGCACTTGTATTGGAATTTGTCTGATGTTTTTCTCAAGGTTAGACTGTAGTTAGGGGGTCTTGAGGAGGAAGACCACACAGGTAAAATACCATTTTCATTTCATTCTATCAAAGGGTTTTACTATTGGTGTTGACCTTGATCATGTGGCTGAGATAGTTTGTCAGATTTCTTCATGTAAACTTCTTCTTCCCTCCCCGCTCCTTCTGTACTGTGGTCTCTGGAAGGAAGTCTCTATGCACAACCCACTCTTTAAGTAAAACTTTTTTTCACTTTCCCAAATGGACCAAGATGCTTATTTTGGATGAAGCTGATAAAAAATATTGAGCCAAAGGATTAAAGGTCAAATCCATGAGTTTTACCGGAAATCGAATACAAGGACTCAGGTGTGCATGTGATTTTTTGCAGAGGGCAGGTTGGAATAACTGTTGCAATATAGCTGTGATGTGCTATATTGTCCTTTCCCCTGCCAAAAGCAATTGTTTCCTACAATCTCTGTCTCACTCAGTTCTGTAGTAAGACAGGGACGCTTGGTCTCAAACATTATTCCTCTAAGTATCATTATGAAAACTGTTATAGTTGATACGTCATCATAATTCATCATTGTCTCTTTTTGAAGGTTGTGTCCCTTTCTGCCTTAATGCCAATCAATATGCTAAAGTCCTCAAAAAGTTCCTGAGGGATCCATTTCCAATTCTAGTGAAGAATGAGCTGATCTTTGAAAGGTATATATTATTGTATCTTATAATAATTTCGAAATCGAGTAATGTTTTTCTAATTAATGTACATAAAAATTATAGCCAGGATTTTTTTTTTTACCTTCTTATTTAAGCTCTGTGCTAAAATTGCAGTAACTAGTATCTGCAGTGTCTTAGTGCTTGTAATAAAGCTAACAGAGTAAACACAAGGAGAAAAACAACCGTACCAGATTGTAGAAAAACTGCAAGTAACTAACTCCAGGGTATTTTGTTCTAAAATTTGGTACAGTAATATCAGTATTTTGACAGAATTAAAAGAATGAATTTCTAATGGGTTCCATCCAATGGTAGGAGTAAGAGTGAGAAGTCAAATGGCTTTTTATTCTGACTCTGATCTGAATTAACATTTTCCTCTCTGAAATACTGTAAGGAAGGAATTGTATGCTGTCTATGACATATGAGGGACCAGCCAGTACACAGGCTGTTCTTTTTAAGGACTCAAGGCAAAGGGTAGACTGGATCTGAGAAAACGCATGTCAGGATTTCAGTCTCTTATGTGGCAGGATCTGTTCTTCCCTGGTATTGCTACTTAAGACACTGTTAATATCTCATTATTTCCTTAAAAAACTGAAGCAGGATCTAATTACAACGTAGCTGAGAAGTGCTGCATTGTCTTTGCCCCCTGCTCAAAATAAGACTGTTTCCTTTCAAGTCCTGTCTGCTGTAGCACCCAGGGATGCATGGTTTCATACACATTTACCAATTTAAACCCTGACTCAACAAATGACTCCTGAGAGTTAAGGCTTATTAATATTTTTCAGGTGCTGACAGAAAGAAAGAGGCATTACCAAGAGGGAACTCCTTGATAAGGTACAAACCACATTTTGATACTGACTTACTGGTATTTAATTTCATTATGTTATTTATACTAAAAGTTGATTTTGAGGGAAAGATTTTTCATTGTCTTTGTCAGCTCAAGCAATGTAGGGATATAAAGACCATACTCCACAGATAGCGGTGTGATTTATAGGAATTCATTACAATTTTGTGTCCTGAAAGATTGTATAGAAGTTGCTTTTGAATTAGAGTTTGAATATATTATCATATCTCAGGCTCATGTTTTTATGTACAACTAATGTTCATGGTTATGAACTACGATCTGCCCACTTCTTGTGAAAATTGTATTCTCAGTTGAGTATTTGTCATCTTCACTGAATTACTTGCTTTTATTCTGGAAAAATAAATCATGTATTGTTTTTTCAAGTATGATTTTGTCAGCCAGACAACCTTGAAAATCAGGTAAATGAATCAGGAAATGTGTTGATGAAAAGTGGTATTTAAATTGTCCTTAGAAAGATTTGTGATTAATCAGAACACAGTGGGAAAACAATGTGAAATGTAGTTCAGATTTTGGACTTTATATAGTTTATATTCAAAGGGGACATCACTAATGCTATTAGATCTGGTTGTCTTTCTTAACTTATACACAAGTCTTTTTTTTTTTTTGGTCATGTTTCTCATATCTTGTGCATTCTTGATGATTTCCTGTATAATTGAGATTTTTCTTGGCATTTTCTGGTAGCAATTTATGTTGACCCAGGCTTAGTTATAGTAGCTTTATCACTTAAATAAATTGAAGTATGTCTTGTTACTAATATAAAAATAACTTTGTCAAAAAACATAGTAGTAGTTGGTAAGAATAGATGATGAGGTGATGCTCAGAAATGGTATCAGCCTGATTTAGGACACAGACTCTTAAGTGCAACAGCATGTTGTTTGGATAAAGAGCAAGTCAGTGTTTTCCTATTTGTTTTCCTCTTGTCCTGGTTATTTGATATTTTAAGTTGTTCCAGCCAAGACATTTTTGATTGGGTCTGTCATCTGTTTTAGTAGAGAGCTGTGGCAGTAATTAGTGATACAGTGATACAGTCAATAGTGTTACAGTGTATGGGGTGACCTGAGCAGAAATCAGCGATAAATATGGGTTACCATACAAATTTTTTAGAGGTTCCCCCCACACGGAAAAAGTTTTAAGTCCTGAACCAAGTCTGTCCAGTAGAACTTTCTGTAGTGAGGGAAATGTTCTATATACATGCTGCCCAACACAGTGGTGACAGGCCACGTGTGTCTACTGAAATACAGTTAATGCAACTGGGGGTTACATTTTCTATTTTATTTAGTTTTAATTTAAATAACCACATGTAGCTAGTGGTTATTGCCTTGGACAGAATAGTCCTAAGCAATAGTTAACATTCCAGAATTTATATTTTCAATTTTTAGTTCTAAAAGTGTGTCAAAATGGATCGCACACCTGTTCCTTTTGTTTCGTCTGGTATTTACGTCTGTCCCAGGCTAACACCTGCTCTTGGCTCACTTTGGCACAGGCTTTAATTTCACTACCCCAAGCACAATTCTGTGGTCTGCTTTATAAGTAATAACACTCAGGCTGCCTGATAGAATCTGATCTTGCAGCCAGATGAATCTTTTAGAACAACCACAAAAGTAATATTTTCTTTTTCTCTAGATTTTGTGATTAGCATCTAGTGCTCTGATTAGAAGCCCTCCAAATATAATCTTGGCAAAGAAACAGCCACTGGTGGTTAACAAGTACTTCATATCATTTGTACTTCATGTAATTCTTGATAACTGATATTCTGGTGAATAATTTTTCTTTTGTTCAGAAGTGGAAGCGGGAGTCAGTTTGGGAGGAAAACTGTGGCCATAAACATTGAAGAAGACAAGAAGATTCTTTGTGACACTGAGACTTTCTACCACACCATGGTGGAGGAAATGCCAAAGACTGTGGCTGACCTAATTTAATTCCTGGAATGAAATGGTTATGAATGTAGTGCTTGCTGTTGCTGAATAGGCAATCACATTGTGCACTGTGTTTCTTTTGGGGATATGTGGAGCTTGTCTGAGTGCTCACAACAGATTAAAAATACAGATTTTGATAGCAAAGCAACTTCAGACATGATTTCATGTGAGGGTAGTCATTGGTTTTATCCTCTTGTTACCTAGTTCTCTACACATGGTTGTATTGAGTATTTGCCATCATTTAATAATATGGACCGAAAGATATAAAAGCAGCTAATTATAAAGTTTGTCTGCCTTTATTGTATTAGTCACTAACTGAATAGAGCTAACTTTAAAATGATTTTCTAAGAAAATACTTAAATTTATTTTGTTTGGTATCATTTTTTTCAGCAAGGCATTTTATTAGCAGTTAGTTGAATGTTTATTGAATGTTCAATAAATTACAGTGAAGTATTTTTTTCTCTGAAGTTGTTTGGTCCTTATTTTTTAAAGATTTGTACCTCTTGCTATAATCCATATTTCCAAAGGAAAAGGATAAAACAGCAGTCTATAGTAATATTTTACTCCAGTTATAAAATTATACACAAAAGATACAATGAACATGGCTTTTCATAAAAAGGTTTAATAGTTCCAAGTTAGCTGCTGCTTGTCAGTAGCATGAAGACTGAGCAATTGCAGATTTCACCAGTACCATCTACTAAACAATATCCGCTTCTTCAAGAAGAAAGAAGCAAAAATGTAAAATTCCTCCCTCTTCTGGTATGACAAACATTTCCTGGTACACATCATGTAACTGCTCAACAACAAGGTTTTTGTTAATAAACTAATTAATCAATAGATTTCTTTTTCCATAACAATAACATGGAGTTGCTATTTGTTGTTGTCGTTTAGTTACTAAGTTGTGTCCTACTCTTTTGTGACTCCATAGACTGTAGCCTCCCCGGGCTCCTCTGTCCAAGGGATTCTCCAGGCAAGAATACTGAAGTGGGTTGCCATTTCTTTTTCCAGGGGATCTTCCTGACCCAGGGGCCAAACCCAAGGCTCCTGCATTGGCAGGCAGATTATTTACCACTGAGCCACCTGGGAAGCCCTGCGTTGATATAATTATTGACTTTACCAAAAAACCTGCACAGCCCTATTTAATAATGTGGATTTTATTCAGGATCAAAGTCAACCATTATCTCCACCTAAAGGCACGTTTGATTAGTTTCTTGAATGCAATAGCTTCCTCCTGGACACTTCTGCCTCCCGGGGCTACACTCTCACTTTTCTTCCTCCTACTTATGTGGCCCTCTGCTATCCTCTTGTCATTCTTCCTGTGTGCTTCTCCAAGTACTAGACTGACCTCTCCCTGGCTATCAATCTGAGGACTCTGGCACTTCAATATGTTCAAAAGCAAACTTAACCATCTTGTTCCAGTAATGTTTAGCTCATTACCTTGTACCTCCTTCTCTTATCTGGGCTTCCCTGGTGGCTCAGACAGTGAAGAATCTGCCTGCAATGCGAGAGACCTGGGTTCAATCCCTGGGTTGGGAAGATCCCCTGGAGGCGGGCATGGCAACCCACTCTAGTATTCTTGCCTGGAGATTCTGCATGGACAGGGGAGCCTGGTGGGCTACAGTCCTTGAGGTCACAAAGGATAAGACATGACTGAGTGACTAAGCACAGCACAACAGATTTGGAGATCATTTGGCAATGGTTTCCAAATTTGTCTCCCTGCCCTCGGTCTTAACTTTATCCAACCTATGTACTACTTGGCCCTCAGGGTGATCTCATAAAAATTTAAATTAGTAAACAGCTTTCCTTTCTACCTGGGATAAAGTCCAAAGTCAATAGCTTTCCTACCTTTGGTTTTGCATCTAAAAGTTATCACCAAACCTAAAGTCAGCAAGATTTTTTCCTGTGTTATTTTCTAGGTGTTTTATATTTTTGTGTTTAATATGTAGTTCTGTAAATCCATTTTTAGTTAATTTTTCTGAAAATACAAGGTCTAGATTTATTTCTTTCCATGTGATATCAAATTGTTTCAGCACTATTTTTAGAAAAGACGATCTTTTCTCCATTGCATTTCCTTTGCACCTTGTCAAAGATTGGATCAATAAAATTGACTATATTTATGTAGGTCTATTCTGGGATCTTGTAGGGGAAACTTTTTCACCTGTGCTGTCAAAATTCTACTCACAGAATACTTCATTTCTAGGCACTTCCAAGAAATCAGATGTTGTTTTTTTCCCAGTATCCATAAATGATTTCACATCTGATTCTTCACATGCCTGCCTTAATCTGTTGGGACTGCTATAACAAAATACTACAGACTTACATTTAAAAAAACAGAAATTTATTGATCACAGTTCTGGAGGCTGGAAGTCTGAGATCAGGGTGCCAGCATAGTCAAGTGAGGACCCCGTTCCTGGTCAAAGACTTCTCATTGTATCCTCACATAGTAGAAGGGGAAAGAGAGCTCTCTTGGGCCTCTTCTATAAGGGCACTAATCGTATTCATGAGGGTTCCACCCTCAGGACCTAATCACCTCCCAAAGGCCCCAGCTACTAATACCATCACATTTGGTATAGGACTTCAACATACGAATTTGGGGAAGATCCAAACATTCAAATCATAGCAAAGCCCAATCCCAAATCCTTCTCCTTCTATTGTGGAGAATGGACTGTTTTGGTTATTAAATTTCCTAACCCAATTGTAATTGTCCTTCCATCTGTCACTAAAAATAACGCAATCCTTTAGCCTTCTTTTAA